>NC_044018.1:30079824-30379824 GCF_900496995.4 Aquila chrysaetos chrysaetos | reverse complement strand
AGGCTGCTGCTCTCCATCTCCCGCAGGATCTTCACCAGGTCCTCCCCCGTGTACCCTGCCATTGGGGGGGGGCCAGGGGATGGGGTGGGTGGGTGGGTGGCTGGGGGGTGCGTGTGCGTGTGTGTCCCCCCACCCCATCCTGCCCCACTCACCTCCCCCCCAGCGCAGGCAGCGGGCCAGGTCGTTGCCGGTCCCCAGGGGCAGCACGGCCACGGGGGGCCGGTGAGGCAGGTTGGCTTTATCTGCAAGGAAAGGGGAGGGGTCAGGGGGGGCGAGGAGGGGTCTGGGGGGGGCAGCACCCACCGGCGGGGTGGGCAGCACCCACCGATGGCATCCAGGATCCAGCCCACGGTGCCATCCCCGCCGCACACCAGGATCCGAAAATCTGGCACGTCCCGGAAGAAATTGAGCCTAGGAGGGAGGGAGGGATGGAGGGGGGGGGGGGTCAGGGCAGGGTTGCCCTCCCCCCCTCCCCAGGCACCCCACTGCCCCCCCCCAGCTCCACTCACCCGGGGGTGGGTCCTCCCTGCTGCAGGTTATAAACCTGCCGGGGGTTGAGCAGATACTGGAACTTCCGCAGCACCCTGGGGGGAAAGGGGAGATGGGGGGGCTGGGGTGGCCGAGGGGGGGCCAGGCGGCCACCCCCTCCCCACTGGGCCACCAGAATGAGCCCACTCAGAACCCCCAGGCCCCCCCTTACCTCTCCCCCTGCTTCCCTCCGCTCTTGGGGTTGACGAAGACGAGGAGCGGGTGGGTGTTGGGCAAGGGGCTGACCTGCAGGGTAGCCAGGGGGGGCGGGGGGTGAGGGCTCTGCCCTGGCCCCCGGGGATGGGGGGGTGCGGGGGGGGAAGCGGGGAGGGGGACACCCTGCTCACCCGCAGCGCCTGGCCCTCAGGGGTGGTGAAGACCTGCGGCATCTCCTCCGCTGGCGTCCCGCTGCCGTCCCTTTGGCTGTCCTGCCTCTCCTGCCAGCACCGGCGGCAGCCCTGGCTCAGGGGGGGGGCCTGGGGGCACAGCCCCCCTGCAGGGGGTCCTAGCAGCATCCGGGGGGGGAGGCACTCACCAGCAGGACAGGGTAGATGGCGGCGGGGGGCAAGATGTGGTCCCGCAGGATCCCGCAGTCGCAGGTGGGGGGCACGAGGGGCAGGCACTCTTCGTGGATCTGGGGGCAGAGCGGGGTGAGGGGGGCCGGGGGGGGCCAGGAGGACCCCCCCCCCACTGCCACAGGGATGCGCCCACCTTCAGGTGACACCAGACGCAGTGCAGCCCCGTCAGGCTCTGGAAGCTCTTGATCTTCTTCTGGCACTGGCCGCACTTGCCGGCCTCGCAGCCGCCCTTCACCCAGATGTGAGCCTGGACCTGCGCACGGCCCCCCCGCATCACCCTGCGTGTCACCCCCCCGATGGGGGGCCGGGGGGTGGCTCAGGCACTGGGTGTGTCGTGTCCCCCCCCGTGTGGGGCGGGAGGGGTGGATGGGTGGACAGATGGACAACTGCGCAGCCAGATGCATGACTTGAGACAGGGGCGGATGGACGGACAGGCGGACAGACGGGCGGGCAGAAGGAGGTGGCTGGGTGGGGGGGGGGGAGCAACGGGCAAGAGGCCAGAAGGACGGGTGGGTGGACGGACGGACAGGCAGATGGACGACGGATGCGCGGACGGACAGGCGGACGGACGGACAGGCGGATGGACAGATGGATGGACAGGCGGATGGATGGACAAGCGGATGGACGGACGGACAGGCGGATGGATGGACAGGTGGACGGACGGACAGGTGGACGGACGGACAGACAGACGGACAGGCGGATGGACAGATGGATGGATGGATGGACAGGTGGACGGACGGATGGACAGGCGGCCGGGGGGGGGGCCACTCACGCCGGCCTCCTTGCGGGACTTGGCGTAGGTGCTGATGCAGCTGGGGGGGGCCCGGCGGGCGCAGCGCTCGTGAACCGTGAACTTGCAGACTGGGGAGGGGGGGGGGGGGGACGGGGAGGGGGCGGGGCTCAGCCCAGGCCCCGCCCACGCACCCGGTTCCGCCCACCACCACCACTCCCCCCCCCCCCCCCCCCAATCACAGCACCACCACATCCAGCCGGTCAGCCAATAGCAACCCACCCTCACAGCTGAATGGCTGGTTTTCAGGTGGGTGTGGCTTTTGCACCGACCACACCCATATGGGTGGGGCAGGGCGGAGCTTTCCCCACAGGTGGGGGCAGCGGAGGAGTCTCCTGCCACAGCTGGATCCGGAGCATCCCCGTCCCTGTCCCCATCCCCATCCCCGTCCCTGTTCCCGTCCCTGTCCCTGTCCCCATCCCCATCCCCGTCCCTGTCCCCATCCCCATCCCCGTCCCTGTTCCCGTCCCTGTCCCTGTTCCCATCCCTGTCCGGGTCGGACCACCATCCCGGTCCCCACCACGCCCCCGCCCCGTCCCCACCCTTGTTCCCATCCCGATTCCTGTCCCCTCCCCATCCCCACTGCATCCCCATCCTGCTCCCTGTCCCCACCCTTATCCTGGTCCGACCGCCATCCCTCTCCCATCCCATCCACGTCAACCCCACTGCATCCTCATCCCCATCCCCATCCCATCCTCATCCCCGTCCCCATCCCCACCGCATCCTCATCCCAGTCCCTGTCCCGGTCTGACCGCCGTCCCCGTCCCCGTCCCCGCTCACAGGTGCAGCACAGCCCCTGCTTGCGCAGCCCCACCAGCAGCGTCTCGCACACGTTGCAGTACACGGGGCGGTTGAAGTGCTTCAGGCGCCACATGTGCTGCCCGTCGTCCTTCATGTGCTGGGGGGGCGGAACGGACACGGACACGGACACAATTAGGGGGGCCCCAGCCAGGCAGAGGGGGGCGGGGGCCCGGTGCGGCGGCACCCCGGCACTCACCACCTCCAGGCCCAGCAGCACCAGCAGCGGGATGTTGGTGACCCCCCCGCGGAGCCACTCGGCCAGCGACACCGTCCCGCTGCCGTCGTAGTCGATCTCCCGCATCATCTCCTGCAGGATCTGGGGGGATGCGGGGCTTCAGCAGAGGTGGGGGGGGACACGGACGGCCCCCCGCCCATCCCAGCATCCCGGCCCCGCTCACTGGCTTCAGCTCCGTGACGTCCCAGTCCAGGTACTGGGCCACCCGCATCATCTGGGTGATGATCCGATCCACCTCCTGGGGGGAGAGTGTCAGCGCGCGGGGGGGCCCGGCCGCAGCCCCCCCTGCCCGGTGCTCACCGAGCTGTCCAGGAGACCGTTCCCGTCCTTGTCGTACAGCTTGAAGGTGACTGCGGGGGGGGACAGCGGTGTGAGGTAACCCCGGCAGATCCCTGGGGACCCCCGAGCTGCCCCCCCCCCACCTGGGGGGACCCCCCCAACTCACACTCCAGCTTGTCCTCAGGGCGTCCCCCCTCCAGCAGCGAGAAGTAGCAGGAGACGTCGTTAATGCAGACGAGGTCGCTGCCTGTGGGGAGAGACCGTGATGAGACCCTGGGGGTACGCTGGCTCCCCACGACACCCCCCACCTCACCGGCCCTCCCCTCACCATCCCGGCTGCCCGGCGGTGCCGCGGCCCCGCTCTGGAAGGAGGCGAAGAGATGGCGGCAGAGCGGCTCCGGAATGTCGTCCGCCTCCAGGTAACTCCTCAGGAACAGCGTGAACCCCTCAAAATCGACGCACTGGTGGGAGTGGGGGCAGAGTCAGGATGGGGAGTGGGGGGCAGCATGCAGCCCCCCCCCCCCCCCCCAGCAGTGCCATTCCCAGGAACACACCGGTGGGGTGCCGGGGCCTCACCTCTCCCTGGCGGTGCCGCGACAGGGTCCCGCCGCCGTAAAAATCCTGCAGCACGTCCTGCACCTTCCTGCTGCTGTCTGGAGAGCGGAGACACCGACGAAACCGTTCCGGCGCGTGCACACGCGTGCGCCCACCCCGGACACATGCGTGCACCCACCCCGGACACACGCGTGCGCCCACCCCGGACACACGCGTGCAAGTGGGCAAACGCATGTTGGCACAACGCGTGAGGCCGCCCGCACGCGCCCGCGTGCGGAAGCCGCCGCCGTGCACGAGGCTGCCGCGGAACGCGAGCGTGCGAAGCCCGCCCCGGGTGTGCGAGGCCGTGTAAAGCCCCCCCACCCATCCTAGAACACACACCCCCCCCCATACTTACAGTCCAGGTATTTCTGCAGCTGGGCAAACTCCTGGGGGCTAAGGGTAGCCCAATCCCGGTTTTCCTCCATGGCTGCCTGCGGGGAGAGGTCGTGATAACGGGGACGCCCCCGGGCCTGCGGCGGGTGACGGGAAAGGGGGTGCGTTGGGGGCGGATGCCCCCAACGCACCCCCTTTCCCGTCACCCGCCGCAGGCCCGGGGGGGGGGGTACGGTTCCGCACAGAGCCAGATGCCCGTGGCGAGGGGGTGGGGGGGATGAATTTTGAACCCCAGCTGGCAAAAAAAAAAAACCCAAAAAACCCACAACACCCGTTTGGGGATGGGCACCCATGGGTGACGGGGAGGAAGGGGGGGGGGGTGACACGGATAGCCCCCTCCCCCAGTGTATTTCCCTCTCCCCCCCCCCTTTAACTCCCGCTTCCCAGCCCGTACCTGTCGGGTCCCGGCAGCGGTGGCTGGGCCCGGCCCCGTGACATCACGGCCCGACGGGGCGGGGGCGGCACCGGCACCGGTGTGGGTGTGGGGGGGGGGCACCCCCCCATCCCGGGGTTGGGGGATACCGCGGTCGCCATGGAGATGGACCCTTGAGGGGGTGGGGGTGTCTGGCCTCATACCCCCCCCGGCGGGGGATGCCATGGCAACCTCGAACCTCGGGGGGGGGGGGGGAAGAAGGGGGGGGGGGGGGGGGGACAGATACACGCTCCCGCGGTGCACGCCGGGAGTTCCCCCAGACGGGGCGCTGCCCCTTTAAAAACAAAATGGCCGCCCCGCTCCGCGTTGCCTCTTCGCCTCCACGCCCGGCTGCCGCCGCCGCCACTTCCGGGGTGGGGCCCGGAGGCCGGAAGTGTGTCGTGCTCGCAAGATGGCGACTCCCTATGTGACTGACGAGACCGGTGAGTGAGGCCCGGCCCGGCGCTGTGGGGCGGGAGGTTCCCGGGGGGTCGGGCCCGGCCCCCGTGGGGTTGTTGTTTCCCCCGGATCTATAGGGCGGGACTCAGCCCCGGTCCCTGTGGGGCCGGCTCTCTCCCCGATCTCTGTGGGGCAGGTCCCGTTCCCTGCCCCTATGGCGGGGGGCGGGGGTTCCCCTCCCGCTGTAGGCCTGGGCCGCGGCCCCATCTCTATGGGGCTGGGAGCCGCCCTCCCCGGTCTCTCTGGGGTCCTGTTTGTGTGCGTGTGTCCCCACCTTCCTGGTCGCTATGGGGCAGGTCCCACCTCCCCAGTCTCTGTGGGGCTGGGCCCACCTCATCCCCCCCACCCCGCTGTCTGTGATGACCGGCTGTCCCCATCCTAGTCTTGGGGCGGGGGGGACACCCATGGGGTGTCCTGGGACCCCCGTGGGGTGTGTGGGGGGTCTTGGGGTCCCTGTGGGGGGTGTCCTGGGGCCCCCATACGGTGTCCTGTGGGGTGTTTTGGGGTCCCTGTGGGGTGTGGGGGGTGTTCTGGGGCCCCCATGGGGTGTCCTGTGGGGTGTCCTGGGACCCCCATGGGGTCCTGGGGCCCCTGTGGGGTGTGTGGAGTGTCTTGAGGCCTCCATGGTGTGTCCTCTGGGGCATCCTGGGGTCCCTGTGGGGCCTCCTGGGGCCCCCATGGGGTCTTGGGTCCCCCATGGTATGTCCTTTGGGATCTCCTGGGGCCCCCGTGGGGTCCTGGGGTCCCTGTGGGGTGTCCTGGGGCCCCCATGGGGTGCGTGGGGTGCCCCGAGGCCGCCAGCCGACAGCGCCTTGGCCTCGCAGGGAAGTACATCGCCTCCACGCAGCGCCCCGACGGCACCTGGCGGAAGCAGCGGCGGGTGAAGGAGGGATACGTGCCCCAGGAGGAGGTGCCGGTGTAAGTGGGGCAGGCGGCTGAGGGGGAAGGGGGTGTCCCCAGGGGGGGCTCCCCCTCCGGGGCTGGGGTCTGCCGCGCCGCGAGAGGGGAGCGGAGCTGCCGGAGCGTCCCGTCCCGTTCCCCAGGCACCCCGGACCTCGGCCCCGTGACTCCCGGGGCTGCGTGTGCCGGGTCACGTCTTGAGGTCTCAGTCTCTTTCCAGGTGCCCGAGCAATTCCGACCCCCTCACCCTTATCCCATAAGCCGTAGCCTACCGGTACGTATCGACTCCCGTCCCAGTCCTCCTCGGGGTGGCCGTGTGGGTCCGGGCCGTCCCGCGGACGCGAGGAGGACCCCGAGCGGCGGCGTCTGCCAGGGTGCGGAGCTCGGCAGGGGTGACCCGTTCCGAGGGCGGCTGCTCGGCCGCCGCGTGGTGGAGGGCATGGAGCCCGCAGGTGCCCCCCAGCCTCGGGGGAGAGCCGGACACGGGGGCTGCTCCGCGTCAGAGGTTTTGCTGGAGGCGCCGAACGTTCCTGGCGTTTGGCAGTGGGGTCTTTTTAGCGCCGCGCCAGGGTCTTTTTGGCGCCGCACCGGGGTCCTCAGCACCATCCCGGGGCGGGACGGCGGGGGAGAGGCGCCTTCACAGGCTCTCGTTCTGTGCAGGTACGAGAATAAGTATGTGAAGTTTTTCAAAAGCAAACCCGAGCTGCCCCCGGGGCTGAGCCTGGAGGCCACCGCACAGCCCGGCAAGCAGCCCGGCAAGGCGGAGAGCGGCGAGACGGGACTGTCCAAGGCGGCGAAAAGGAACTTGAAACGCAAAGAGAAGAGGAAGCAGCAGCAGGAGAAGGGGGAGCGGGAGACAGACGAACTGATCCAGGCGCTGGAGAAGGCCTCTCTGTCGGGGGGCGGCAGCGGGGACAAGGGCCCGCCGGGGGACAGTCGGGCGGCCGCGCCGCAGCCGGCCTGCGGCACCAGGGCCCCCGCCGAGGGGGAAGCCCCCGCCTCGGAGAAGAGCAAGAAGATCAAGAACCTGAAGAAGAAGCTGCGGCAGGTGGAGGAGCTGCAGCAGCGGCTCGACTCGGGGGAGATAAAGCAGCCGACGAAAGAGCAGCTGGAGAAGCTGGGGCGGAGGAAAGCCTTGGAGGAGGAACTGCGGGACCTGGAGCTGGACTTGTAAGGGGCGGGCGGGGGGGTTCGGGGGGCGCGGGGACTCGGGGAGGGGGGGGGGGGCGCGGGCAGCGTCCCCAGCGTGCAGGCTGCCGGGACGAAGCGCCCAGCCCTGGGGATTCGGTGTGGGCGGGTGCCGTCGTGGGGGGTCTTTTTCAGAACAGTTGTTCCCAGCTATCCGTGTTAGAAACCCGGCGACTCTCGAATACCTTGCTCCTTTTTTTTTTTTTTTTCTTTTTTTTTTTAATATTATTTGGGGCGGGGTTGTGCTGCGTCCAGGGTGGGGCAGCGACTTCTCCCCCCCCCCCTTCGATCTTCCCTGGCCCCTTGTGTTCTGTGTTACAGCCTCTCTCTTCCTTTATTTTTAAAAATCATGCAATAATAAAATTGCAGTAGTGACCCGGTGCCGGGAGCTCCGTTCTGGTTCTGCCTTTCCCTGGAGGGGGGGACACAACACCCATCCCCTGCCTGCTGCTGCCTGGGGGACGGGGATGCTGTGGGGTGGGCAGGGGCTGGCTGGACCCCTCCTGGCAGTGATGGGGGCACGGGGGGGCTCTTGCCCCCCCCATCCAGCCACAGTGGAGGAGCCACAGTGGAGCCGTGGGGTGGGACAAACCCCACTTTGTGTCCCAGGAGCCGGGGATGGCTGGACCGTCCCCACTTCCCTGGCTTCGGCTGCCCCCTCAGGCTGTGCCCCCCCCATTTCCCGGGTGACTCTGGGATGCCGCAGAGGGGCCGAGCTGCCAGATTCCTCCCCGCTGCCCTGGGAGCTGCCTGGCGCAGGAGCACCCCCGGCAGCCGGCCAGGCCCCTCCGCTCCCCGGCTCCGTGCCACGGGGCCCCCCGTTTCGCCCGGGCCCACGGGTGGGGGGTCCCCACCGTCCCCCAGGAAGAGCACGCTGCAGTTCGGGCACCTGCAGGAGCGGCCGATGGGCGAGTTTGGCACGGCCGAAATCACCGGGGCCAGGTGGTCGAGTGTCAGGGTGTCCCGAGCCCCCTCCGGCCGAGGTGGGGGGTCCTCTGCCGGGTGCCTGGATGCTGCGGTGTGGAGGATCCCCTCAACCTGATGCTACAGCAGCACATGCTGAGGGGCTGAGCTGGGGCGTAGGGGGTCTGGAGGATGCTGGAGCATCTGGGGGGTCAGGGCTGGGGCCGTAAGGGCTCCCGGGGTTTGTGGGGGGCCACGGCTGTGGGCACAGGTCAGTCTGGGGGGGTCCTGGTGACCCACCGGCCGGGGCAGGGTGCCGGACGGAGGGGACGCCCCAGGGCATCGCGGTGACCCCGAGGCCGACCACGTCCTGGGGCTGGGCACCCTCTGACCCCCACCCTCACGGCTACCGGCTGCGCCGGCCCCGGCACCCTCTGCGGCATCGGACACGGGGAGGCTCGTCCCGGTGGGGGTCCCGGCACTGACGCCTCCCCTCCCACCCGCAGGCCAGCAGCCCCCCCCGGCATCCCCCTCCCTGGCCTCCCCCAGCAGCAGGACCTACTTCTTCAAAGGTGGGGATCTGGGGGAGGGGGGGGCAGGGGGTTCCCACCGCCACCCGCATCCCCCCTCACCTCCGGCCACAGGTGACGAGGTCTGGCGGTACCGGGGGGGCTCACGCCGGCCCCCCATGATGCTCTTTAATGCGGCAGTCCCGGTACAAGCCCAGCACGGGTGGGCGGGGGGGGGCCCTTCCCCAGGGTGGGGGCCACCGCGGTCCTCGGGGCAGGGCTGGGGGGCCGGGGAGGCCCCATGGCAGGGTGAGACACCCCCCCCCCACACACACACACAGTGGGGTTAAGGCTTTTGGGACCCTCCCCAGCGGAGGGGGGAGCTGGGCTGGGCCCATGGTGCATGCACAGCATTTGGGTAGGTCCTACAAAAATAAAAGTGGGGCTTTATTTTTAAGGGGCCCCGTCCGGTGCTGGGGGCTGGGCAGGAGCTGGGGTGGGGGCTGCCCCCCAGGCTCTCCCCTCCGTGGGGCTGGCGAGGGGCTGCAGCGGGTATGGGGGCAGGTTGTGGGGCAGGCTGCGGCGGGGCAGGTTATGGGGCTGGCGGCTGTGGGGCAGGCTATGGGGCAGGCAGCAGTGGCGGGGGGGGGGAGGCACTGGGTTCGCCCCACCACCAGGGGACCCCCCAGCCCATGGGGGTCCCCAACATCCACGTGCCCTGAAGCCCCGCCTCCCCTCGGCCACACCCTCCCGGGGGGGCGGGGCATATGGCATCTCATTTGCCTATTTAAAGGGGAAGGCACAGCGGGAGTGGGGGGTCCGGGAACCCCCAAGGCACGTCGGTGGGGCGCGGGGGCTCAGGGGCGGCGGCGGGGCGGGGGCGCGGCGGAGCCGCAGTCGGCATCGGGGGCGGCGGTGGGGCCCGGCGCGGTCCCGCTCTCCAGCTGCCGATCCCGCAGGCTCCGGATGTAGCTCTGGGGGGACACGGGGGTCAGCGCGGCCCCGCGGCCACCGGCACGGCCCCGCCGGGGCGCGGACTCACCGGGGCCAGCACGTCACCCGCGTAGCGCTTGACGGGGGGGGGCTTGCGGCGGTAGGTGCCCTCGGGAGGGGCCAGGCTCTGCCGGCGCTTGGCCTCCTTCTGCCGGATGCGCAGCAGCTGCAGCCGCTTCTGCCGCCGGCTGAGGATGACTGCGGGGAGCGGGGGCTGAGCTCTGCCCCGCGTCCCCATCCCCGGTGACACCTCCGTCCCCATTGCCTTCGGCACCGCCGTCGCCACGGCCGTCTCCATCCCTGCTCCCGTGGCCGTCCCCATCGCCATCGCCATCCCCTCCTCATCCTCACCCTCTTCATCCCACATCCCTCGCGCTCACCCACACGCCCTCCCCGCTGCCCGCTCCCACCCCGGGTGCTCCCACCGCCCGGCACACCCCCCCCCCCCCCCGAGCTGGGCGGGAAGGGGGGGGTACCCCTCCGTGCACCCCCACTCACCGTCGGTGTGGGAGACGCCGTCGGCCGTCAGCTTCCACTGGAGCAGGACGGCGAGGAGGCTGAGCGCCGGCCAAGCGCCCAGCAGCACCCAGCTGTGCCAGCACAGCGGCCCCGCCGGCGCCAGCCGCAGCCGGTCGTAGACGTAGAGCACCAGCGCCAGCGCTTCCACGAAGTAGTCGGCGCAGACGACGACGACGGCGGCGCCGAAGACGGCGGTGGAGAGGACGGTCAGCGCCTTCGGCCACTGCAGCGCCAGGAGGGCGCAGAGCAACGCGAGCCCCAGCAGGCTGCCCGCCGGCACCCAGGGGCTCGGCGGCGGCAGCACCGGCGCCGCCGCCACCAGCGCGGCCGTGGCCAGCAGCAGCCCCAGCAGCAGCCCGGTGGTGAAGAGCCCGACGCTGCGCAGCAGCATGGTGACCAGGCCGCAGAGCAGCCCGATGCCCAGGGCGATGCCCGCGCTGGCCTCCAGGCTCAGCTGCGTCTCCAGCACCCGCTCCTTGTAGCACAGGAGGAAGATGACGATGGAGCCGAAGAGCAGCCCCGAGAGGAACATGATGGCCTTGAAGCAGCGGTACCCTGGTGCGGGCACGGGGGTGTCACCGGGGGCTGCCCTGGCAGTGCCCCACGGCTTTGCCCCATGGCTTTGCCCCCCGGCGTTCCCTGTGCCATCCCTTCTGGCCGTGCCCCGTGTCCTTGCCCCACGGCATCCCCTGTGCCATCCCTTCTGGCTGTGCCCCCCACAACGCCCCTCTCCTTGTCCCCCACCATGCCCCTGCAAAGCCCCTCACCGCATGCCTGCCGTGCCCCCCAAGTGAGCCCCTGCTCTGCCCCCCCCAGCCGTGCCCCCCCAAGCCGTGCCGGCGCTCACCGAAGCAGCCGCAGACGACGCCGAAGAGGGCACCGAGGGCGCAGAGGGCGGCAGGGACGGGCTCGTAGGGGGGCCGGGGCTCCAGGGCGCAGCGGGGCGTGGGGGGGGGTGCCGGGCTCCATCGCCCGGGGGGGGGGGCTGCAGGGGCTGGGAGGGGTGGGGGGGTGCTGAGCCCCCCCGCTGCGCCCCCCCCCCCCCGGCACCCAGCCCCTCCCCGGGCTCTGTGGGCAGTGGGTGAGCACCCTCCTCCCCGCACCCACATCTCGCAGTGGTGCTGGGGGGGGGGGCACTGGGAACTGTAGGGAGATGCCGGGGTGGGGAGGGCTGGGAGTGCTGGGGGCTGCTGGGTGGGGGAACTGGGAACTACTGGGGGAGATCAAGGTGGGGGGCACTGGGAGCACTGGGAGGGGGGACTGGGAGCTACTGGGGGACAGTGAGGTGGGAGTACTGGGAGGGGGCACTGGGAGCTACTGGGGGACAGCGAGCTGGGAGCATTGGGAGGGGGCACTGGGAGCTACTGGGGGACAGCGAGGTGGGGGCACTGGAAAGGGGGCACTGGGAGCTACTGGGGGACAGCGAGCTGGGGGCATTGGGAGCACTTGGGAGGGGGCACTGGGAGCTACTGGGGGACAGCGAGGTGGGGGCACTGGAAAGGGGGCACTGGGAGCTACTGGGGGACAGCGAGCTGGGGGCTTTGCAAGCTACTGGGGATCAGCGAGGTGGGAGCATTGGGAGCATTGGGAGGGAGGACTGGGAGCTACTGGGGGACAGCGAGGTGGGGGCATTGGGAGCTGCTGGGAGACAGCGAGGTGGGGGCGCTGGAAGGGAGGTCTGGGAGCTACTGGGGGACAGCGAGCTGGCGAACTGGGAGCTGCTGGGGGGCCGGGGCGGGGGGCGGCGCTGCCCGGGGCTGCCGCACTGGGAGCTGCTGGGGGGCCGGGGCGGGGGGCCGAGCGGGGTCGGGGGTGGGGGGAACCGCTCGGTCCCCACCGCCCCCGTCCCGTCCCGGGACTCACCCGCTCGCTGCCGGTCCCGGGGGTCGCGGAGGGGCCCGGCCCGGCCACGGAGCCGAGACTCCGCCGGGAGCGGGGCCGGGGGCGGTGCGGGGCGGGACCGGGAGCGGGGCCGGGGCCGGGGCCGGGGGGGGGGGGGCGGCGGGGCCGGATCGCTGCTGCGGGGCCGGGAGGGGACCCACGCGGGGCCGGGACCCCCGTGGGTGACGCCGGGGCCCCCAGCGGGCCCCTCCGCCGGGACAGAGGCGCTTTGTGCGCGGGGGCACGTGACGGGGTCAGCGCAGGACGCCCGGTTCCCCCCCCCCCCCCCGGGGCGGCCAAAGGGTTAACGGGGAGGGAGTGGGGAGGGGGGGCTCTGCCCCTTTAAGGGGCGGGGCGCGGGAATGACGTTCCCGCGCTAGGCCCCGCCTACCCGGAAGTGGGAGGCGGTGGCGGCGGGCGGGCGGGCGGAAGGCGGAAGTGAGGCGAGCGAGGGAACCCCGGGGGGGGGGCGGGAGGCGGCGGCGACCCCCCCCCCCGCCGGCACCGGTCACCGGCACCGTGAGTCTCCGCCTCCCCGGGCTCCCCGACAGCCCCGGGGCCGGGGCCGGGGCCGGGGCCGGAGGGGGGCAGCGGCCGAGCTGCGTTTCAAAGCGTCCCCGGGGCGGTGGGGGGTCCCGTGGGCAGCCGGGGCCGGGCCGGGGGTCGGCGGGGCGCGGTCCGGAGGGATTCCCGGGGCTTGGGGTTTTGGGGGGGGAGAATGGGGGTCTCCGGGGCCGCGCTGACCCCGATCTCGTTCGCAGGGCCCGGCGGTATGGCCGTCACCTAGGCCCGGCGGGGACCAGCGGGGCCGCCGGGATGGAGCAGCCCCGGTATCGGGGAGACCCCCCCGGGGATGGCGAAGGGGGCGGCCGCCCGGTGGAGGACAGCGCTGCCTGGAACGGGAGCTGTGGCCGGCCACCGGCCACTGTCCCGGAGGACAACGACGACGACCACGACCTGCCCTTCCCGAGCCCCGAGGGTCCCCGGTGCTCCTGCCGCTGCCGGGGGGAACCGGCCGCCCCCCCCCAACCCCGCGGCCGAGCGGCGGGACGGATCCTGCAGCCTCACTTGCCGTAACCGGGCCGCCGCCGGCCCGGTGCTGCCGCCGGCCCGGGGGCAGGAGGATGGCGAGGAGGACGGAGCCGGCGAGGACGGCGCGGGGAAGGGGAGCCGGAGGATGCGGAGGCGTCAGAGGCATCGCTCGACCCCCAAGGAGAAGGAGGACAGCGGACGGCGCGAGGGCGGCGTGGGCAAGCGGCACCGACCGGCACGGAAGAGGAGCCGCGGGGACTGGACCGAGGCGCCGGCGGAGGAACCGGCCGGCTACCGGGGTCCGCTGGCAGCAGCGCTGGCCCAGGCGCGCAGGCTGGGCGCGGAGGCCGGTGGATGGCTGCTCTGCTCCTGCTGCCGCCTCGGCAGCCGCGACCTGGGCTCAGCGCAAGCTGGCGTACGGAACTGGGGCCGGCGGGTGGCCCAGCGCGCCCGGAGCGGCTCCCTGAGGGTGGCCCGGTGGCTACGGGCCGGGGCGGGGTTCTTCCTTCGCCTGCTCTGGATGCTCTGCGCGCTCCTCGTCCTCCTCCTCGTGCTGCTCCTGGGCAGCCTGCGGCTCTGCTGGCGCGTGGGCGCCGGCGCGCTGGTCGCCGGCGCGGATCGGTTGGGCAGGAGCCGGCGGGCGGCCCGGTTCCTCGCGCTTTTGGACGCGGCCGTGTTCCGTAGGACGTGGGGGCTCCTCGGGGAGAGCCGGACGTGCCGGCACCTCTGGGACTGGCTGCAGAGACGGCGAGCTCCCCCCTGGGTGCCCGGGGGGGGGTCAGACAGGGGGGCCGGGGGACGCGGCATCCGTTGGTGACGGGGGGGGCTCCCGCCGCCGGCTGCGCGGAGGAGGTAAGCCGCTTGCTGGCCATGGCGGAGGTGCCCGAGGAGGAGCTGAACCCCTTCCAGGTGCTGGGCGTGGAGGTGACGGCGTCGGACGCCGAGCTGAAGAAAGCCTATCGCCGGCTGGCGGTGCTGGTGCGTGGGCGGGCAGGGGGTGTCCGTCCCCCCCTCCCCTACTCTGAGACACGGCGCTGGCTGAGCTTTTCCGCTTTTTCCAGGTCCACCCGGACAAGAACGAGCACCCGAGGGCGGAGGCAGCGTTCAAGGTGCTGCGGGCGGCCTGGGACATGGTCAGCAGCCCGGAGAGGAGGAAGGAGTACGAGATGTGAGTGGGCGATGCTGGGGAACGGGGAGGGTTTGGGGGTGCTGGGGCTGACCCCCTTTCTCCCTCCCCCACCCCCCCCAGCAAGCGGATGGCGGAGAGCGAGCTGACAAGGTCCATGAGCGAGTTCCTGAGCCGGCTGCAGGACGACCTGAAGGAAGCCATGAACACCATGATGTGCAGCAAGTGCCAGGGGAAGCACAAGTAGGTCCCGAATCCCCGGCGGCACGGTGCCAGCGTGCCTGGGGGGTCCCAAAGTTGGGGGGCAGGGGGGGCACAGGGGTCGGAAACGCCCCGCTCTCTCTGCAGGAGGTTTGAGATGGACCGAGACCCGCTCAGCGCCCGCTACTGCGCCGAGTGCGGCGGGCTGCACCCCGCCGAGGAGGGCGACTTCTGGGCCGAATCCAGCCTGCTGGGGCTGAAGATCACCTACTTCGCCATGATGGACGGGAAAATCTACGACATCACGGGTGGGTGCCGCTTCCCGGAACCCCCGGACGGAGGGGGTGCCGCTGGCTCGTCGCCCCTTTGCCGGGGCGGCGTGACCGGCGGCCACATGTCTTTCGGCAGAGTGGGCCGGCTGCCAGCGCGTGGGGATCAACCCGGACACCCACCGCGTCCCCTACCACATCTCCTTTGGCTCGAGGAGCTCCGGGCCGGGCGGGCGGCAGAGGTGATGGGAAAGGGGCCTGACCCCCATCCTGGGGAAGGGGGGGACATAGGATGACGGCGGGGGGGGGGCTCTGAGCTCAGATGAGCCCCCCCCCGAACACCCACTTTACCCCCCGCAGGAGTGCCTCCAAGGGCAGCCCCACCTCAGCTGCCGACCTGCAGGAATTCTTCACCCGAGTCTTTCAGGGGAGCTCAGGACCGATGCCCGGGGGGCCCTTCCCGCCACCCCCCACCCCCCCGGGGGCTGCAGCCCCCCCCGGGGTTCCCCCGAGGGCCGAGGGCGCCGTCCCCAAGGGCGACGCAAAGCACAAGAGGCGGAAGAAGGTGCGTCGGCCGTTGCAGCGCTGAGCGGCGCCAGGCAGACGGCGCTGTGCTGGGCATGAAAAGGGCTCTTTCCAATAAAAAAAATCTATTTTTCTTTTTTTTTTTTTTAAAAAAAAAAAAAAAAAAGTCCTCTCTGTATTTAAAAGTAACCAGGGAGTTTGTGGGCTGACGTGGCCAACGTGTGCCGGAGGAGCTGTGCGTTGGAGCCAGCTGTACCAAAGAGCCCGGCGGGGCGCAGGGCAGGCAGGCGGGGGCCGGGACGGACAGACGAACGGACAGACCGGCTGCTGGATCTCTTCAGGGTTATTGTAAACGTTCAGGTGACGCTCCGGAGGGAAGGGAGCTGCAGCTGGTGGCCGGGTCCCTTCCTCTCCGCGCTGGTGCTGGGGTGGGGGAGCTGCCGCGCAGGAGAGCCCCCCCCCTCTGCTCGTTCAGCTGCAGGGGGCCGTTGGAGGGGCCCCCCCGAGCCCCCCACCCCAGCTGCGCCTCGCCTCGAGCCTCTGCCAGCACACTTTGCATATTTTTTTTTTTAAGCAGCTCGTTACTTTTTGCTCGTACAGATCTATTTATTACCGCGTGCATCCCCTTTCTATTAATACATCTGCGTACGTTAGCTGCGCTCCTCCTCGTGGGTGCTGCCCAGCCGGGACCCCAGTGTCACAGCCTGGCCCCCCCGTGCCGGTTTTGCTTTTCCTGCCTCAACTTTGCTTGAGGGACCCTCATCCCCCTCCCTCAGCGCCGGGGATGAAGAGCAGCTTATTATTTTTTTACAAAAAGCAAAGTCCGGAGGCAGGAGCTGGTTCCGTGCTGCCGCCAATATCTTGAGTTGTATCGCGAACAGTTTTTGCCAAGAGACGTGTGAGTGTCCGGCACCTCACCAAGCGTTTGGCGTTTCCCAGCTCTCCAAACCGTGGGCCAGGCAGCAGCACGGCGGCTGCGCCGGTTCTTAGCAGGGAGTAACAGCCCTTGGGGGCTGCGCGAGGCTCCTGGCCTGCCACCGACCGGAGCCAGGTGCTCGGGGGGAGCTGGCCGCCCCCCCAGCTGAGCTGAAACACCCTAAGAAACGCTGCTGTAGGCCACGATTGCTTTTCGCTAACCTTTTTGTACTCCCAGACCAGAGCAGCTGGGTTTTAAATGGTAGTGTACCTTTTTCTTATCACTTTTGTTAAATTAAAAGTACGGTTTGAAGAAGTCTGGCTGGTCTGTCCAGGGAGAGGTGGGAGGGAGGTGTGAGCCGGGGCTGGTCCCACTGTGAGGAGGCTGCTCCTGTCACTGAATTTCTTTATTATGGTGTAAATCTATAAAACATGAGGACGAGGGAAGTGTAGATGGGCAACTCTTCCCACTAGTCAGCAGTTCTCCCCTCGTAAGTGCTTTCTGCAGGGTTACATGGAGGTTGGTTAGCTTGAAGGAAACACGCACATGACACAACTTCTCGCTCTGTACCGCTCAGCTGCGCTTCTCGCTTCACCGAAGAGATAAAGGTCCCAGTGAGGAGCTTCTCCGAGATGGAGGAACCTGGCTAAAACCCTGGCTAAAAGCTAGAGCGGTCCCTGCCCCGCGCCCAGCCCTCCTCATGCCTCACCCCTGCTCTCCAGCCAGTGCCTCGCGCCGCTCCGGCATCCCCTCTCTGTCCCCCGGCTCTGCTGGAAGCCTCAGTACTTGTTGATGCCAAAGACCCGCACGCCGTGGAACTGGGGCAGCTTGGGCAGAAGGACGCTGAGCAGGGAAGCCGTGTTGACGACAAAGTGCACGGGGTCGTATTTGGTGTAGAAGCTGGTGAGGAGGTACCTGGAGGAGAGAGGGAGACCCTGGGTGAGCTCTGTGTCACTCCCACCCTCCCCACTGCCAGCACTGGGGGGATTTCGGGTGCCTCGCTGGCGTTCCCTGCACAAAACAGCGCCTCGCAGCTGGGGAACCCTCTAGCCCCAGGACCCGTTCGTGCCAGGGCGGCTGTGCCGACAGAAGCCCGATGGTCCCACCGCGTGCCTTAAACACCCTCCTGAGCCCCCCCTGCACCCTCCTGCCTGATTCAGCGATACTCACAGCACTACCGGGGAGACGCTGAGGAACTTGCGTGACGAGGTGCACTGCGTCCCGTAGTCTATCTGCTCCCAGTGCGTGAGGAGGCGATCCTTGCCCTGGTCCGGGGTCTCGAAGGGGGTCCCCTTCACTGTGTGCAGCAGCAAGTACATGACCTGCGGGTTTCAAGGGGGGAGAAGATGTAAAGCCAGCCGGGGACAATCTGCTGCCGGGACAGAAATGCGCTTTGTGCCCTCTCACAGTAGCTTCCCAAGCTAACGGCCTTTCATCAGCTGCATGTCCCCCCACAGCACCAACCCCCCAGCCTTTCCCTCAGTGCCCCACAGGAACCAGGGGCTTCCTTATAGCCGGGGGACATGGAACCATACCCGGCGAACACCAGCCTACATGCTTTCCAGCCCTGGGAGAAGAGCAGGCCAAGTTTTGACTAACCAGGTTGTGTATGACGTTGGTGAGCGTCCAGACCACAGGAACGCTGAAGAACGGGATGCTGAGGAGAACGACGTGGAGGACTCCCACGGAGATCACATACGCCAGCCAGATCCCCCGGCTGTTCATCACCCGCGTGTTGGGGTTCACCTCGCTGTGCGCCACGCCGACGTTCATCCTGGAGCAGACAAACGGAGGCTTCCAGAGGTCTCCTCAGAGAGGTTTTCCCAAATCTCTGCAATTCCTAACCCAGTCAGGGCTCTTGGCGTAGCCCCACATCCAGGGTCTTCCTGCAGCACCTCTCACCCCGGCCTTCCCATGTGCTTAACCCCAACACACCGCTGATGCCAGCTCCCTAATTAGCGACTCCGCACCTCAGCCCTAAGGCCAGGAACACAAAGACAAGGAGAAAAAGAATGAGCTCACCCCCAGCCACCAGAAACGCTGGGAACTGAGGAAGAACTACCCCATAACGGGGCTCCCCTCTCCCCCACGTTCACCCCGTGCTGCTTCTCCACCGGACAGGTAGGCAAAATGTCTGCTCTCCTCCCCGAGAGCATGACTCCTCAGCCCTAAACGCACGCGTGGGGCCGGAAAACGACTGCAGATCCCTCCCCAGGGCCTGGTACGCCTGCTCCCGCCTCAGTGCCCGGCCCTGCCGCCATGGCCTCGCAGCTTCCCCGGCCCCTCACAGCCCCCCTGTTCTCCCACAGCCCCCCTGCCCAGCTCCCCCGGCCCCTCACAGCCCGCCCTGTTCTCCCACAGCCCCCCCATCCCCTCACAGACCCCCCCGACGCACCCGGCGGCTCCGCGGCCGTTGCCAGGTCCCTGCCCGCCCCCGGGGCTCGTCTCCAGGAAGTCCTCACGCCCGGTGGGGTCACTCCCCCCTCCCTCATTGGCCGCTCGTCCCGTCGCTCAGCGTCTCCCCGCCCCTCGAGCGCCGGCAGGCCAATAGTGGAAGGGGAGTGGCGGGGGAGGCCCGGCCAGTCGTGAGAAGCGGTGTTGGGAAGTGGTTTGAAATCGCCGGTTGAGGAAGGGCGGCGTCGATTGGGTGATGGGCGGTCAACGGGGGCGGGGACGGCAACGGGCTGAGGGGGCGACAAGATGGCGGCGGAGACTGTGGAGCTCCATAAGCTGAAGGTACCGGCCGAGCGGCCTGCGGAGCTCGGGGAGGGGCGGGGGTCGCGGCCTGTCCCGGCCCGGGCAGCTGTGGGCCCCGGGCTCCCGCCGGCCTGGCCCCCCCCTCCCCTCCGGTGTCCCCCGGTGTCCCGGGAGGGTTCCCCACCTCCGGCGGTCACCCCTCCTGCCCGGGTCCTTCTCAGTCTCGCCTGGCAGCCGCCCTCTCGCCGCTGCCCGCCCGGGGGAGGCGGTGGCGGTGGGGGGGTCCCTGGCGATGCCCCTGCCCTCCGGGGCACCCACGCCGTTCTCCGGTTGCCCGGCCCGGCCCGTGACAGGCGGCGGGGAGCGATCCTTCTCCGGCGCTGAGGAGGGAACCAGCCTGTTTGGGGGGAAATCCTGGGAGCCCAGGGGCGCGACTGGTGTTTGACGTGAGGAGATGGCCTTCGAGGCTCCTAAAAAAAGCCCAAATCGCCTTGGCTTATTTATATGCTTTTTCTAATTATAATTTTTTTTTATGTTCTTGGTGTGCTTCTGCACGCGCTAACTGGAAGCTTCTTGCGTTCTGTAGTTGGCTGAACTGAAGCAGGAGTGTCTGGCTCGCGGCCTGGAAGCAAAAGGCAACAAGCAGGATCTGATCAACAGGCTCCAGGCTTACCTGGAGGAGCACGGTGGGTGCCTTGTTGAGTGGGGCGGCTCGTTAGCGGGCTCCTTCCCAAAGTCCTTACGAGCTGGGGGTTGCTCTGGGGTTATCGGTGGTGAGAGATCTCCTGGGCTTCACGTGGAACATGAGGGTGAAGGAGAAGAACTCTGGTCTGAGTCCTTTGCTGTAACTGCCTTTGCTTCCTGCTTTCCCAAGTAAAATTCTCATAGTAGGCTTTATCTGAGAAGCCAGAGATATTACTAAAGTAATTTGCTACTGCAATTGCTCTGTTGTTTTGTCCTCCAGCTGAAGAAGAAGCAAATGAAGAAGATGTCTTGGGAGAAGAAATAGAGGTAAGTCTTCTGCTGGGCAGACTGTCCTGCCGACGGCCCATGCAGGGGCTTCTGGTTTGCCTGGGGGCACGCGACCTCCCACAGGCTGCGTTCCGGTTCTGTGCGCAAGGAACGCTGCAATACCAGAGGCCGTGTCTATTTTAAAGCACCATTGTCATTCCTTGTTGGGTCTAAACCTCCTATTTTTTACGCCAAAGGCTCGATGTTGCTCTGTTAGCAGGCAGAGCATGTGGTACGGGGTTCTGGCAGACTATGTAATCTTGGTGTGTGGCTGCCACTTCAGAGCAGGGTCATTCTGTCCGTGTTCAGCAGGATTCACACCTCATTGCCCAGTGGTTTTTGTCATGAACTGAACAGCAAATGTGATTGGAGCGTGGCCTGCTTTTTAAGAAAGGACATGTAAGAAAAAGTTGGCCAGCCGGTACCCTGACTGTGCCGGGCCCGGGCTGGGCTGGGCGGCCTGTGGGGGCAAGCCTTAAAGCAGGAGAATTTGTTCTGAGGGAGGTGAGGAGATCTGACCTGGGAAAGCACTTTGTGCTTAAAACACCAGCGAGAACCGATTCTTCCAACTGTCGGGCTCTTCGCTGCTTGGCAAATGCATGTGACGCAAGGGCGGGTGGAGGATATGGGAGATTTCTCCCCAGTTTCACAAAAAGTATTTGGCGAGAAGTGAGATGGGTCTTACCAGATTGATGCTGGGCATTGAGCGTGAGCGCTGTGTAGTTTCGATGTTGTTTGCCGCTCCACTTGCGGGCTGGAGACTGTCTCGCTTGAGTTACTTCCGAAGCCTTGTGAAGCCCAGACCTTCTGGTAAGAGTTTAGACTTTGGGAAAACAAAACAAGAGTCTGTGTCCATAACAGCTAGTGTTCAAACCCTGCCAGACTGAGGCTGTGAGCGCGTAATATTACTTCTTGCTGCAGACCTTGCCTTAGTGGGCAGAGTTAAACAAATCGTACAGAAATCTTTGGATATGTGCAGGCTGAATTATAGGCATGTGCCTTTTAAACCAGTGAGAACCCAAAAGACTTGACAGTGTCCCTGCTGTGGTGTTTCTCTCTTGGTCAGCTGGCTGGAGTATTTATTATCTGACCTCCTCTCAACTCCTTGACTTGCAGGAAGAAGAGCCGAAGCCGGTAGAGCCACCTGTCAAAGTAGAAGAGCCTCCTGTAAAATCGCCTGATGTGTAACTATCCTTTCTGAGTAGAACAAAGCAAACCCGTGGGGTGCGAGGGCCGGCAGCACAGCCCTGTTTTTGGAGTTTGGGATGAAAGGGGGTTGCGGCTCGCACGCGTTAGAGCAGGATTGTGGCCCTTGCCTGAGCCCTGTGTGATAACGCGGTGGTCTGTCCGTCTGTCTGTCTGTGGGGCTGCTCTCCCCTCCGTGGCTCACAGGACGAAGCGAGCCCGAAGTGAGCCCTGGGCTTGCAGCCGGCGGGCCCGAGGTGGCCGTGTGGGCAGGAGGGGGCGTCCTGTGCCCGCTGAGCCGCGCCAGCAAGCGCCAGGTCCCAGGCAGAATTGCTTCCTGTGAAAGTGCCATTAAACCATTACTACCTTTCAGGGCATAAAATGAGAAACCTGTCCGGGAATCTGGAACAAAAGCAGTGCATTTTTCTAAATGGGAGACCTTAATGAGGCTGGCTGTGACCCACTGTTTTATGGGAGTTGTTTGGAGGAGGAGGATGCTATTTCATTTAGCCTGGGAACTTCCGAACTTTGTCTCTTCCTCTTTTGTTTTCCCCCTCGAGCCTGAGCTCTGTTTTCGGAGCATAAACTTTGGAGCACGCCCACTCCATTATATTTTTGTTCAGTCTTTTTACTGGTCCCGCTGTTGTCAGCTGCACATTGTTCAGGAAGTGTGTGTTTGAAATGGAGCCTGGGCTCGGGGTGCTGGGGCTGACCTGGGGAAAGTTGCCTGCGGCTGTCCCATGAACTAGAACAGAACAATCCTTTGTATTTGTGGGCCATAAAGGAATAAAGCTCTTTGGGGCTTGCAGTCGAGGCTTTGGGCTTCTAACAAGAGCTGAATGTTACTGTTAAGAGCCTTAAGATGGGCAGGGGGTTATTCTTGGGTGTGTAGGTCTGCGGCCTCTTGCTGTAATATCCCCCTAGCATTTCGAGATGCATCTGCAGCGCCCTACTAAAATCACAGAATGTTTCTCTTGCCTTAAATGGAGTTATTCCTCCAAGCCTGTGTAGAGAATGGGTGAGAGTGTGGCTGGTTCTTGTGTCTTTTCCAGCTTGCTTGCCATCATTGCCAAAGGAATTCGGGAGTGCTCAAGGCACTAGTTAGGCTCACAGGAGAACCCGCGGCTGCACCTTCACTGGGCCGTGTGTTTCCTGCCCCTAATACACCCTAGACTTTGGTTAAAAGTTTCACAGGCTTCATACTTCACTTAGCATCGATATCTGGCTCTAAACTTGCCCTCATAAGGGGGATGCTGGCTTGTGGCTGTTCTCGGTTAAAAACAGGCCCTCAGTTAAGATGGTGGTGGTGTTGCCAGAGACTAGTGGCTGGGAGGAGAGAACCCCAATACCTCTGCTACTGGGGCATGCTTGTGAAACTAATGAGAGCTCTTCTGACTGATTTCTCTCTTTCCCACACACCTCTAGGATTACGGAAAAGAAGGTAGTGAAAATAACATCAGAAATATCGCAGATGGAGGTAAGGTTCCTTCTGCTACTTCATCCTCCGAGGTGTCGGTTTCCGTATTCACTTCATTCAAAGTCTCTTTTGTGTGTTGCTGAGGCAGTGTCAGTGTTTCCATTGTAAACCTGCTTTATTTTTCCTTGATTTTATATTAATGACTGGTCGCTGGCGGTGGAGTGACCTGGCAGGGTGGTGACCCCATGGCACATTTCATTTTGATGCTAGATCTTAAGGAATGTTTCTCTCAATTGTCCGTTAATGCCTCTTTCCTTGCTGCTCACTGCCGTTGCTTTCTGCCACCAACCACCGTTGACCCTACCTCAATATTTCCAACTTAGCAGCGGCAAGCTGAGTCATTCCTGGGGTGTCGTTCCATCGCAGACAAAGATGGACTTTGCCCTGTAGCGTCCTCTGCTCTGGATCATAAAGACTGATAGACTTGAACTGCCTCTGTTATGATTCTGGTGTATAAATTGTGTTTCCTGCTATTGCGAACGTGAAAAGTTCCTCTGTGGAGTTCATCAGGCCATGGCACATCCCTGTCCCTCACGACTTGCTGCAAGCCCGATTGTTTCGGACACGTAAAACTACAAAGCTTTGTTGAGGATATGCTTTAGGGAGTAATCAGTTGGGGAGGAACTGATACAAGCTAACAGATCATCTCATCTTTATCTTCTTTAACTTTGCCGCTTGCATTTGCTGGGCTTATTTAAAACAAACATACTTAGAAGCTGCCAATTCCTCTGGGAAAACTTTGCGAAACTTTGAGTTTCAGGAATCTGATTGTGGTTCTCTAATCCCCCCTCTTATTTTTTTGCTCGTGTTCCATAAGAAAGAAATCACTATGAAAACATGATTCTTGTCTCCCTGCTGTTCACCACTACTTTAGAGTTTTAATCTTCTGTTTGGGACACGATCATTTCCACAGCAACCAGGGTGATGTCGCAAGCAGAGGATTATGACCTCAGTCAGGGAGTTATGAGGAGAAACATAGTACCTGATGTGAGCTGGAACTGTTGCTGAAGGAGCAATGTCCCCTGTGATGTGGGGCTCCCCTTGGCCGTAGCTGGTTAAAGAGCTCATTAAGCGAAGTTGCTGAAGTTATACTCTTGCCCTTTGTTTTTCTCTAAATTCTGACAAATCTGTTCCCAGGAAATCCACTTTTTTTTTTTGACTGAGAGTGAATCAGGTCTCAGCAAAATTATGTTGTAGATGGTTTTTGAAGATAGAAAGGAATTATTTTCCCATACAATGCATAATTGAACACTGGAGGCTGTTAATGTGGGCTCTTACAGATGCTAGAAATGCAGATGAGTTCAAAAAGCAAGGAGACAAATTCCTAGGAAGGGCGACAACCATCAGGGATAAACGAATGCAAATGTGAGCACAGCCTGAAATTCAGTCAGTCGTTTGCTGTGGATTACTTGAGTCTGGGAGGGTGTAAAGGAGGCAGACTACCCGTCTGACTGTAATAGTCACCTTTGGGGGGATACTGGGGTAGTGGAACCTTTGCTCTGATCTGGCATGGCTTGGCTGTAGTCGAGAGTCCTTTCAGAAGCTGCCTCTTCAGGTATTTCTTTTGATATTCTTCAGAGTGTCAGAAAGAATAAGGAAATATGCTTTGACCCGAGTGGTACATTTTTTTCTGTCTTTATTGTTTCTACTCAGTTGAGTAAAAGTTCCTCAGTACTGACACTATTAGGAGTGGTGTTCCTAATCCATCTTTTCTAAACATTTATGTTTTGATGCACATGTTTATTACGCTTCTTGCTGTGCTTTTGGCTAAAGTAAATGTTTCCATTAAAATAATATCTGTTTCTCTAACCTTTAAAGCACCAAACACATTTTTGGGCCCTTGCGTAATAATAAAATGTTAAATATTTCCCTTAAGCTTTTAAGGGGATTTAACACTCCTAGGTGCAAACCCTTGTGCTTCTGATGTTTCCAAGCTTTTCCGTGCCCAGGGCAGTGTGCTCCAAGCCAGGCGAGCCTTGCCTGCAGCAAGGGCAGCAGGCCGACTCCTTTCTGCGTAGCTGAACTTCGTCTTGAATTGCACTGCTAATGGCAAACTCTGCTTGCAAGGCTGAGCCAAGTTCATGAATAGTGTCGGCTTCTTGTGAAAAGGCTTGTGCCAAATAAATAAGTTCCCTGAAAACAAACACCCCCCCATCCCCTTTTCTAGCATATTTCTTTGGCCTTTTGCTTAGGGGGGAAGAAAAGGAAATCTTGTTTGCCTCCCTTCTTGCAAATCAGCCGAAGCTGGTTGTGCCTACTGCTTGCTTCCTGCCTCCAGGAGGGAAGTCAGGGCAGTTCCCTTTGTAGTCCCTGCCAGGAGCACTGCTCCTTTCCCTCTGGCACAAGGGCTTCCCTGGGAGAGGTGTGCGGCACGCCAGCCTCCAGCACAGTTGCAGCCTTGTATTATCTTAAAATAGTCGCCTGTCTCTGTCAGCTCCCTGGTCCCATTCTCTTTTTGCACGTCTCCTTTCCTAGGAACGGTCTCTGAGCAGTAGAGTAATGGCATACCTTTTTTATGAGTTTTTTTATTAGGCCTGTGTTTATCAGAACCATGAGAGCACCTTTTGGTCAAGCGTATGTCCTGGAGGCTGCGGGGTGGCTTCTTGGATGGCACAAGCCAAGGGAAGGTGCCTGCAGCAACTCTCCCTTTACCTGCGGGTACAGCGGGGTGCTTTTCCCCTTTCCAGGCTGCATGCTGCTGGTCTGGCAGGGCACGTTGGAGTGTTAGGCCACCATGTGTTGAGTTTGCGTGCCTCTCTCTGTCTGCAGAACCTCCTTTCTGTACCCTTCAAATTTTTGCTTTTCCTCAGTTGGTTCCTTTCTCTCCCTCCTCCAGCGAATGCAGAAGAGGGCTGAACGCTTCAATGTGCCCGTGAGCCTGGAGAGCAAGAAGGCAGCACGGGCAGCTCGGTGAGTCTACACTTGGAGCCTTCTCCCCTCTTCTTGCCTGAGAGAAGACCTCTCCGGACACGTCTGCCAGTGGCAGGTTGTGTTAGTGTGAGGTGAACCTGGCTCTGTGCTGTGCTCGGGTGGTGGGACAGCAACGCTGGGGAGGAGTCTGAAAAATGAGGTGGAGGTTGCCCCCAGCCTGAACAAACGGTGGACAGGTTTACTGGAGGGTTTGCAGACGTGTGCTGTGTTACACCTGCAGGGAGGTGGTCCTCCTCATGAGGCAGGAGAGCCCCGTGTCAAATTTGGGCTTTGTCTGATTGTGGAGTGCTTGATGCATGCTTTACGGGTTGCTTGGGCTGAAATACTGGTGAAATTTGGTCAGTTCTCACAGGTATTCTGGAAAGACAGGGCAGTGAAAGGGAAAAAAGGTGAACTGCTGGTGATACAACTAGCTTTCTGGACTTTGAGGTTGGTTTTACGAAGAAAGTGGGGAATTGCTGTACGCAGAGTAAGCTCAGGAGCTGCTGCAGTAATTACATTAGCCAATAATAGTGTGTTCCAGTTAATCTTGCCCCCAAACCAGTTTTACTCAAGTACACTCATGAAAAGTATTTGAAGGAAAAGTTCACACATAAGACTTGACATGTCAGGTATTGGCTGACCTTATCTTTGCCCGAGTCTCTGACTAAGCTCTGTTTACCTTCGGCAGGTTTGGTTTGGCCACAGTTTCGACTAAAGGTGAGGAGGTGAAGCAGAACCAATCCATGGAGTGACCTTGCTGCAAATACTTAATTACTCCTGGGAATAAAAATCCCGGTGGGACTACCTTTTGTTTTCACTTCTGTCCCTTTTCCTGACCATGCCCAGGAGCTCTGAGTGGGAATTGTAGAATCAGGAAGAAAAGGACGCGTGTTGTTCCCTTGGTAGTTCAGACACTTTTCCCAGTATCTATTTTTTCTAAGCAGAGCTGGAAGAGGGTAGCTAGAGTTTCCTGTGGTATCCTTAAACAGAGTGCCAGATGTCGTTTGGCTTCATAAAATGCCAGGTTCAGTTGCCAAAGCTGTCTTAGCGAGGTGGGACGGCAGCAGTTTTGCGGGTGGAGAAGCTGATTTGAAGGTGAAAAAGAAATTGGGAGACTCATTCTGTAGTGAGCAGAGATGGAACCTGGGAAAAATGGGACAGCAGTTCTTCACTAGTCTATGGTGGGATGGGTGCAGGACTGCTTCAGGCAGTGCTGTGACTTTACTGCACCTCCTTTTAGATAAGTTGCTGCTCCTGATGTTTGTTCTCTAACTGGGTTTTCTTTTTCTTGCCTCCTCATTTCAGGCCTCTCTGCAGACAGCAAGCCCACGGTAAGACATGCTTCTTGTTCTTGAGTTACTGCTGGTCAGGCCCTTAACACATGTTGTAATTTGTAGAAAGAGGTTCCTGTCTGCAGTGGTAAACTATCAAAATGGTCCAGGAACAACATATGTGGAGTGAGAGTTAATGATGTAGCCCACCTGGATGTTATGCTGGCACTGAACTTGATGGGTTCACATCCCTGTGGCTGCCTCTGTGACAGTTTTCTCAGATGAGCTGATTTTAGAATGAAATGCTGAAAGGAACAAAGATGGATATTTGGGTTTTTTTCATATGCCTGACTTTCATTCTCTGTTTTTGTTTGAATTGCTTGAATTATGCCTGGGGAATGGAAATAACGAATGACCTGTAGTAAATTACTCTGCTTTTAATGGCTGATGCTGCTTTGCCCGTCTGAATTCCAGGTCTAAGTAGGAGGCACCAAAGTGTGCAGGGCTGAGAGCTCTGTCAGATTGGGCAGCCGGCGCAGTGTTTGCCTGCTCAATTGAGGATGAGCAGAACAGAGTTAAGCCACGATCTGTCACCAGGCAAGGTTGTAGGTTTTTCTCTGGTACCAGGGGCATAAAAGATCTTGCATGAGCGTCTGCGAGGCGGAGTAGCACCGGGGTTCCCTCTGCAGAACTACGTGCTATGGAAGGCTTGTCCCTGAAGGTCTGCGTTCGTTAGGGATAAGTGCCGTAACGGTGGCTGACGCCTCTCAGCGAAACCAGTCAGGCTGGGTGATGTGTTGGGAAGCTGCTTGGTCTGGGGACCTGATTAGATGTGACACAATAGTTTTGGAAGGGCGAGGGTACAGCAATGGCTTCTTAAACCTGTGGCAGCCAGATAGCAGTGATAACTTTTAGGAGTACTGGCAAGTTTGCCTACGAGGCTGTTTATCTTTTGTTTGTGTTGACCAGACCGCTACAGCAAAGGTACCAGGTACAGCTGGCTCACAGTAACAGTCTGAAACCACCGCTCCTTCAGGAGGGGGAACAGCACCTGGGGTCTTTATCCTTTGGTTGGTTTGAGGAAACGAAGGGGCAGACTGGCAGTTTCTGGCAGCTTTGTTTGGGACACTGGTTCTGTCTTGCAGCCCTTGGTGCTGGCAGGAGCTGTTGCTGCTGGATGGCAGTGCAGCACAGTGCCCAGAGGAGTTTTCCCTCAGGCTGAGCACTGTGCACAAGTCTGTTCCGGGAGGCTTTTCCGGGAGGCAGCCTTATCTTTATCCCTGCAACTTGGGTGCTGGTGACTTTAAAAAAAAAAAATAAATTGTTTCCTATGTCTTTGTAGGTAAACATGGATAAATTAAAGGAAAGGGCTCAAAGATTTGGGTTGAATGTCTCCTCGCTCTCCAAGAAGGTAAGGTGCCTTGGCCTCCAGGACACTCTTTGCACCTCCAGATAAGCCCGGTGCTCCAGCTCGTAGTGTGCCGTGACTGTTCAAAGCCTTTGTGCTGCTTGAGGTTTTACGTCTTGTTATTAGTGCAGCGGCATGGGCCCTGGACCCCAGGGGAGTCTTGTCAACACTGTTTCCTTCATCTTTCCTTCTGTTTGTTTTTGTGTGTGTGACTCTTGATATGGTTTTGAGAGAGTTACAACTGCTGAATGGAGGTGTTGCATTTTAAGATTGTTCATCCAAATTTTAACATGGGCAGAGACACCGTTTAGCGGGCTGTGTAATTGGTTTGTTTTCAGGCATTTGACTCGCACTGTGTAAGTGCACATTTCTGATTGGGGTAGGAGCCAAGTCTGTAAAGACCAAGGTAATGAGCTCTCTGAAGAGAAGGCGTCCAGAGCTCCCTGGTAGGAAATAACTCTTTGAAGTACAAATGAGATGAGCTTTGTAGGGGGATGGATTTGGTCCTAAAGCTATTTATTTTTTCCAGGGGAGAAATATACACAAGCTTCTGAGCGTAACCCCTTTTCTGGTCCTCATACCTAGCAACTGATTTAGCTCTGCCTTTGCATGCTGGAGCTGACTGCGGGGTTCTGTCGGTGGGGCAGGAGATGGAGCCACGCTCTTGTCTCCAGCTGTAGGGGTGGGCTGTGCTGAAGGGTGCTGAATGTGCTGGGGGGGCCTGGAGGTAAACGTGTGCTGGAGAATGGTGTGCTTACCGGTGTGATAACCCCTTGCCTAAATGTGTTCTGTAGCAAATGGGGGAGAAGATTAATTTAGCATGTTTGGGGAAAACAGAAGAAAGGATAAATATATACTCTGAGATTAATACAACATCCTGTGCACTTCCCAAACAAAAATAGCCTTTTCCTCTTCTGGGCTGTAACGAACCTCGTGCTGCAGCACTGTTCAGAAATAGTGGGGAGTGAAAAAGAATTGTCCAGCTGTAACAGCTGGATAATGTTGGCATGGAGACCTCTCTTCTCGATGCGGAAAAGAGTGAGAGCCAGGGGAGCTTCATCTTCTCTCCATCCCTGTGAAATAAGCCCCTCTCCTCCTCGGGGGGGATGGATTTGACCTTTTTTGCTGCCTGTTTCTCCACATACGAGTGTTCTGCTTTATTCCACTGGCCCTGGGAATTCACTGATGTAGAAAATATCTGGCATTGGAGGTCGCTGTTCCCCCCCCTTCCCTCTCCTGTCCCTTTGGGGGTGGGGGAAGGAGGCCAGTGCATTAAAGCTGGGATATGTGGAGCTCAGGGTGAGAGGCTGCTCAAACATCATTAACCCTGTCACTAGGAGCTCCCATTTTTCAGGAGGAATATATGCCTTGTCAATGTTTATGGCCGTGGCCTTCCCTGGGTAGGATTGTATGGCTGCAGCTTAATAAAGCCAGGGCTTATGGAAGGAGCAGGCTTCCCGGGTTGTACCGTGGTGCCTGTACATGGCAAAAACCTGAAACCACCGAAGTGCGAGGCCTGAGCTCCTCAAGCCGTTCACCAGCAAATGCAGCTTGCTGTATACTAATGAACTGCTCCCTGTTGTACAGATGGAGACCTACCAGTGGGGAAAATGACTTGCCCAAGGTCAGGAGTCGGTGGCAGGGCTGGCTCTTGCCTCCAGATTGCCCGACGCTGCGCTTTGTGTCCCCCGCGAGCTCTCGCCGCACGCTCTGCGGAGCGGTGTCCAGCGGCAGGGCTTGCCTCGCTGCGCTGTGTCTCTTTTTTTGTTTGCTCCACCAGGAAGCCGAGTTCATGGGCTTAGAAGTGGCTTCTCCCACTGAGCGGAACACTCTCTTGCATTCCTGGGAGGAATATTATTGGTTACTTTAATTAGCTGGTAGTATTGTGCTTCCCACCTGGGTGTTCTTTATAGCTTTTCATTATGGAGGAGCCTAGCAGTTGCGAATGTTTACATGTGTCTTGGCAGGTTTTTATACCGTGCGTCGCAGCAAAAACTTTACAATAAACCATTGTCTCCACGGAGCCACACTTCATTTCCTATTCAAATTGGTTTGGGGAGGGGTAGGGATGTGGGGGGGAGAATCGTAGCTAAGGGGGATTTCAGACCTGCTGTGAGCCAGGGAGCAAATGCAGAGCTGCGTTAGTGGCTGTGAACTCATCTGTAGCTTTGAACCCCCCTTCCCCCTCTGTTAGCCCTCTGGGGTAGAAATCTTTCAAGTTTAAAATCTTCCTCTCTGCCTAAAGGGAAAGCGAGACCCTGGTCGCTGGGAAGAGAGCAGGCGAACAGAAAGGTTGGTGGTGCTGGAGCAGAAGAGGCAGGTGCTCATTTGTCTCAAGGCAGTACGGGGCCATCAAATTAATTTTTAAAATAAATCAAGCAAGCGTTTATCTCCCTGTAGCACTGACTCTCCCCTCCGAGGCCTCCTGTTAAAGCACACGTTCGCTGACCTAAAGCTACCATCCCTTGACTCCTGTTAGTTGTACTTAACCCCCCACACTTGTAAATGTTCCCTCTCTATAGCAGCTGCTCCCTGTAACACTCAAACTCTCGTCTCCCCAGGGGAGGATGTTTAGCTGCATGTTTTATATGCAGGGTTTGATGCTGCAGAGGGAGCTGCCTGCGTTGTGGCTGTGATTCAGAAGCTTTTCTCCAAGGGGGTGGTTTGCTCTTTATGTATAAAATAACCTTGTAAGTCTCCTGCTGAGAAAGTGTTGGCACCAAATGGACAGCAAGAGCCCTTGGGATAACATAAAAGCTCTGTTTGCCACCTTTGTATTACATTATCAAATACCTTTCCCAATCTGAACAGATGACTAAAATAATTGGCTTTTATATCTCCTCTTAAACGTGGAGGTCTCAAACTGCCTTACAAACGATTAGCTGATTAACCCTCGGCCGTTCAGAGGTTGGGAGCAGAGAGGTGAAGTGACTCTGCTCCGAGGTCGCTCCGAGTCAGGAGTCCCCACTCAGAGCCCTCTTCTCCCCAGCATGTTTCCATGAGCTGGGGGTGAAACAAAGGATTTTTGCCGCAAATCTCCGTATGCATGCCTAGCGTTCTCATCCCTCTTCATGGGAGACTTGTCCCATCACCAGCTTGGTGATTTCTCAGAGCAGGGGGAGGTTTATGTGTCTGTTGAGAGGTGCGGTGACCTGTCTGTAGTGAGGCAGAGCGAGGAGTGCGGCTCCTGAGCCGTGTGTCACCTTGAATAACTTCATTTTTCTTTGCCTGGTTGCAAGTCTTCCATTTTACAGCTGGAGCATTGTAGCCATAAGACATGTTGAGAGCCCTGCAGGCGTCCCGGGTTGGATCCTGAGCAGCAGTAGCAGCACAGGATGCTAAAGTATCCCCTTGATCAAAAGGTACTGACTCTCCTGGCTAGGAAGAGTTAATGTTTTAATATGGCCACCCGTCATGATTCTAGATTAATGCTGGTTTAATTCCATTTAATGAGAATGTGTTTTACATGGAGCAGACAAGAGCTGCGCTCGCCTGAGATCAGCTGGCCAGAGCTGGCAGGCTGACTGCGTGACGTTCGTGTGGTGTTGGAGGAGAGCAGGGGTCAGTGGACCAGCAGAAAGTCTGTGTGTATACAAAATAGCTAAATGAGAGAGAGAAAACAATTGGCTTAATTGTTTGGCTTCCAGCAAGCTTATAATAACGTGCTGAGGAGGAATCCTTTTCCTGGATAATTTTTCTGCCTGCAATCTTTCCAAACACCCCCCGCCAGCCCCGGATGAGAAGCTATTAACCACCAAGGAAGCAAAGGGTGGTGGCGGGGGGAGATGTTGGCAGAGGAAAGGAAAAAGGATTCATGGACGAGGATTGTTTCTAGTGAGCACCAGGGACGGACATGTCACGCGTGGTGGCATATGCCTGCATTTTTTGAGAAGTGTGATTGGCTTATGTGGCCAGTTTGTCGTCAAGAAATGCCTTTTGCTGTCAGTTTGAAGAGATACCTCCTGTATTGTTTGAAAGGGCACATGCCCCTGAATATTATTTTCTTTCCAAACTTCACTTTTTCTGCCTGTTGTCAGACTTTGTGTCTTTCTGTTGCTGTCCTCTCTGCTTTCTACCCAGTCTCTGCTGTGGCAGAGTGGAGGAAAGCTGCCTCCTCTGGGTTATAACCCAGCCCCTTCTCTTTCTGTGTGCTTCATCTTAATTCCTCTTTTTCTCTCACCTTCTCTTTTACCTTCTGTAGTGCATTGTGATTAGAATATATATAAGATGGCCCTGGAAAGTGTCTTCACCACGCTGTAAATTCGTAGTGGGGTTGTATTTGTCCTGAGGAGTTGATGGCTCATCTGCGTGTTGTCTGCACATCGTTCCTCTTCAGGACCACTGCCTGAGCTCTGCTTTTTGAATGGGCTTATGGAGCACTTGGTACTCCTTAAATCAGCCACGTAAAAGAAGTTTTTCTCCCTTGGAGCAGCATCACAGTGACACATGGAACGGGCAGGGTGGTGTGCCAGATGTGGAGGGTATGTCGTGATAGACTGCACGATGAATGAGAGTGCTTCTGTGGGCAGAGTCCTGGTGCCGCACTTGGGACTTCTTTCCAAGTGCCTCGAAATGCCCATGACATTGTACTTTTAAATCTTAATATTTGTAGGTATTTTTAAAAAGCTGCTTTAGGTAATTTTGAAAGGATTTTCCATCTCCCTCTGAGTTGGACTAGTGGTAACTAAGGCAGCTGGCTTTACAGAGGGAGAAGATTAAAAAATAGTCCTGGTTTAAAGACTAAAATGAAAGCAAAGCCCTCTAAAACAACCCTTGTGTTTTCACTTGTTACACTTTCCAGTAGTCCTGCAGAAAGTAGAAACTAGGTCAGATAGAAGAATGCAGCTAGAATTGCATGGGTGTGCAGAAACGAAGTTGGAAGATCCAGATACAAAATAATGCAATTAGCAAGGAGTGTGGAAGCTGGTGAGATGTGATTCTGTGAGTCCAGAAAGCCGTTAGCCTATGCTAACTATGGGAGTGCTTGTGGAAGGCTCAGCAGCAGATGACTCGAAGGAGGCTGAGCTGTTCCGTGCCTTTTTTTTGCCTTAGCTGTTGCTGAGCAGGTCTGACTGCAGATAGGTAATGGCGTCTGTATTGAAAGGTAAACCTCAGCCAAAAGGTAAAAGTCAGTCTTGAGGAGAGATAGAGTGGGTTTGGGGCACTCCAGCCTTAATGCTTTTGCAGGTAAATGCTGGAGAGTTTCCAGCTGGGCCCTGTAGGGATTTATAGAAGCTGAGCCCTAATCCTCGAAGAACTTTGGACAGGAGCCCCGCACAGGTCGGTGTTCAGTTCTCTGTGTGCTTTAGCTGCATGCCACAGTAACTATCGGTGTGTGCTGCCTGTCCCCTCGCTGCCTCTCCTTCCCCCAGCCCCTACAAAGTGACGTCACTATTTTCCAAGTTGAGCTGCTGAATGCGGGCCTGTTGGTTTAAGATAATGGGAAGTGACAAGGTGAAGAATAGTGCTGGCAGTCATGGACGTTTTAACACAAGGGTGCTGTAAGCGAGGCCTCCGCTGCCCCTGCCCCCTCCCGGGTTGCTTGGGGAAGGGGTTTGTGTCGACCGAATCGCCAGCGCAGGCAGCATCCCTGGGTGAAGGGCAGGGCGGGCGAGATGTTTATGTTCACCCTTTTGTAATGGTGGGGGGGTTGTACTCTTGTTTTTAACACTCCTGCACCCAGAGAGCCCTCCCCGTCCCTGTCCTGGACGTGGTGAAGCTCAGCACCAGAGTGCCTCTGGACAAAGGCTGTCAGATGCTGTCGAACACAGGCTGCGTGGCGTGCTGCAGGCCGGCCCTGGCTCTGACCTGGGCTGCGAGATGCAGCGCAGAGCAGCCGCTGTTGGAGACGTAGGCATGGGAAGGGAAGGCTTGACAGAGCCTATGTGCCAGCATGTGGTTTACTGGTGTGCTTGAAGATAAGCCCAGATCTTTGTAGGGCTGCAACCCTGGGGAAAATAAGACCTGAGGTTACAAGACAAATGTAAAGGTTTAACAGACCTCAATCTTTTTCCCTTTTGTGTTTTTTGTTTAAGGCAAAGCAACAGTCTCCCCATGAGGGGCACGGTGGTGGTCTTCACTGGCCCGATGCACTCTGGCCAAGGGCAATGCAACAGTCTTCTCTGGGAAGAGGGACGGATTTGTGGTTTCCAGTCCCAATCCCTGGTGATCCAGCTGGCATGCGATGGGATTGTGCAAGGAAATTAAGGTCTTGTGTTTCCTAGAAGGCAAATAACAAGTTTTGTCTAACCAGCCTCTTCTCTTGTGAATAACTCTAGACTGGTATGCAGGGAAAAGGTATCTAGCAGAAACCTCACTGAAGCGCTAAGGAGCTCGAGGTGATGTGTGCCTGTGGACCTGAACAGCTGCAATCACTGTGTTGGGGGGGAAAAGTCAGCCTCTACACCGGTGTGTTCAATGGTCACATATTGCAGGCTGCTGCGAGCCTGGCTCTTTGCAGATTGATTCCCGTGCAAGAGAGTAAAGATGAATTTGAAATGCAAGTATTGGATTGAGATGTCTTTCAAGGGGTTGTCGCCCTTTCTGGACTAGGCAGATCTTAAAAGCTTGAAATAAACTCAAGTTTCCTGCCTCCCCAGTGTCTCTGCTATTTTAGTGGCATAACGCTCATTGCTCTTCTAAATGTTGTACTCTCTGCTCCTGTGAATGAGTCATGCTAATAGGAAGTAGTGAAGTTAATGAGACGCAAAGCTCAGTCATGCTGCACGAGGTATGAGGAGCCTTAGGTGTGTTGTCACAAACTACAGGTTATGCTTTTCAGGTGGGAGCATAATTTCATGGTTTCAGGTTGACCGTGTGCCTGCAGGCGTATAACCGCACAGGAACACAAGCGTAGTGCTCCTGGGAAGCCTGTCCTGTTGCCTTGGTGGGGATGCTGGTGCTTTTTGCTGCTCTCCTAAAACTCAGTTGTGCCGGAAGGGTTCAAGTTCAGCTGTGCAGCGGGTAAGTCGCTGTGCCTGAGGGGCTGGAAGGCGTCTCGAAGCATCCCTTCCGCAGTGCCTGTGCTGTGACCCTTGGTCACCTGTGCTCTCAGCTGCTGTTATTTCCTCCCCTCTGGCATTTCCTCTCCAGCATATCCAAAATAATTTCCCTCTCTCCTGCTGCCTCAGCTACCCACGCTCTTGTAAATCTTGCCACCGGCTTCCTCCCCTTCTCGGACAGCCCAGGCAGTGGCGTGGGTCTTGTGTGATGGCAGCGAGTAAGGTGCTGTGGCAAGTGCTGGGGTTGCAGAGCTGCCCTGTGTGTTTCTTGATTGTGTTATTTTCTCCCATCACGCTGGCTGCTTTCTGGCTGCCTTATCCGTGAGCAGGCGTCACCATGACCAGGCTCTTCCCGATCTCCCCAGAGCCTTTTGTGAACCCCCTTCCAGGCAGACTCTCCTGTCCCTCTTGCACATGCTGTGCTGGGGATTCTTGTTCCTTACCTGTCAGGGCTTTCCTGAATTTTCAGTTCTGGACCTTCTGACTTTGCACTTTACGAGGGGCTTTGCAAGGCCTTAGTTCTCACTTCCCCATGAATAAGCTCCAGATCAGGCAAAGGTGGAGCTGCCCTTTACTATGGTCAGTGCTTAAGTGACTGTGGTTTTGGTGCCATGGGAATTTGGGGTGTGAATGAGCTTGTCATGAAGGTTTTGGGCTGTAGGAAAGAGTAGAGGGAGGTGCTGGGCAGAGCCAGCCCCTTTGGGGGCTGGAGCCTGTGTGCCCACCCTAGGATGGGGTAAGGTACCCAGGGCCTGCCCTTGGCTCTCCTACGCACGGAGCCATCTCCAGGGTTGGTGGTGGGATCCATATGCTGTGTCACTGTCCTTCTCTTTGTACTGGAAACTCCTGTGGTTGGGCACATGAGAACATCTTATGACCTTCTACAGCTGATAAGACTGTGGCTTTCGTTATCTTTTCAGTGCTTACTGGGTATCATGGGATGTTTTCTCTAGCCTTTGCCTAGGCAGGATGAAAAAACAGCAGCTGAAGAAACCCATAACTTTGTTTCCAATACAACTGTCAACTTGGTGTCCAGCTGCCCTCCAAAAGGGCCGGAGGGTCTTCTGCTGGGCTGCAGGGCATCTGCCAGGGCAGCACCATCATGGCTCAGCTAACCGGGTCCCAAAACTGCGGTTACGTGTTCACCACAGTCCTATCGCAAAGGAAGAAAGCTGTTGTGAAACAAACAAACCAGAAGTGACTGCGTGGCTTAGTGCTACGCTGTCACTCCTGTCTGCTGCTGGCTCCAGCTCCTGAAGCTATTTGGTGTTTACCATTATTCCTTCAGAAGCACTTCCCCCTCCGCCCCAACCCTTTACGCACACTTACACACACCCACGATGTCATTTTAAAAATAAATGACGAGAGCGCTGCGCGGGGTCAGGGGGACTCCTGCTCGCGCATTGATCCTGGCGCTGCCTGAAAGGGCTCCTCGTCCTGGACAAACCTTCGGGGAGTGGCGAAGGGCTCGTTCCCGGGGGGGACAATGCTGGGGGGGACTCTCTGACCTCCCTCTGCCCAGTCATCTGGTTCTTCATTGGTCCCCGCTGTGAAACAGAACTTCGCTTTTGTCTGTAACACAAATACATCTTTTCCCCACCCCCCCTTTCCCCCTCTATTATGATTCAATCAATGATGTCATTATGTCCCATTCAGGGGCTCTTGAACCATTTGGCTGCAGGAATTTGGAGGAGCGGCAGGGGAAGAATGGCAGACGCGGCTCTCGCTCCCTGCCTTCCAGAGCCTATTTGAGTCTCAACCAGAGAAACAAAGTCAGGTTTCCCCTTAACCCCTCTTCACTTCAGAGGACAAAAGTAAAAACAGCCCCACCCCCCCCCCCCCATGAAATGCACGGAGGGGTGCGTGTGTCGTGCGCATGTGGAGGGGGACTGCGAGGAATGTGTGGGTGAATCAAACTGTGCGCAGCTCTGCCGAGGATCCCCTCCTTTCTATTTAATACTTTTAATTAAGATAACTTAAGCAGCTCTTTCTGTTCTTGGAAGACTTGATGGTTTCACATCTGCTGGCAGCACTGGGCTCTGCGGTGATGTTGCACCAAGTCTGTGGCTTTTGAGGGGGACTTTGAGCTTCCTCTTCATGGCCATGCATGCGGTGCTGACAGCTTTGTAGGAGCGTTAGTAAAATCTCTGTAAAGGCAAGTGATCCATGGTCTTGGCCCCTAAAAATTTTCCTAGTCTTACTAATTAGGCGATGGAAGGCCTCACTTTTTCAGAAAACCCTCTCCAATTCAGTTATCAGATAGCAGAGCTGATCTTCCCCAGCTCTGCACTTTCTGGAAGGTCCTTTAGGGCACGGATGGGTGCAGGGTTGGGGAGCGCTGAACTCATGGGGGCTTAGAGACTCTTGAATGTAGATCCAGGACCATCTTGAATACCTTTTCTACTGAAGCATCTGTGAGTGGGTGCCCCGTGGAGATGCTGCTGGTGCATGGCTGGGTGTCTCCCAGGCCTGGCTTTGTCAGCACGTGTGGATTTAGGTTTTCTGATGTTTTAACTGCAGATGTGTAATGTGCTTTTGTAGGTTGGACCATTAGGTGTCCGGGCTCATCCCACAGGGCCGAAAGAAGCATCTTTAAAAACCTGGTCCTATAATAGCAACATTTGGGATGGAACAGCTTAATTCCATGGGTAATTTAGTGGCTAATATACCTTTCCCCATGCTCTGGCCATTCTTGTTATTTAAAAGGCATAAAAGCGAGTGAGGGATTGTTTGTACTGGAGATATGGCCAGGAGAGGAGGAGTCCCTGTAGATGGGACTGTTCCCACTCTGGCATATGGCTGGCCAGCGGAGGCTCGCTGGCACATGAGCTGCCATCCTGGAGGAATAAATGCACAGATTTAACAAGTATTAGGGTTTAGTTAGTCAAATATTTGCAGAGCAGCAGCTCTTTTGCTAGATTTCCCTTCGAGCTCTGCTAGGATCGCAAGCTTTTAGTGATATTGGACAAACCAAATGAAGTGACCATAAATGATCAAACATAAAGTATTTTCTGAGTGTTTTATCCATCGCCTTTTATCTCTTCTGGTTGAAAGAGGTCTGAAGACTTTTATGTGTGGAAGTGATGAGCATCCACACAGATCCTGAGTAGAGGTGCTGGGCTGTGTGTGGATGAAGGCTGTCAGCCTGCATGTTTCCTCTCTCCGTCTGCTGCTCAGACATCTGTTGTTTGGGTTTTCTGTGGTACCTTACTGGTTGGAGACAGCCCTGGATGCTCTTGGATGCCAGCTCTCTTTCTGTAGTGCGGTTCCTGTTTGCTAGGATAGGGCAGCTAACTTCCTGAGTTTGGTTCCCTGTCCAAAATCTAATCAAATGACCCTCTACACCAGGTCCTCCCTCTGCAGGATTTTGTCTTTGCCTTTCTGCTGGAAGGTGGGGCTGTGTTGCTCATCCCTGCCGCTGCTGCACACGAGGAGGATGGTCTGTGGGGTGAGGCTGGGAAACCAAGTGTTCAGCCTAGAAGTCAAACGTGGACCGTCCCCTGGCATTGCCTGGGTGAAGGGCTGGGCTGTTGGTGTGGGCACATGCAGGGTCCAGGCATGCCCTCAGCTCAGGACAGTTATTTGGCAGAGAAAAGGGATTGGGTCTAGGAGAGAACTGATAATCCAGCCTTCGCTCTGGTACTTCTCAAAGAGAATCCGGGTGTAAATGGTGGGTGAAGGACTGTGTTATGGCCAGTGCTGGGCTTCTCTGCTTAGAGGTTAGTGCTTGAAGTAGTTTATGGATTAGCACAAAGTCTCTTAGAATTAAACTCCAGGCAGTGAAATTGCACTGGAAGGTGCTGCTTTGCCCTGCCAGTTTTCTCCTGCAGGCCAGTTTAGTTTTCCCTGGTCATATTCAAACTGACGGGTCGCTAACTCCGCTCTCTTGAGCCGCTGGCACTTGTGTGCAGTGGTCAGTCTATGGGGTGCAAAGTCATTGCAAGGCCAAAGGTGCCTTGGGAGCTTCTGCACAGCAGGAGGAAACTCTTTGGTCTCTCTCCAAACCTGCTTCACTTATTATTGAAAAATCTTTTACCTTTGGGGTTAGGAGTGGTGAGTGCTCACCTGGCTTCCCAGGGTACGTATACAGAGCCTGGAGATAAAACTTCCTTTGAGTCAAAATTAAGCTGCTTTCTCTGGGAACCCCAGGAGAATAAACGTGCACGGCTCCGATGATCGTCTTTGCTGTCCACCCTAGCAGTCGCAGCGGGCATGTTTGCACCCAAGAGTTTTCTTGTTCTACAAACTCCCTGCAATTTCGCCTCCTTTTACTGGGACTTCATCTAGCTTGTAAAGCAGCAGCACATAGACACTACGGGGCACTTCTCAGCTGGCCAGGGAGGTCTGCTGGACCCGGCAGTGTGGTGGGCTCGGCATGTCCCACTGTCTTGCAGAGGCGTGTGGATTTGCACTGCCGCTTGCAGGGGAAGGGTTAATGTTGCCGTGGTGTGTTGCCGTTTTTGCGCTTGTTGGGTTTGAATAGAATGGATTTTTTTTTTTTTTTTTTAAATCTGGGGCTAATGTGCAATTCAAATCATGTTTAGTCATCGCCCGATTGCCTCTTTTTAATAACAGCTGGACTCTTTGAGGGAAAACTCTCTTGCTCTGCCAAGTGGCTTTAACTCTGCCGGCCTTCCATTCCAGAGCCAGGTGTATCGCTCTTAAACATGCTCCTGGGGTCTGTGCCGAACACGGGGGGCTCGCCTCAAAGCCTTCCCACGCTGGGGCCAGTGAACTTTAGGAGAGCAGAGCCTCTGTAAATGCCATATGATTTTTAAGATGCTGTTTGGCGGGTGCAGAGAGATAAAAAGCCCCTTCTGAGGCCCTTTGCCTTGTGGTGCACCTGAAATGCGTCTCCTTCACTCGGCCATGCAGCATTCCTGACATGTTTGTTTCATCCTTGACGTCGAAGTCGAAGAATGCTTTTTAACTTGGCGCTGGGAGAGTTGCAGGTGTACTCTTAGCACATGTCTGTGACTTTCTTCTCTTCCTCCCCTGCTGATCCCGTTTGAGGTGAGCATAAACTTCTAACTGTGAAAACCGTGGTGTCTTGACACAGAGAAACCTCAGAACCGCTGGCTGTTGCGGCTCCTGCCCAACACGGTGCACAGAAAAACATTGCAGTCAGATGGTGTTTTTGCCTTCCCAACCTGTTTTCCAAGATATATGTTGGAAGAAAAGATGAGGAACCAGCTTGCAGTTGCCTGTTTCCTTTAGCTTGTGTAAAAAAACCAACCAAACAAAAAAAACCCACGTTGCTGAGGTTAGTCTGAGAAAGCAGCCAGTCGGTGACCCTGTGTTGCTCAGGCTTCATTAGTGTGAATGAGTAAATCAGGACCTCTCTGGTGTACAGCCAGAACAGGCACAGCGTTTTAAACAACTCGTGCTCTTGATGCTTCCCATCTCCTTTTGTAAATAAAGATCTTCAGAGACCTGCAACTTGGTCTGTTCTTGCACTAGACTTGTCCCAGGCACTTACAGCAGGTTTTTAACAGATATATTAAGGCAGAAGATCAAGCTTTTCTCTAACTTTAGGTGACTCTATGGACTAATTCTGTAATCTGGCCCCAGAAGAGACAGCAAGGAGTGTGCAGATTGTCCAGGGGCATAGGCTGGCCTGGGGTGTGTTTGAGTGAGGCCATCGGTGACCCAGATGTGTTGGATGTTGCCCCGTCTTGCTGTGAGTCGGTGAATGGGACATTTCTCTGAATCCCCAAGTTGAGCCCGGGCGCTGGGGCTTTGGTGTCTCTTTTCCGTGGAGATAAAGCTGTGTTTGATGTTTCTGAAATGCGTTGAGGCCCTTGGATCTGCCTGCGTGGCATAATTTTGTATAAGCTGTGCTGTTTAGAAGTCATTCCTCCATGGCAGCAGAATAGAGGGCCCTTCTAACACACTGTTTGTATAAGGAGTGTGATAGGAACTTTAATGTATATTCCTGCTGCATGTATCTAATCTAAGTGGAGACCTCATGTTGGCGGTCTTTTGGGGAAAGGCTGCGGCTATCTCTGCTGGCTCAGTCTCAGCGTGTATCCCTCTGCGACCAGCCCCAAATCTGGGCTGGGAGCATGAAGTGCTATTGGAGATGAAAGAGCTGTGCTGACTTGGGTTGAAAGGGGCAGCTGGAGATCACCTCTGCGTTTTGTCGGTCTTTTGGAGGAGTGGAGCGCGAAATGCAGCATTGCTCCTCATGCCTGCACCCTGCTCTGTGCTATGAGGCGAAGTTCTCCTGTGTGAAAGGCAATTTTGTGGATGGAAATGGGAAGGGGTGTAAAGCGCATGTGGAATATTTCAGTATAAACCCTGGACTTCCTTCTTGCTTCCCATCCCCTGCTGAACGCTTGCTGGTGTATGGGAACATCGACTCCAGAAGGACTTAGCAGCACTCGGAGCCTGTGAGGGGAAAGAAACAGGAGGAATAAATACGTTGAGATGAATTTCAAAAAGGTGGTGGGCGGCAGCTGTGCGTCCTAGGATTGGAGTGTTTCTGAGAATAAAACCATCGGTTGCTGTCATTCACCCTCCGGGTATGAAATTGGAAGCCCAGTTACCCTTGAGTGTTTCATAACCTTTACCTTTTGGAGGTCAAGGCCATGTCATCATTAATCTACCATCGCCTGAAAGCCTCGGGGCTCTGCTTTTCATCCTGCCATCCGTCATGCTGCAGCGAGATACAGGAGAGTGACCAGAAGGGTCCGTTTTTATACACCCATGTGGGCACACACCCTTCCATTCTCCAAGAATGAAAACACTGAGGATGCGATTATGGAGGCTTGTGTCTGTCTCTCTGCATTTGTGATGAGGATACTCCAGGCTTCATCTGCCAATCCAGAGCAGTTTCCTCCTGGGATGCTTTAATCGGCAGAGAAAGAAGCACTCTGCCCATGCAGCATGAAACTTGGCCTCGGGGGCAGAGATTTCACAGCGACGCGGGCTTTTGAAATACAGAGTGGGTGTACCGAGCAAGTCATTTCCCTGCACATCGGGGAGCTGCCCCTTTGAAGAAGGCTGTTGCCTTACCTTTTACGTGGCTGTTACTGTGCAATGAGCCTGGCCAAACTGGGGCAGTGAGCTGTGATCTGACAACGGCATAGCTGCAGATGACAGCTGAACGTGTGGAGCATCTCCCGTGCGTTGGTCCCTTTTCCCTGGTCTGAACCTGTGCCAGGGTCGCCTGGAGAGCCAGGTTGATTCTTCATCCTTCTCCCTACCCAGCCGCTTGGGATGAGCCTGACATTACTCCTGAAGTCTCACTTCATAACACACACGTGGAGCAACTGCTGTTTAATCTACATGTCTGAGACCTGAGTGCTGTGAGCCCAGAGCAGGATGTGTGAATGGATGGTGGGGCCTTGCTGGCCTTGTCCTTTGCAGCAGCTTGCTCAGTGCAGGGATCAGAGATGCTCATGACGAGTCATTTATTACAAGGTTGTAGGTGCTGGGGGCCGAGGGCGGCTCTCCTGCTTCTTGGCCTGAACGCTAAAGGCACTGAGATGCTTCTAGGTGATCTGGGATCAACTTTTGTCCGCCCTTTAAGAGTGAGGCCAGTGGCGGGGTTTTCCCCTCCATGGAAGTTTGAGTCCTGCGGGTAAGTTAACCAGATCATCACACCGGAGTGCTGCTGCCGTGGCTCCTTATTCTACCGCTGTAGGAATTGCAGCTTGCCGAGCTCAGGTGGGAGAGGAGAGTGGCAAGCTCGCTGCCAACGAAGGGCTGAGATCTGCCTTGCAGGGAGCTCCTGTGGGGTGTTCAAAGGTAACTGGCTGCGCTCTGCCTGCCCCGAGCTGGGATCTGCTCTGTTGGCTGGGCAGCCGTGAGTGCCAGAGCTCTGCGCACCATGGAAACCACGAATTCATGCCTTTTGGCATTAACTCTTCCAGCACCAGCAGTAGCACTTCTGCCTTCTCCCGGGAGAGAGGGAATGATCCAGTTTTTAAATGGATCCTTCTCTCTTTTGGGAATAAGCCATTAAACCTGGATTTAATTGCTGCTGACAGGCACTCTTCCAGTCTGGAGCTGTGCAGCCCCTCTTGGCCTTCGAGACCTCTTCCCATGCACACCGGGGAGCTTCCCCACTTGTGTCACTTGCTTCAAGAAAACAAAAAATATTGTTTGAAGCCCGATGTTCCTCTGGATGTTGCACGGGGCTCGTTGAAATGCTGGGGTGTGGAGGGGTAAGCCCCCTTTCCTCGCTTCCTTGTTCCCTGCGTGGAAGAGGGTAGGCAGCAGCTTGGGGACATCAGCCGTGGGGACAGAGGGGCCTGATTCTGCCTGGGGTGGTGCAGAATGTGTCCCTCGGTGCCGGGAGTCTGTAGGATTTAGACTGGGCACTCCAGATGAGGAGGGAGCCCGGATCTCACACGGAGAGGAAGCAGATCCCGAGGCAGATTCCCATGGTGGTGGGATGCTGTTACTGGCAGCAGCCCCACGCGGAGCTGTGCCAGCACCCTGTGGTCCCACAGATGAAATTTAGGGGTCAAAATTAAAGCTTTGGGATTGCATACAGCGCAGTGCAAATATATCGATACCCTTGTGTAAATGCTTCCTTGTTACCAGATCACAGGAAAGACTTTATCTTCAGGGCTTGGAGTCCTTCATAAAAGCTTTTTTTCCTCTTCTTTCCTCCACCCCCCCTTTTTTTTTTTTTTAGACAAACTACAAAATAACTATCGTGGCATGAGTGCAAAGGGAACAAGCCTAGAAATAGTAAGGTTAGAAAATAAATCTGACATCCTGCCAGAAAGGTCAGCTTTCCCTGCAGATGCTGGTGCACCAATTTGCACGTTGGAGCACGGCCCCGGGGCACTACCAGGGGTTGATAGATGCAGAGATAGCAGCGTTTTGATAGAGGTAATTTTCCTTAGATGGGTTTCAGCACCCCATGAATCAAAACCTGTCAGCGAGAAGCTAAAGATGGAGTGAAGTTTATTGTACGCGTGTTTGCATCTGACACTGTCGTGCTAGGGGGTCAAGTGAGCGAGATCATTAGGACCGTGTTGATTTAGTAGGACGGTTATGTGCTTTCCCTGCAGGGCAGTGGTGGGGGCGGGAGGCATGGGGGTGGCTTACCGAAAAAATAAATAAAAACCTACAGCTTGGTGCAGTCCCTGGGAGTCTCCCATGTCCTTTTATTAAAGACACAGCGCTTTTCTGCTTGAAAGTGGCTTTGGGGCCATCCTTTTGCTCATGGGATTTAAACCACGCAGACAGCAGTAGTGGTTTTTAAGAGCCTGTTTGTTTAATGTTGTTGCTAATGCGCAGGTTGGATTTTCTTTGTGTGGCCGTGGTTTGCATGTAAGTCGTGCTGCTCCAGCGAGCAACTTTTTCTTCCCTTCCCTGTCCCCGTGATGATAATCCCTCCCAGCGTCCTTTGTTCACAACCCTCAAGTTTCGCTGCTTTTCTGGGATGTTGCTTCTTCCTGAAAGCTGGAGCCATCCTAACCTGGATTGTGTACTGGATTGGGAGAGAGCTCTTGGCTGCTCCCCCACAAGAGCCTAGGACGATTGCGTACCTTCTGTCCCCCTCCATCCACCTCCATGACACGGGGCTGGGGAGGGCAGGGAGTGCTGAGGGTGATTTAAGCTTTGCTCATAGCTTCGCTATCAAACCATGGAAAGGAGGACCAGCAGGACAGAGCAGGTGGCTGAGGGTGGCTATGTCCTCATGACAGAGCCATCTTCAAAACAGTCTTGCGCAGAGAATTTCTGGGAAGGAAGGTTAAGCCGCATGCTCGGCGGGGCTGCCAGCGCTTGCCGTCGTGTTCGGCAGCAGTCCCTGCGGTGAGGGGCTGTAACGCACAGGAGGAATCAAACGTGTTTGGGACATGGCTGCTGGCGGCTTCCTACAGAGCTGGAGCTTGTGAGAACCTCAGAGTTTTCAATTCAAACACCTTGGCCAGCCCTGTTGCCACAACACACGTCTCTGTCAGAAGTAATAGTGCTGAGCGGGTTGCTGCGGCCTCATTTATGTAAGGTATTGACACGGCGAGGTTACCCCGCTGCTTGCTAACAGGGTGCCCAGTGCCACTCTTGGTCAAATTTGGCTGCTGATGGTGTGGTTTATGACCTCGAGCTTAAACGGATAAGTGTCCAGCTTGATTCCTCTGCTTGGCCAGCTAATTCCAGTTGATCCAGGTGGAGCACTGGGACTTGAAGTGCATTTTCTTGGAAACAGTGCTCCTGTTCTCCTGCCTGCTGCCCCTTGCTATAAACCCCAGGCAATGGTGTTGGTACCTCTGGTTCACCAAGGCGGTGGGACGCCGTGCATCAGGGCGGCACGGATGGGGACCCTTCAGCGAGCGAGAGTCTGCTTGTAAGCCATACTCCCGTGGTTAACAAGATGTAGTGGATGGGGTTATGGGGGTGAGAGCTCCGAGATGTACTTAATAATAGGGGAGAGAGAACTGGTGGGAGCCCAGCAAAGTAACTGGGCAGCCTTAACTGTAGAAATGGCCTGAAAAAGGCACGAAACAGCCAGAGGTGGGAATAAATCTACAGAAAATGGATGTGTTGAGGCTTTTACGGGCAATGATGGGTGTGGCTATTACTGGCGATCAGGACATCGGTGTGAGTGATGGCAGCGGAGGTAAAAAGCCTCCAGGTTTTTTGGAGGACCTTGAGAAACAGGGATTGGAAGGTGCTGGGAAACGCCAGTAGAAATTTGCTCGCTTGGGCTGGAAATAAATGAAATAAGACTTAGGAAGATAGGGTGAGTGCTGGGCTTCCATCTCCAAATGGGAATGTGTCCGAGAGAAGCGGCACAGCACAGCGTCTACCACGGGGGTGGGCGTCAGCTTCCTGCTGCTCGCTTTCCCAAGGGCATTACGAAGGTCCCTGCAACAGCTGTAAATGCTTCCCCCAAATCCTTCCTAGACCACATCCAGACAAAGGTGAGGTTCTGGCTGCTGAGGCTGGATTTTCCTTTGCACGTGCCCATCTGTGCCCTGTTGCAGTAGCTGTGACGAGTGTCTGTCCTTTCCTTCCACCCTCCTCCATCATGCTCACGTTTGGGCATGAAGAAATTCAGAGCAAAGACGATATGGTGCTGTAACGATGGGCAGGCTTGAAGGGGGCTGTGGTTTTATTTGAGGCACACAGGCTGGTAGGTGGACGCTGCCTTTGTGTGTCTTCATTGATCACTGCTGAAGGGCCAGAGCCATCCTTGTTATCTGACGTGCTCTGCAGGAGCTCTTTGGCACGTGCAGTGCATCCCCTACAGACAGTGCACTTTGCCAAGGCAGAGGAGAAGCCTGCTCCGCTCTCGGTGTCTCTGCTGCCTTGTCCCAGCTCTTTTAGCAGGTGCTCTGGTAACCGACTGTGGGAGGAGTGGGGGTAGGAGGAACACAATTTACCATTAAACGAGTGCCCTGGGGCATTGCCAACAAAATAAATCTTTGTCCTTCTTTGTGCCAGAGTGAAGAAGATGAGAAACTGAAGAAGAGAAAGGAGCGGTTTGGCATTGTAACGAGTTCTGCCGGGGCTGGAGCTACAGAGGACACAGAGGTAAAACCTTTTTCTAAGCAGATGGGGAGCGGCCGAGGATGCTGAGGGGAGCAGTGATGGTCCCGGGGGTGGCAGCACGACTCTGCACACCTGGGACCTCGCTCAGCGTCAAGTCCCCTGGGCTAGCGTGGGACTGACCCCGAGCTGTGGGTGGGTGCGCTCCCGTGGCCACTCAGCCTCTTTGCCTTGGCAGTGAGCGATGATGAGCTTCTGCCATCCGGTCTGTTGCGGCTTTTCCCCTGGCTCCTCCTGGAAATAGGCCGCTCTGGAGTCTACCAAGCCACAGGAGCGTGCCAGCACGTGTTGGCATCCAGCTCCTCCTCTTGCAGGATGGTGTAGATGTGCCCCCCACCTCTTCTGGAAGCATCTGCTCTACTCCAGTTTCTCCCACCTTGGTTCCCCCTCCCCTTGGTTTGAGCTGACTCACTCTCTCTCTGCTCCTTGTACTCTGTAATTCCCTGTGTCCTGGATGCTTCTGGACCCTCTCCTTCCCCTTGGATGCTATTGTAGGTCTTCATCAATAAGTCCCTGGAGACTCTACAATATAATGAGGATTGAGATGCTGACCCTGTTTCCAGCTTTTTCTCCTCCATGCTTTGTTCTGTCCTCTGTGGTTTTGGCCCATCTTTTAAATTTGTAAGCTCCTCAGGGCAATTTTGTGCTCTTTTATGTACTTTTACACTTTCTTCTGCTTCAAATTGTTCCAAGTCACCATGCAGGCTGTGCTCCGGTGTGGTAGCTCCTACATTGTTAGGTGGGGAGTGCCATACGCACCTATGGTGCCACGTAAATATGGCTCCAGTGTGGATCAGCCGGAGTCGGGGACCCCTCTCCTGGGGACAAAGGGACCCCTCCGGGGTGGGGACTCCTGCGTTAACAATCAAATGGCAAAGGTTGCGGCAGGGCGAGTGTTGGGTCTTGGAAACTGCTTAACCAGATGGCTCCTGGGCTCGACAGACGAGAAGTGGGTTTTGTTTGGTTCCTAAGAGCAATCTCAACAATTCAGGTGGGGTTTAGGGGCTTTTTTTGTCTGTGTGTGTGTTTTGTTTTGGGTTTACTGCAGAAACGCTGCCCCGCGTGAAGCGGGAAGCGGCGTTCCCAGCCTTCTGCAGAGCATGGGAGAATGAGCCCCTCCGGCCCGCACGGAGGGGGCGGCTGGGCGAGGGATTCCATGCTTTTCCGTTAGGTCACTTGGAGATTGTGCCTGGAACAAAAAGGTCTTTTTACTGGTATTGTGTGCACTCAAATGCACCTTTCCCCTGGAGATTCTTGATTAGGGCTTCTGTTGCCCCCGGGCTATTTATCCTGCTAAAAATTAAGATTTATACGCCCCTCGTGTATCGGCTTAAAGGCATATCTGAGAGACGCAATAGTATATTTAATGCGTTTTAGTGTGTCCCTCTCACCTTTTCCATGAATAGGAGAGTGTTAACCCTTTGCCCTTTTACATTTCCCACCTCCCCACTGCCTGGAAGGGTTTCCAGGCCTCTGAAGTAGGCATTGTTCCCAGCTCAGCCCCTTTGTAGCACATTGCCAGCAAGACGAAGTGACTTCAGCAGCACTGTATCTCAGGCACTGTATATTTCTGCTACTTGATTTTGGGGCTCTCTTTGTCCCAGTGTTAGAAGAAGAACTTCGTAGCTCCCTTGAACTAACTTGGTGGTGGTGCGCTCAGGAGGGGGCCAGAGCTGCCGAGCTCTGGTGGTGTTGCCGATACCAAATTTTTAATAAATTCTCCATCAGGTTGTGTGTGACATTTTAAAGAACTTGTTAATTTGTTTCTTTTTGGTTTTGATTTTTTTTCTTGTAATTCCTCTTTGCAGGCAAAGAAGAGGAAAAGAGCAGAACGTTTTGGGATCGTCTGATGCTGGTCCTTTTTAGCTTCAGCCCATTTGCAGTGTGCCTCTCGAGTGCGTGCATACTCTTTCTCTCTCTTCCCCCCCCACTTTCTCTCACTCCCACACTGTTTCTCTAGGTTTTAGTGATGAGTAGACAGGGAATCCCCCGTAGTTGTATGATTGTTCTACTTATTTTTTCAAGTTACGACGTTTAAAAATGAAGAAAAGTTGAGCAAAAAGAAGAAACTGTTGTCAGTGCATCTCTGGTAGCCCGCAGTCCTGCGGTCCGGTGGTTTCCCAGCTGCTGGTGGGGTCATTTGCAGCAGCTCGCACCGGAGGTACCGTCCGACAGGGAGAGATGGAGAGTGTCCCGGTGCCCTCCTAGCGTCGCTGGGAAACACCTGTGCAGGGGAGAGCCAAACTCTGCCCGGTAAACAGACAGGCAGATAGAGCAACAGTAGGAGCATGGTGTCTGCTGTGCAATGAGGAAGGGAAAACATTGAGGAATGGAGGTAGAGCAGGGTTTGCTCTGCCCTCGGCAGTTGCTTTTCTAGCTTAAGGACTCCCAGTACGCTGCTAATGCAAGGACTGGTTTGAAATGTGTTGTCTGTTTGCCATTGAATGCCGTCTCCACCTCTCAGACTGCCCTGGTCCTCTCCTCCTCCACCCCGTGAAAACAGGCCCCAAGGTTCAGCTGTATCATGGTCTCTTCCCAGCAGCTGGGATAAGAACGCGCCTCGTCTCGAGAGCACGATGCATTACGTGAGTCCTGCTCTGGATCTCTGGCATCTTACCCCTGGCTCGTCCGGGATCTGACAGGTTGAACATCAGGGAAGGATTTTCTCAATTATATTGTCTCATGTTTTCAAAAATGGAAGTGGCGTCTGTGATAGCTGACACGCGGGGCAGTTTCACGACTGCCTTCCTTCCCAGGGTGAGGCTAATGGGAATTGTCAGAGCAAGAATTGCCGATTAACCCTAGATCAAGACTGGTGTCCTCAAACGAGGAGGAAAATGTAGCCATGCATTTGCAAATGGAGCCTGTTCTCACTGCTTCATTTATCCTGCCTTGCTAAGCCCTCTGCGTCTCATGGCGTTTCACCTACATTTTCCAGGTTCCTCGAAGGTCAGTGATACATTTCTCTCCTTAAATGACAAACCAGCAGAGTTGTTTTGCCCGATGTCTGTTCTCAGGCTGGATTTTATCTTGTCCTTTCTTTGCCTCAGAGTAGCTGCCAAGCTGGTTTAACTCGCAGACTTGCTGAAGAAGCCTCAGTCTTCTCCGAGCTGCCAGGCAGTGCAGGAGAGCACCGGCGTTATCCTGGGACCTGTGTTTTGAGTGTGGAAGTTCTTGGTAGCTGTGCAGGAACACAGTTCCTTCTACTGCATTATCCATAACTGTTTCGGTGAAATTACGGAAAAAATTTGGCTGAGTCGCACCAAAGGCAGCGCTGCCGCAGCTTGTGAAGCGCTTCTTGCTGCTTTAGTGTTTCAGATGGCACCTTTGTTCTTGGGGGGCTGTAAAGAGCCACTCCCCGGGGTGGCTTGCGCGGGTGGAAGAAGTGGTGGCAGTGGAGAAGCGTAGGACCCCGAAGCCAGGGGTGTTGGACTGGCAGCGCTGGGGCAGAGAGGAGCTGCCTGGTGCCCTTTCCTCCTTTGCCTGCCTAGAGAATTGGTTTCACTCACAAGCGTTTGTTCCTGCTGCATCTCCCACCCTGTGCAGAGCTTTCCCTCCACGGATACCTTGGCCCCAGGCGCAAGCAGAAATCTGTCTGTAAGCAGAAATCTGTTTGTCTGCTTGGATTTTTAGGTGGGCATTGTGGCTGAAATCCTTCTCTTGTCTGAAGACTGACATCCTAGGATTCTTATTTCTGACTGTAACCTCTTACCGGAGAGATGTTTGCCTTGTCCATGCTTGGTTCCTTAAGATGCTAGAGAACAACGGGTGTGTGTACAAATCTAGCTTTTCAGAGGCTTATACCTGATTCTTGATAAGCAATATATATATTTTTTAACGTAGAAGTCTTCAAACTGCTTCTGTTCCATTAATGTTTGCAGTCTGACTGCGTCCGTGTGCCCTCGTTGACTCTAAGCAATACCCTGGACGTTTGTTTACTTTCCCAAAGGGCAGCTAAAAGCCACAGGGTCCGGGTTACGTTGTGTGTCTTGGGTTGTCAGTGGCTGAGTGAATTGAAGCTCTCTTGATCCTTCCTGATTTAATGTAATAACGTTATTCTGATTTTTTTTTTTTTTTTTTTTTTGTATGTCAGATTTTGTAAGATGTATTTTCTATTTGGCTCACGATCTTTTTGCTGGTTATTTGCTTGAAATGTTTTGTAGTGTGCCAGGGCAAACACTGCATTTCATTCTCGGTTTCATAATAAAACTGCTTCTCCAAGGCAATGCTGGTATCTGTCAGTTTGATGCATGGCACGGCTGAGGCTCGGGGCTGGAGCGTGCTGCCGGGAGGGAGCTGGAGCAGATGGAGACTTGGCCACGGCCACTCCTGCCTGCACGGTGCTGGCTGGGGGGCAGAGACCCTGCCTGGCCGGGCCGTCGCCAGCGGTTAGAGATTGTCCTGACATTAACTTCTTGTGGCCTGGCCAAAGTCCTAACCCTGCCTTGCCTCTCCAGATTGACCTTGCTGCTTCATTCGGATGCCAATCTCCTTGCTTCCCCGGGGAACCGCGCAGGCTCTTCAGAGCTGGGACCCAGCCGTAACCCAAATTGGGACTACGTACAAGTAACAGGGTGGTCGCCGCTTCTCACAGCCGATGGTTCGGTGCTGTAGACCAAGGATCGTTGTAGAACTTGAGAGGAAGCACAGATAGCTCTTGGCTTTGCCGTGTCTGCTTGCTTCAGGTCCCTCTGTGTCAGAGCTTGGGGGTTCCAGCCAACGGGACAAGCCGGGGACTGCCGTGTCGTGAGGTGCTGCTGGTCCGGGAGCTCTCCAGGGCCTGCAGGTCGCTGGTGGCTGGATCCTGAGCTTGGAGGGCGAGAAGCCGCCGCCGTAGGCTGCGCTGTCTCCTGTCTTCCAGCAGCGTTGATGATGGCACGTGGGACTTCTGCTCCGATGGTGGGATGCCATCGCCTTCCCTCTGAGCCAAGGGCAGCACCGAGGACTCCGGATTTCGCCACCAGCTCCACTTTCTGGCCCGGGGACCAGAGCGGCGTGGGGGTCCCAGCCCCATTTCTGCCCTGCCTGGCCACGTGTCCTCCTCCCTGGGTCGCTCCCCTCTGCTCGGGGGCGTCCTGGTGGTGGTTCTGCCCTGGCTGATCTCCTCCTGGGGCCGGTGAAGCGACGTGTGCGTCTTGTCTTTTCCTCTTCCCTCACACTGTCTCCTCCCCTCGTTGGGGATGAGTTTCCCTTGGCCGTGGTACCAAAATCGGGAGCTCTGTGCAGATGTGCCGGTGTCCCCAGCCTGTCGCTCTCTGTCCCCCCCCCTCCCCGGCTCCCCGGGGAGGTGCCGGGGGCTGTTTTGTAGAGGACGCTGCATCTTTCACCCACCAGGCTTTCCCCTCCTGGGCGTAGGGGAGAATCATTCCAATCACACTGTGTTTAAAACACCACCTAATTTATTTTTCCTCTCCAAGCTGGGGGCTGCTCGTGACTAATTTGGGCTGAATAGGGGAAGAAAAAAAGCAGCGGGCACACAATGAGCGGGGGAAAGTGTGGGAAAGCGAGCGAAAGAAAAGGAGGGCCGGGGCTTGCAGCGTGAGAGCTGGTAACGCCGAGCGGTGCCCAAATTCAGCATGAAGTCACTTTTCACAGCAGACGCTTGGGCTGTAAATGTGAGTGGGATGATAGGTCAGGCCGGCGAGGGGGGAACGAGAGGGAGAAACGGGGGGTTTGCACAATGGGGTGAGGAGCGAGGTGTGCGGCGGGGGGGATGCACACTCCGGTGCCAACATGTCCCTTCCAGTTGCGCCGTCCTCGTCTCCCAACAGCCTCTTGCCCCCAGATCCTCTGGGGGGGGGGTTGGAAAAGTCTTTTGTTCAAATTCACAAAAATCGGGATACAAAAGAGTGGACCCTGGAAGTGTGGATGAGCCCAAGGAGGGACGGCACCGAGCCCCCACTGCCGCCCTCCACCTGCGCTTGTGCCGGAGCCGATGAGCGTGGCCAGTGTCCCTCCTGGCTCGGTGCCGCTGTTCCCGCAGCTGGGAGCCAGGACTGCGCTGCAGGATCCGGCATGTCCTGGATCCGTTGTGGTGGAGGCAGGGCTGGGTCCCGCTGCGGGGCTCCGTGGGGCTGAAGCGGGGGTTTCCATCGCAGGAGGTAGCCGTGGTCCGCTGCTGTGAAGACCTTCTCCTTCTCTCTCGACTCCCCGGTCTTGTGCATCTTCTCCCGGAGGAGCCCGCGCGTTGACCTTCCTCAGCTGGTTGCTCCCATCCCGCAGGGCCTTTCTCCAGTGGTGGGAGGCTGGCTGGGAAAGGAGCGATGGCTGGTCACTGCCTCCATCCCCTTGAATCCTTCCTTCCAGCCCGGGCACCGCTGCAGCCGGGGAGGAGGTGGCTCCGTAAGGGCCGTGCTCACTGGGGCACAGGGAATTGGGACGCCTCAAGTCCTACTTGCAAGCAACGTGCTGCCCTGAGCCTGGGCTGGTTTGGGGATCTTTGGGATCGCGTCAAAATCTGATCGCTACCGCAGGTTGGAAGTCGAGTGGCGGCGTTGATGGAGGGGGGCCAAGCCACCCTTGTCCCCAGAGCCGGGCACGGACCCGTGCTGCTGCCTGCCCGCTGTCTCTGCGGCAGCACGGCATCCCGCCCCGTCGCCGGCGGTGGGGGGGGCTGGACCGTGCCCAGCTCTCCCGGATAATCGCCCTGGTTCTGGCGTCTCCCCCCGGGGCCGCGGCGAGGCCGGTGGAGCTCCGCCAAGCTCCCCGTTGATGGTTTAATTACTGTGAATGTTGCATGCGGATGGTCTTGTTAGGCGGCAGAGGGGAAGGTTCGGGGAGCCATAGTATGTCGTGGTGCAGCTGTGGGTGGTCGTCCGGATGTCCCTGTCCTAATTTGTCCCCCCCCAGCCCTGCCCCTGGGTCTCTGAATTAGGTCACCCGATGGATGGCCGGGGCGGGGGGGGGGAGAGCAGGGATGTGGGGTGCAGCCCCCGCGGCCTCGGGGGAGACGTGACCAGAACAAAAGCAAGCGCTCGTTAAACTCTTGACATCGTCCTCCGAAGCAAACAAACCAACCCCCCCCCCAACCCGGGACCTCTTGGTTCCTCTGGCAGCCCTCTGGGTGGGTGGCACAGCCTGGCCCCCCCACCCCCGGGCAGACCCCGAGGCCGTGGCCCCCGAGGTACGGCGGGCAGAGAGGCTTGGTCGCAATGGAGATGCCATGGCCGGGTCTCCCCATCAGAGCTGGCCGTTGTCCCCTGGGGCCGGCGGAATTGGGGCTGTTTTGGGGTACGGGGTGTCCTTGCCCTCGGTGTGTCGTGTCGTGCTTCACGCTGCCCCGTGGGTGCTGGTTCGGTGCCGTCCTGCGGGTCCTGAAGACCCCCAGGAGCTTTATCCGTGGGGAAGCCGAGTCCGGAGGGGGCAGAGCAGGCAGCTCCCCCCGGAGCAGCTCTGGCGTTGGAGGGACTTGGCGTCTCGTCCTCGACCACGGCCGAGACCTCAGCCCGGCCCGGAGCTGCCCGTGGCCCCACGGCGAGCTCTTGGCCAAGATGGGGCTGGGGGGTCTCGGATGGGACTGGCAGCAGGAGCGAGGGGTGCAGGGCAGGGATGGGGTGCGGAGGGGGCTGGGGTGCTGCCGGAGGGAGCAGCAGCTTTCCGGCATCTCCCGGAGGACCTCGGCCGGAGCAGGAAAATGGCCAACGTCCACGGAGCCGCTGGCGGCAGGGCCTGGGACCCGTCTGACCCCGGCGGGGCCAGAATCGGTGCCAGAGCCGCGCGTCCTCGTGTCCGGTCCTCGCCTGTGCCAGAACATCCCCCTGCTCCCCCGGCCCCGGGGGCAGTCACCCTCCGCTGCCCACCCTGTCCCCTCCCGCCGGCCACAGCTGTAATTAGCTGCGACATTCTCGGCATACCTGCAGCCCCTAATGAGGCTCCATAAAGGCTGCCCCTGAGCTCGGCTCCTCCGGCACTTGGGGCCACTTGTAAATCTCAGCTTTACAACGGGGAGCTGCGCTGGGAGGAAGCGGGGGCCGCGGGGAGGGCAGGGGGGGCTCCCGCCCCGGGAGGGGGGGATGCGGCTCTCGCCATTGCCCGGAGACGGTGGTCCCATGCAGGGTATGTCCGGCACTGTTCCGGGTGTCTCCATCCCTGTCCCGTGTCCTCCATCCCCTCCTCGGGGTCAACCCACCCAGGTTTGCTCAGCCTTGCTGTGGCTCTGGGGGGGGGGGTGTGTGCGGAATATGGCAAACCCACCCCCGCTGGTGGGCACAGGCCACCTCCGCATCTGCTGCTGGGATGGGGACATTCTTCCCCAACCGGTTTGAGCTAATTTTGGGGTGGTTGTGTTCTCCTGGGCTGTTTCTCAAGGTGTTGGTTCGGTGTTGGCTGCCAAAGCGCAAGGACAAGCATGTTCAGAGCGGGGGGCAGGCTGTGGTTTGGCCCCAGCTGGGAGATAAACTCGGGAATGTCCTTGGCCGCAAGCGGCTCCAAGCCAGGCACAGGGCATCAGGGCGGATTTCGTCCCCTCTCATCCGCTTGTCCGTGGTGCGCAGCTAGCATCGGGAGCGTGGGAAAAATGAGAAGCATTAGGAAACATTTCCCAAGCCGGTCAGAGCCAGGGTCGCCGGATCAGGCCAGGAGCTCCCGAGGGAAGAGATGGGAAGGGGACGGCAGGGTTGGGCGCAGGGGGCTGCCGTGACGCAGGGACCTGGCACGCGAAGCTGGGCGAGCGGACGGAGAGGCCGAGGGCCCGTCCCGGGATCGGCACGTGGGGTGAAGACCCCCGAGGAACAGCGGGGCTGCTCGTGCCCCTCCAAGCCCCCACCTGGCCTCCTCCATCTCCACTCCGGTGGGGACGCTGTGTGGCCGACCCTGGAATCTGGCACTGACCCCGGGATCCGGTGCCAACCCTGGGATCCAGTGCCAGCGAGGGGCTGGGTCCGGGCGAGGGGCAGGGAGGCAGCGAGTGGGGCGCAGTAACCCAAGCAAAATGCATTTGTCAGCAGTTTTCAATTTTTTTTTTTTTCTTTTTGGCTATATAAATTTTTTTATTGTACAAAAAGTCTAAAAAAAAAAAACAACCAAGGACGGAACCGGGACAGAGCAGTGGTTATGATATCGTACACAGGAGACTAACGCGAGTTACAGACCAAATGTAATTTATACAACACAGAAGTAACTGGGACGCTCTTTAAGCTTTTCCTTTCCTGTAGCTCTTCCTAATCCGGTTTGTGACCGAGGAGCCGCGAGTCCCCCCGTCCCGTCCCCCCGCGCCGGGGGCACCCGCTCCCTCCGTTACTGCTGCCGGGTGCCGGCGCGGGCGCTGCCTGGTAGCGGAGGTGGAGGGTGGCATCGCCGAAAGGAGCTTTATAACGAGGCCATGGTGTAACGAGGCAGCCGTGCCAGATCCCCCCACGGCCCTGGGCCAGCGGCGTCTCGGAGAGCGGGTCCGGCTTTGCCTGCGGGTCAGGGCACCGCGGCAGCCGCCGCGGGACGGCCGGGCCGCGGGGAGCGTGGGTTGGTGTCGGCGGTGTCTCGAGCCTCGCACCGGCTCCGGGAGGGAGGTCTTCTCCTGGGGGAGGCTGCTCCGGACCCACCGATCCCCGTCCCTCGGGGCTGCCGCAGCTTTCCCGGACCCAGCGCCCGCATCCTGCCGGGCTGGTGGGGCCGGAGCCCCTTCCTCCGGCCCGGGGCCAGGGGGATGTCGTGTCCCGATGCTGTGGCACCGCAGCGAAGCCGGCAGCACCTTGGCATCTCCTCCGCCAGCGAGGAAAAACCATCCCGGCGCAGATGGACCAATCCTTGCGCCCAGCCAGCCCACGGACACGGCTCCGGCCCAGCCCCAGCTCTGCGGTGAAGGCGATCCTGTCCTCATCTCTTCTTTAACCTTCCATAGTGCAAATGGTTCCCCAGCCCCCAGCAGTCTCTCCCTCTTTCTCTCTCTCTCTCAACACACCAGTTTTACAGGGAACATTCGGCATCCCCCAGGCCGCCACTCCACTCCCTCCGGCTGCCTCTCGCCACCGGCTCCGGCATCACCACACGGCTCCGACACGGTGACATTTGTGCCGGAGGTGAGCTGGCAGCACGACATCTCGTGGGACGTCGATGTCGTGGGGGGACGTGGTGCTGGCCGTGCTGGCTGGGGGTCCTGGTGCTGTGGCGGGACCGGTGCCACCGGCACGCGGGAGCCCCGGCTGTGGTGCCGGCAAGCCCCGGGCTGGCCGGGAGCCCCCGGTGCGGGATGGAGCTGAAAGCTCTGAACTCTTTGATTATTTCTTTTTTTAAATATTTTTTTTTTAATTTCTTTTTAATTTTATTTTTTGATGTTCAAGTGCTGTGTTTGGTCACGTGATTAAACCCCCCCCAACCATCCATGGCCTTTTGGTCGTGCGATTTGGACCTGCCGCGTCCCCCCCCATCTCCGGGGCCCGTCCTGAGCCCCCACCCTGGCAGACGCATCCCTGCCCCCCCCCAGACACCCCTGAACGACAGAACGAGGAACAAAACAACGAACAAACGAACAGAAAAATAACCTAAGACGTTACGCACAGGACCAATACACCGGGTAAATAATAATAATATACTGACGGGGCTGCCACCCCCTGCCCGCCCATGAACCGCCTGGGGGACCAGTCAGCCCAGGGCACTGGTCCCAGTGCCACCCGCTGTTGGGGGCTGTGGGACCAGTGCCCAGGGCTGACTGGTCCCAGTACCCGGGGCGGCCCCATCCTTTCTTCTTCAGCGCCACCTGCCTGTAACCGCCGCCCCGGGGCCCTGTGGGGGCTTTTGGGGAGATGGGCTGTGGGTTTGGGGTGCTCCATGGTTCCCCCAACGCTGGGGGCAGGCGGGGTGGCTGGACCCCCCCCCCCGGGCTCTGGGCTCCGCGCCGGACTGGACCCCGCAGCGGCTGCCGCTGCCCCAGCACGGGGGGACGATGCCCGGGGTGGGGGGGGTCCCACCTGCCTCGGTCACCCCCTTGTTCGAGGGTCTTAAAAACCGGGGGAGCGCCCATCCCAGGCACATCCCATCCTTCCCAGCTCCAAATCGCTGCCATTCCCCCCGCTGTGCTGGGCGGGAAGCCCCCACCACTGGCCAGAGCCCAGCCGTGCCTGTCCCCCTCCCCAGGGAAGGGCCACGTGCCCCGAGCGCAAGGCCGGTGGCCACGTCCCGGGTCGGGGGGGGGAGCGAGACCCCCTCCCCACCAAACGGGGCTCCAGCACCTGGCGATGGTTGGGGCGAGGGGGGGCAGGTGGATCCCAGCCGGATCCCAGCCAGACCGCGGCTCCCCTGACTCCAGAGCAGGATCCCGTGGCCGGGGTGGCTCCGTGCCCTTTCCAGTCCCTTCCAAGCGGCTTCTGGCTCTTTCCCGGCGCGTGGCTCCGCTCCCGGCGGTGGCTGTGCCGTGCCCGGCGCCTTACAGGGCCCGGGGGGACCGGCCCCAGTGCCGGCAATGGCAGGACGGTGCTTCTCCGTGCCAGCGCATCCTTGGCCGCATCCAGTGTGGGTTCAGTGGCGGAGGGGAACGGCAACGGCCGACGGCCGGGGCCGGACGAGCCCTCGTGAGCCACGAGCGCTGGGTGGAAGCGAAACGGGGACCGGCAAAATATTTCCGTGAGCGGCTTCGCCGGCACCGACCCCTTCGGCATCACGCGGGCATGGCGGGGCGGGGGGCACCACGCAGGGAAGCAGGCGTTGTCCCCGGCTCGGCGGGTCGGGACGTCTTCCCCCTGCCAGGCGGGAGGCTGCCCGCTCCTCCGGCGTGGGATGCGCCGGCTCCACAGTGAGACCCGGTGCTGCCGGAGGACACGGTCCCCCCCGAAAGGCACTGAACGGCAGGGAGAGGGGGTGCCTCGGCCCCCGGCCCCGGCGCTGGCTGTTGCTGGCTGCAGCCAGGCCGGGGAGGGGGATTTGCATCGGTGTCGTTGTATCCGATGTATTGCAAGAGCTGGCAACGACCTGCCGGCACGGGGCTCAGGGACCTCAGCCGTGAAGCCGCCGGCGTGGGGCTGTTTGCTGCGGTGTGACCGCAAGCCGGTGTTTCGGGGCTGAGCTGTGCCCCCTGCCCGGCCCCGAGGGGTGAGGGTGGCTGGGGGACGCTCCCCCAGGACAGCCCGCCTGCCCCCAGCGCCCTGCTCCTCAGGGGACCCCAGCTCTCCCCGTCCCCATCCTCTCTCCTCCGACTCCTGCCGCAACCTGGAGCTGCAGGGTCCGGCCGGGGTGCTGGGACCCCCGCGACGCCACGGCGGGGCTGTAGGGCTGCCATTGCCAGAGCCACTGGGCCAGTGGCATCGGTGCTGGTGGCAAGACCCCAGTGGTGTCGGGAGCCCGGCGCGAGGGGCCCTAAGTGCTTCGGCGCCAGGCGGGGTGGCCGGGGTTTGGCACGGCCGGGGTTCGGCACCACCGGGCCAGCGCCGCGTCCTCGCCCCAGGGTAGCCTCGTCCTTGTAAGCGCTTTGGGCTCTGCGGAGCTGGGGACAAGTGCTAAACATCCCGGGTGCCCCCGGCTCCCCGGCTCTGCCCCCGGCTCCTTCCCGACCCCGGCCGCCCGGCGCCGTCCCTAAGTGCTACGCGGGGTGCGGACGTGCCGGACTGGCCTGGCTGCGGCCATGGGGTCATTCCCCACACGGCCCCGGTGCTTCTGCCCCATGGTGCCGTGGGCGAGGAGGGATGGAGGCGCGTCTCCCGGCCAGAGCCGTCCGGCACCCTCGGGATAAGTGCTGGGGCCGGGGTTTGGGGGGGGGTCCCCCAGGCCGTCCCCCCTGGCCGGGCAGAGCCGCCGTTTCCACCCTGGCGCGGGTTTGGCGGCCGCCTGGCGCCAGGGACGGCTCCCAGCCGGGACCCAGCGTGGCCCCGGTTGCATCACTCCGGCCACGGCGCAAGCGAAGGGGAACCGCCGGAGCCGCTGGGGCGGCTGAACTCTTGAGAAGGCGGGAGCCTGTTCTCACGCGAAAATAATCCAAACGCCGAGGGCAGGGGGAGGCGAATCTGCCGCGTAAGCGGAATTTCTCCCCAGCCGGAGCCTCCGTCCAGTTCTGGCCGGTGCCGCCTCCGGATAACCCTGAGCCGCTGGCCGCCCTCCCTCCCGCCGGAGGAGACCCCCTGAGCCGCTGGCTCCTCCGGCCGCCCCGGGAGAGCGCTGGGTGCCGGGGCGAGCACCGCTGTCCTGTCGGCAGTACCGGGCCAAGCATCACCATCCTGCCGGCAGTGCCAGGGCCGGATCCGAAGCGTGGGCGGCAGCTCCGTTCCCATCAAGCCGTCAGTGGCCAGGGATGCCACGGGATGCTGGCGGTGCTGGCTGCCACCGGCTGGTCCCCAGGGGGGGCTCCGGGCTGAAGCAGCCCCTCCAGAGCTGTCCCTGCCACTGGGTCGTGGGTGCCGGGCCGGTGCCGGCGACGTGAAGGGAGGGACCAGGGCAAGTGGGGGCTTCCCGCAGCAAAGCGCCGGCCGGGAGGGTGATTAATAAATAAATAAATTAAAGAAGGGAGACGGTTTCCTCCCGGGCTGGAGCTGCTGCCGGCGCTCGCGTGGCCCAGCCGCCCCGGCGCGCCCGTCCCGGGGGTCCCGCTGCCGGATCCTGCCATCCTCGCTCCGACAGAGCGCCCGGAGCGGGGCTGCGGCGATAGGGCCATCGGCTGCTCGGGGATGGGGCCACCCACCCTTGGATGTCACCTTGGCCACGGGGTGGGCAGGGATGTCCCCATCCCCACTGCCTCTCCGGAGCCACGGGGAGATGTGGGGTCTGCTCGGCCTCCTCCTCTCCCCATCACCGCTGAGCCGGGGCAGGAGAGCCGTCCGGTGAAGAGCCGTGCCGCCGTGCCGTGCTGCTGTGCCGTGCCGCCGTGCTGGGGGTCCCGGCCGCCCCTTCCCTTCTCCGTCCGGTTGCTTTATTGCACAATGCATGTCGAAGCGCGGGTTTGGTGCAGCGTTTCTCCGTGGGATTTTCCTCTCTCTCTCTCTCCCCCTGACATCCAAAGAAATTTAAACGCTTGTTCTTTGTATTTAAAAAAAAAAAAAAAAATCAAGAAAGAAACCCCAAAAACAGTGGAAGAAAAGAGGAGTTTGTTGGCGGAGGGGGGCGCGGGGTGGAGGGGCAGCACCAGCCGGGCTCTAAGAGCATCCGCATCTGTCAACCACCATGCCCGGGATCTTGCCATAGATGATCTGCTGTTTGTCGTTGAAGTAAAGCATGTTGATGGGGGACATCTTGGTGGGGGTGCAGCAGGGCCCCGCCGAGCCCCGGGGGTTGGCCTGCTGCACCAGGTGGGTGTGGGGGTACTTCTGCATGAACATGTACTCGCACTGCCCCGAGCAGTAGTTGGCTTTGTATCTCTTGGGGGCGATAATCCAGTCCCAGCCGAAGGCTTCGAAGTCGACGGTGAGGGGGTAGCGGCAGCAGCGCGACTCGGTCGAGTGCTCGTCGCAGTCCAGCCCCAGGTTCCGCCGCGAGCGCTTGTTGTTCTCCAGCACCCGCAGCTCCATGAAGGGATGCTGGGGGGAGAGGGAGGGGGGGGCGTGAGCCCCGCATGCTGACCCACCGCCCCAGGTCCCACACGGCCCCGCAGAGCTGCCACCAGCCCCACGGAGCTGCCGCCAGCCCCATCGAGGTGTCACCAGCCCCACTGGGGTGTCGCCAGCCCCATGGAAGTGTCATTGTCCCCACAGAGCTGTGACCAGCCCCATGCAGCTGTAACTGGTCCCACAGAGCTGTGACCACCCCTGCGGAGCCATAACTGGCCCCACGGAGCCGTCATTGTCCCCACGGGGCTGTCACCAGCTCCATGGAGGTGTCACCAGCCCCACGGGGCTGTCACCGGCTCCATGGAGGTGTCACCATCCCCGTGGAGCTGTGACCAGCCCCACGGAGCCATCACCAGCTCTGCAGAGATGTGACTGCTCCCACGGAGCTGTCATCGTCCCCATAGAGCTGTGACTGTCCCCACGGAGCTGTAACCGTCCCCACAAGCTGTCACCAGCCCCACAGAGCTCTGCCACCACCCGTGCCCGTCCCCATTGCCCCCACCGTGCTCTCCAGTTCCCCAGGGATGGCTGGGAGCCCCGCACCCAGCCGAGCACCAGGGCCGTCGCGATGCCCCACGAGCTCCACGCGGCACCGATCCCCGGGGACCGTGGGGACCCCGAGCCGCGCGCCCACCCCGCGACGGCCACCTACCAGCCCTTCGGCCCCGGGTCCCAGCGAGGTGACGGCCAAGTCGTTGCCGTTGGGGTCGAAGGCGTTGATCTCGATGCCCCAGTTGTTCTGCGGCTGCTTGAACCAGTTCTGCAGCACGTGCTTGAAGTCGATGCTCTGCCAGTGCCCGATGCGGGAGTTGAGGTCGATCTTCAGGGAGCGGATGCGGATGTGGCGGCTGCCTTCCTCCGTCACCGGCTTCAGGCGGAGGATCTGCAGGTAGACGGTGGAGGTGTGCTGCACTGGCCGCAGGTACACCCACAGCTGCGCCTTCACCACCTTGGTGAACATGATCTTGGGGCTGAAGTTGAAGAAGCAGCAATGGGGGTTGCCCTCGATCTGCACCACGGGGTCCGCTGTGGGAGGAAGGAGGTGTCAGGGGCGGCCCCGGGACCCCCCCCCCCAACCTCCATCGGACGCAGGGTCGGGTCGAGCTCCTCCTCGGTCGTTAGGAGTTGAAGGTCGGGTCAGAGGCCGCCCCAGGGGTCATTGCCCCTCCATTCGCAATAAGGTCCCCGGCTGCCCCCTGACCCCGTGTCACCGGGGATTCATGATCCCCCGCGGGGGCTGCGGGGACCGAGCCCCCAGCTGAGCGGGGCTGGGCTGAGCGGGGCGGGGGGCTCCGGCCCCGCAGCACCTGCTCCGGGGCAGCCGGTTCCCAACACATCCCTGCGTCGGAGCCGGGAACGCGCCCGGTCCCGCAGCCCCCGGGGATGCGGCAAAGCCCCGAGGAGGGTCCCTGGCACCAAGCCGGCTGCCAACAGGCTCCCCGCCAGCGGTCCCGCCGGCTCTGCATCTTAGAGGACATCCATCTCCCACCCACACATCTCCCACCCTCCCATCTCCCACCCTCCCTGGGCTTGTTTTCGGGGCAGCCCCGCACCTCTGCCGGCCTCGGCAGAGGAGCCAGCGATGCTTCACCCAGGACCCTGGCAGGTCCTGCCCAGGGTGATGCTCTCAGAGGTGGCGAAGGCGAGCGGCTGCCGCGGGGACAGGGACACCAGCCCCGGTGGGATGACAACCCCGAGCACTCGCAGCACAAGCATCCCTCGGAGCCGGGGGGTCCCCGGCCGCCCTCCCCCAGCCCCGCGGCAGCACCCCGGCTGGAGCCGGCCCCGTGCTGGCCCTCCCTGCTCGGCAAACATCTGTGTCAAATTGAGCTGGGAATTTTCCCCCCCCCCTCGGTCGCCCGCGCAGCCCCCTCCCCCTGCCACGCACCGGTCAGGTTTAATAGCACCCAGCTGCAGCGCGGGGCCATTTGCTGCGTGCGAGGCCTCCCCGAACACATGGGGGTCACGACACCGGCCGCAGCCCCGGGAATGCCATCCAGCCCCCCGCCGCGCCGCACATAAACCAAAGTGACAGGGGCTGGGGGGCCGCGGGCGCCGGCCGCCCAAACGCCTCCCAGCAATTTGCTGCGCACAAGCCCCCGATTAAACCCGCGCTCCCCCGAGACCTGCCTGGGGAACGTTTCCACCCTGCTCCAGCGCTGCCCGTCCCCTCGAAGCCATGCTGGTGTCCCACCCCGGCTGCCAACCCCGGGACAGGTTGTGCCCCCCAGCCCCTTGGCGGGGGCTTTGCCACCCGTCACCATCCCAGTCTGGGCCGGTGGCCACCTCAAGGGGCTCTGGGTCCCCCGTGGTCCCGGTGGCACAGAGGTTCACGGTGGCCTTAGGGGACGCGGTGCCGGTTTGGTCCGGGCTCGCCATGGCTGGCACCGCGGCAAGGTCGGTGCCGGTGGGGTTGTTTTTGTAGGGTCTCCGGGTGAGAGATGCCAAAGCAGCGCTGGAGCCGGCGCACGTTCCTTAAAGCTGCCACCGGCTTCACACCGAAGCCCCTCGCCGCCGCGACGGCAGCACCGGCAGCACCGCCGACCCTCCTCCGGCCCGGGACTCGGTCTGGCATCCCGGGGGGACACCGGGCGGCTGCGGGTCCGGGGACGAGAGGGAGGTGTGGGGTGCCGGGGGAGGGGGGTCCGAGCATGGGGGCTGTGCCACGCTGGCTGCTCCTGGCACGGGGCTGCGGCGGTGCCAGGATGCTGGTCCGGTCGCTCTGGCAACGGGGGATAAAGGTTACCGGGACATCGGTCACAGCTGAGTATGTGCCGGGAGGGGGGTGGCCCCGAGCCCCCCCCCTCTGCTCTTTGTTCCCACCGGGGCCGGATTTGGGGCTCCCACCTCTGCCCCGTTAACCCCTCGCCTGCCACGGGGGACCGGAGACCCCCTCAGGTCCCGGGTACCCTGGGGACCCCCCCGATACCCTGAGATGCCACATGCCAGCGATGCCTCCGTGATGTCCCCTCTTCCCTGCTCCCACCCGTGTCCCGCTGACCTTGAGCGGCTCCGGCCCTGGCGGGGCAGCAAGCGGCACGGGCGGCCCCCCCGGCCCCCACCAGCCCCTCGCCCCGGCCCATGCCCGGCCCGAACCCCCCCCCCGACCCCCATCGCCCCTCATTAAGGTCCCTCCACCCTGCAGGTCGCGGGGGTCACGGGTAGCCCCTAAATGGGTTTAGGACCCAATTAACCTTCCCGGGTTCCTTCTGCAGTTAAGAAAAAACCCGGGGGGGGTGGGGGGTGCTGGGGGTGGTGGCTTGGGATTAACCGGGGCGGGGGGCGGCCGGGGGGAACCCGAGAGCTTTATGGCTCTGCTGCCTATAAAGCCCTTTCCCTCCTTCTGTTCAGGAACCATAAAACCCCACACAATTGCCACGGGGGGGGGCGAGGAAGGAGGAAAAATCATAATAATAACGGAGCGGCCGCGGCCGAGGCAAGCCGGACCCAGCGGCGCATCCGGCTGCGGGGCCGGGGGCTGCGGGACCCCCAGAGCCGGGCTGTGCGGGGCCCGGCCGGCCGGGAAGGGGGGCTGCCCTCTGGTATTTATTTTGGGGGGCCCCCGAGCTGTTAAGGGGCAGGAGGGGGGGCCGGGGGCAGCGAGCGTTAACGCGGCGCAGGGAGGAAAACCCCAGCGTGTTGTCAATTTTATGGGTAATAAAATTTCAAAGCCGCCCGAGTCTATTAATGCCTGGGAAGGAAATTCGTCGGGGGGCTGCAGGAGGGGGGGGCAGCGCCTCACACTTCCCTCCCTTCCGCTCGCCCTTCGCACCCGGCCCCCCCGGCCCCGCTGCCCGGAGGTCCCGCAGCCCCCCGCGCCTCGGGGGTCCCGCAGCCTAATCCCGCTGCTGGAGCAGGTGGAGCCGGGGCCGGACACACGGGGAAACTGAGGCACGGAGAGGTGAGGGGTGCAGCCACCCCGGCGCCCCATCCGCTCGCCCCCTCCTCGCCCACGGACTGACGGACGGACCGACAGAGCCACGTCACAGCGCGGCAAAGCCCCCGCGCCCCGTCCCCTCGCTGCCTTCCCACCGGGGACCCCTCGCAGCCCCTCGCCGCGCCGGCCGCGGGCAGGCCCAGGGCGGTGGGCGCTTGCCTGTCCCCAGCACACCCTGCCGTCACCCTGCCGTCACCCTGCCACGTGCCGCGGCAGGAGGTGAGCGCTGGCACCCGCTGCCTGGCGGGGCCCTGGGGACCGGGAGGTCACCGTGCCATCCGCCCTGTGCCCCCAGACCAGTCCCAGTGCTGGTGCTGGTACCAGATCCCAGTACCCAGTGCCAGGTCCCAGTGCCAGTGCTGAGTCCCAGTCCTCAGCGCTGAGTCTCAGTCCCCAGTGCTGGGTCCCAGTCCCCAGTGTCAGGTCTCAGACCCCAGTACTGAGTCCCAGTCACCAGTGCTGTGTCCCAGGCCCCAGTGCCGAGTCCCCATTGCCAGTACTGAGTCCCAGTCCCCAGTACTGAGTCCCAGGCCCCAGTGCCGGGTCCCAGTCCCCAGTGTCAGGTCCCAGGCCACAGTACTGAGTCCCAGTCCCCAGTGCTGAGTCCCAGTCCCCAGTGCTGAGTCCCAGTACCCAGTGCCAGGTCCTGGTCCCCAGTACTGAGTCCTGGTCCCCAGTACTGAGTCCCAGTCCCCAGTGCCGAGTCCCAGTCCCCAGTACTGAGTTCCCGTCCCCAGTGCTGGGTCCCAGTCCCCAGTACTGAGTCCCAGTCCCCAGTGCCAGGTCCCAGTCCCCAGTACTGAGTCCCAGTCCCCAGCACTGAATCCCAGTCCCCAGTACCGAGTCCCAGACCCCAGTGCCAGGTCCCGGTCCCCAGTACTGAGTCCCAGTTCCCAGTACCAGCTCCCAGTCCTCAGTGTCGGGTCCCAGTCCCCAGCATTGAGTCCCAGTCCCCAGTAACGGGTCCCAGACCCCAGTGCCGGGTCCCAGTCCCTGCTACCAGGTCCCAGCACCCAGCAGCCATTCCCACTCCCATCTCCCAGTTCCCGTTGCCCCGTACCGGTTGCCGGCCGGGCTGTCCCCGTGTCCCCGGGACTCGCACGGAGCCACCCGGGGGATGGGATGGGGGTGTGTGGGGGGGACACACGGACACGGGTGGGGGCTGCAGGTCGGTGCGCAGGGCGAACGCGGGGGGAGCCCCAAGGGGAACCGGGCAGCCCCGGGAGCGGGGGAACGGGGACGGGGAGCCGCGGGGGAAGAAGGGGCACCCCGAGGGGGGGGGGGGGAACCCCGGAGGGACGATGCCCGCTGCCGCACGGGACCAGGCGAGCGAAGGGAGAGAGGAGAAGGGAGCCGGGGGGGGGGGGGGGGGGAAAGAACCGGGAGGGGGGGACGGTGGGGAACGGGGACCCGGGGTTGGGGTTGGGGGGGGAGTCCGCCGGCGAACTTTGCGGCGGCGGCGGGGCGGAACAAAGGCGGCACTGACTTTCCTGGGCCATGCTGATGACGGTCTCGGTAGTGGCGTGGTACTCGTCCTCCTCCAGGTACTCGTCGGGCTGCAGCGAGTCCCCCTGGAAGTCGTGGAGGTCGAGGAGCTGCTGGAGCGGGGGGGGCCTTGGGCAGCAGCTGCTTCACCACCTCCCGGGTGATGTTGGGCGCTTCCTTCAGCCGCAGCTTGCTCAGGATCTGAGACTTGATGCTCTCCAACCGCAGCTCCTTGCTGTGCCGCCGCCACAGACACACCGGGCAGACCGGCTCCGAGGCGGGGGGTTGCGTTTCCAACGATTCTCCCCCCCCCGCCGCCGCCGCCACCGCCAACGGCAGCAACCACAGCAATACCGGGGCCATACCGGGAAAGCTTCTCTCTCTCTTTTTTTTTTTTTTTTTTCCTCTTCTTTTTTTTTTTTTTTTTTTTTTCTGTTTTTTTTTTTTTTTCCTCTTCTCCCCCCCCCGGATCGCCCCCCCCCCCCCCCCCCCCCCCCCCCGCTTCCACCGCAACGCGTAAGAGGCGCGGAACGGGGGGAAGGCGGTAACGGCGGCGGGGGCGGGGAAGCGGGGGGTTGGTGAGGGACCGGCGGTGGGGGGGGGGAAAAGGGGGGGGGGGGGGGAAAGAAAAAAGCGGCGGGTAGCGGCGGCCCCGGGGTTTTATACCCCAAGAGAAGTGTGTCGTCAGCGGCCTTGATTGGCTGCGGGCGCACAAAAGAGGTTCTGGCAGGGGCTTGTCACCAGCCGCCGCCGGCCCCCCGAGCACCGGGAACGGCCCCGCCGCCACCGCACGTTGCCCGGTTCGGGTCGACACCCCCCACCCCCCCAATGCATCAAACCCACCCCCCCCCCCAGGCTCCGGTTGCGGCGCGGCGGGACCCAACTCCCGGCAAGTGCGGCGGGGCCGGGCGTTCGCCCGGCCCCGCCGCACTTGCCGGGAGTTGGGTCCCGCCGCGCCGCCCTTCCCGGTCCCCCCCCCCCACGCTCCCGGAGGACTCCTCGGAGCCCCCCCCCCCGGTGCCGACCCCATCAGAACCATGGAGAGGGCAAGAAGGGACGTACGACCGCGCCCGTGGCACCGGGGCTGCACCGGCAACCGCTCCGGTGGAGGGCGGGGGGGGGGGGAACCGGCCCGGTGCTGTCAGGCGGTGGGGAGATGGAAGGGGGGGGGGGCTCCCGGTGCGGCGGAGCGGGAGGGGGGAGAGGAGCGCTCCCGTTACCCGCCCCGGTGCCGGTGAGCGGGGCAAGCGCGTTCCGCCAGGGGGCGCCGCAGTGCCGCTCCGGAGCGGGCGCGTCCACACCGGAGCCGGTAAAACCGGCGCGAAGCGAAGCGCCGGGAGGAGAGCGCCACCGCGCGGCGAGGGGGGGGGGACACACAAACGCACCGGCTAACCCGGGGTTCGGGGGGGGAGTGGGTGTCGGTCCCGGGGCCGGGGGAGGCGTATCCCGGTGTGGGGGTTTTCCCCACGGCGACGGCATCACCGCTTCCCGGTGTCACCGGTCCCGGGGAGGGGGGGGGAGAAACGGAAGCGGGAGGCGGCTCTCGGAGCCCCCTCCCCGCCACGCGTGGGTCCCTCGGACACCGGGGTTGCCCCCCCTCCTCCCGCCGGGCTGCGGGACCGAAGGGGTTAAGGCCGCGGCGTGACGTGGCCCCGCCGGCCCCGCCTCCCGGGCCGCCCCGCAGGAGCTGTCAGCGGCCCCGGCCCCGGTAACGGCAACGGGGGGGGGGGGGGGGGGGGGGTCCCGGGATCTCCTCGGGGGCGTCACAAGGGTTGGGGGCCCCTCCGCGGGGAGGGGGGGGGAACCTCGGGACGGCCTCTCCCACCCGGGGGGTGCCGGCGTCCCCCCCACGTGGCGCGTCCCCGGGGCAGCACTGCGGGCGGGGCGCTGCGCGGTGGGGTGCGGTGGGGTGCGCGGCCCCATCATAACCCCCCCCACCTCTCTGGGGGTGCGGGGTGGACCTGCTCCCCCCCCCCAGCCCTGGCTGCTTCCTCCTCCACGCAGGACAGGCCCCCCCACGCGGGGACCCCACGGCGGGGCCACATCCTCGGCTGGGCACAGCCCCACGTCCCCATGACCCCCCATCCCAATGTCCCCCCATCCCCACATCCACATCCCCACATCCCTATGTCCCCACATTCCCATGTCCTCCCGTCCCCATATCCCCATGTCCCCACATCCACATCCCCACATCCCTATGTCCCCACATTCCCATGTCCTCCCGTCCCCATATCCCCATGTCCCCCCATCCCCATATCCCCACGTCCCCATGTCCACATCCCCACCCCCGGGCTGTGGCCTCTGGCAGCAGAGCGGGATAATTTTAGCCGGGTCCCCACCCCGGGGCCAGAGCCGGGCAGGATGCGGCCCTGGGTGCTGCCCACACCCAGCAATTACCGGCAGGGCGCTCGGGGCCGGGACCGCGGGCCCACGCTGGGAGCGGGGAGGTGACCGGTCCCCCCCCCTTGAGCGCCACGTCCCCCCAAGGCCCGGCCATGGCGGGGCTGCTGCAGGCCCTGGTGGGTGCCTCGGAGAAGGCGGCGCACATCGCCCGGCTGTGCCGGCGAGAAGAGCCCCTCTTCCAGCTGCTGGTGGCCGAGAAGACGGGGGCCGACAGGAACAGGAGGTTCCTGCAGGACTTCAAGACGCTGGCGGACGTCCTCATCCAGGAGGTCATCAAGCACGACCTGGGGAAGGAGGTAAGGGACGGCCTGGGGGGGTCCCCAGGGCGCCCCCGCATCCCCCTGGGCCGCGGTTGAGCTGTCCTGTCCCCCCAGTTCCCCGAGCTGCGGGGCCACATCCATGGCGAGGAGTCCAACGAGTTCAAGAACGGGCAGGGTGAGTCTCGGGGGAGCAGCGGAGCCGGGGTCCTGTCCCCCCCCCCCCAACACCGGGGGCCACGGGGCCGTCGCTGATGTCGGGGTGCTGGCAGGGGAGACGGTGGCGGTGCGGGTCTGCGCCACGCCGGGAGACACCGCCGCCCTGCTGCTCTCCGTGCTGGAGCCCGAGCGGGCAGCCGCCGAGCTGCTGGCGGCCGCCGTGCACCGGGACGTGGCGCTGGAGGACGTGGAGTTGGCCGGCGTGGCGCTCAGCATCCCCCCTCAGGACCTGGCCATCTGGATAGACCCCATCGGTGAGGGGGTGCTGGGAGAGGGTGGGTTGGGGACCCCACCACCACGTACCGCAGCTGAGCCCCGGTGAATTCGGCTGCACCCGCAGACTCCACCAACGAGTACATCGGCGGGCGCGAGGACGTGGCCCCCGTCGACGGCATCGCCCCGGCGGGGCTGTGCTCGGCGCTGGTGCTCGTCGGGGCCTACGACCGGCAGACGGGCTGCCCCGTGCTGGGCGTCATCAACGAGCCCTTCTTCCGCCGGGACCCCCTGACCCGCAGGTACCGGCACCGGTTGGGTGGGCACGGCCGGATCCCGGCCCCCAAAGGCCGGGGAGAGCCTGGGGACCCGGTGACGGGGTCCTCGCTCAGGGTCCCCGTCCCCGCAGATGGCAGGGGAGGTACCACTGGGGCGTCGCGTACGGGGACACGCGGCTGTGCTCGCTGAGCCCCCCGCCGCCGCGCCCCGCGCCCTGCGTGGTGCTGAGCCGAGCGGAGGGGGGAGCGGTGCGGGCGGCCCTGGGCCCCCTCTGCGGTGACCGCCTGCGCTTCGCCGCCGGTGCCGGCTACAAGATGCTCTGCGTCATCCTGGGACTGGCGGACTCCTACGTCCTCTCCGAGGGCAGCACCTTCGCCTGGGACGCCTGTGCCCCCCACGCCATCCTGCGGGCCCTGGGCGGGGGTGTCGTGGCCCTGGCGGGGGCCCTGCGGGAGCGGCGAGCGGGCGACACCGGGTCCCCCCCCGAGCTGGTCTACAACCGCCCGGTGGAGGGGGCGGTGGGGGCCGAGCGCTGGGCAAACCGGGGTGGCCTCGTGGCCTATGCCCACCTCCGGCACTTGGAGGCCGTGCTGGCCGCGCTGGCCGCCGTGCCGGGGCTCTGAGCCCACGGCGGCCGGGACCTCGGGGTGTAAGGTAGGGGGTGGCAGGGACCCTGGGGTGCAGGGTATGGGGTGGCTGGGAACAGCGTTGCCAGGACCCCGGGGTGGCAGGGACCAAGAGGTACAGGGTGTCAGGGACCCCAGGGTGCAAGTTATAGGGTGGCTGGGACCCTGGGGTGCAGGGTACATGGGGTGGCAGGGACCCCGGGGTGAAGGGTGCGGGGTGGCAGGGACCCTGGGGTGCAGGTTATAGGGTGTCTGGGACCCCGGGTGTGCAGGGTACGGGGTGTCCGGGACCCCGGGATGCAAGTTACAGGGTGGCTGGGACCCCAGGGGTACCGGGTACGGGGTGGCAGGGAACAGGGTCCCCAGGACCCCGGGGGTGCAGGGTACAGGGTGGCAGGGAACAGGGTAGCGGGGACCCCAGGGTGCAAATTATAGGGTGTCTGGGACCCCGGGGGTGCAGCGTGTGGGGTGGCTGGGAACAGGGTCCCCGGGACCGCAGGGGTGCAGGTTTTGGGGTGGCAGGGACCAAGGACCACGGGCCGACCGGCCCCCCGGGGCGCGGGGTCCCCGGGACCCCCGGGGTGCGGGACAGGGTGGGAGCTCCGTGTCCCGGGACCCCCCCCCCCCGCGGTATAAACACCCACCGCCCCCCATGTCCCCCCCCTACGCGGGGCCAGCGGCTCCGCCACCATTAAAGTGTCCCTCGCACCCGCGTGTCTGTCCGCGCCGGGGCCGGGGCGGGACCCACGCGGGGCGGGGGCGGTGGCGGCGGCGGCGGCGGGGGGCCGGGCCGGGGCCGGGGCGGTCCCGGGGCGGTCCCGGGGTTGCCTGTTGACTCGCCCGGGCCGTCACATGATTTCCGAGGACACGGAGGAGCAGCGGCGCCGGTGAGCGCCCGGGGCGGGGGGAGCACCGGTACCGGTACCGGGAGGGCGGGAGCGGGTGGGGAGCTGCACCGGGAGCGGTCCCGGGACGCCGGGGCTCGGACACCGGGAGCGGGGCGGGGGTTGTGGACCGGGACGGGGGGGGCTCGGGGACCGGGCGCGGTGCCGGTACCGGGGCTGAGGCGGCGGCTCCCGCAGGACGGACCATGGCGGTCGAGGGCGGGATGAAATGTGTGAAGTTCCTGGTTTTTATCTTCAACTTCATCTTCTGGGTGAGTGCGGGGACCGGGGGGAACCGGGAGGGGCACTGGGGGGGACACACGCACACCGGGGGAGCCGGGGAGGGGGCTCCGGGCCGGCAGAACCGGGCAGACGGGCCCTTCCCCGCCGTGGCCCCCCCGGGGACGGGCCCGCCCCGGCCCCATGGCAGGCAGCAGCCCTCCCCCGTGTTGCCCCCCCTCCGTCAGCTTCTCCGCCCCCCATACGGCCCCTTTGACACCCCCTTCCCCACCCTTGCAGGCCCTGAGCTGCGTGTCATGGGGACCCCGGGGGGGGCCCTGCTGCCCGGGGGGGCTGCAGTGGGTGCTGGGGGGGGGCCACAGCTGGGGCTTCGGGGGGGGGCACAGGGGGTGAGGCTGCCCACTGGGAGAAGCCTGGCACCGGGCTGCGTTGCGGCCATACACCGCCATCAGTAGGTTCCAGGGGTAACGAGGCTGGACAGGGCGAGGCTGGCACACCCTGGCCAAGGGAAGCCGAGCCCCAAGGTCAGGGTGGGGACCCCACGGGTGGCCGGGTCCCCCCAGGCCCCGCAGTTCCCGGCTGCCCCTGGCCGGGGTCCCCACGCAGGACAGGGCGCGGGTTTGGGGAAGTTGGGGTGAAGAAAGAGGCACGAGGAGCCCAACGGCCGTAGTGGGGTGGGGGGGGGGGGGGGGGCAGGCGCCTTCCCAGCCGTCATCCCGTCCCCCCACGCAAGGAGTGACTCGTCCCAGTCCCCACCCTGATCCTGCCGGGCTGAGTCACCCCTGGAGGGCTGGGGGGGGGGGGGCTCGGGCCACCCGCCAGCAGTGGGGGGGGACATGATGGGGACACCGGCGCCAGCCCCCCCCGGCCCCCGCCACCGGGAGTGTTTGTGCAGCGGGCGGCTGGGCCGCGCTGTTTACCCACACCCAGTGAGCAAACAGGGCCAGCGGCACTGGGGCGGGGGGGGGGGGGGGAGTGGCAGCCCGGGGGGGCTCCCCACTGCCACGGGGAAACTGAGGCCGTGGGAAGGGTCCCACCCGTGGTGGTGGGGGGGTGCCGGAGACAGGGCAGGATGGACGCTCCTGCCCCAGCATCGGGAAAAGCCCTGGGCATCCTGGCTCCCGTGGGAGTGGGGCTGCTGGTGACCCCCCCCACCCGGGACAGGATGTGCCTGGCATGCCCCCCCTGCCCCAGCACCCCCCGATCTGCCTGCGGCCCCCCTGGCTGGGGGGCTGGTGCTTGGTGTCCCCCCCCCTCCGAGGCCTCTCGCCGTGGCCGGAAGGCCGGACTTCCCGGCGTTCCTGCGGCCGCCAGCCCGGCCCCCCCCCTCGCCGCAGCGGGGCTGGGGAGCGTCCTGCCATGGGGCAGAACCGGGGGCCCCCTCCCACTGCCGTACCCCCATGGGGACATTGCTGGTGGCACTGGGCTGGGCTGGAAGGGGGGGGGGGGGGGGGGGCAGAGAAAATCCACCCCCCCACCCCATCACCTCCAGGAAGGGGGGGTCCCCCCCAATTCGCAGCCAAACCCCAGAGCTGCTCGACTCCCCGGAAAGGGAGGACGCTCAGCTGTGGGTGACGCCCACACACCCACACCCTGTTGGTTCTGGGGGGCTGGTGGCTGCACCCCAATTCCCTCTGCCCCCCCCTCCGCCCCCCCCCAGGTGTGCGGCGTGGCCCTCATCGCCATCGGCATCTACGCCCAGACGGCCCTCGATAAGGCGCTGACGGTCAGCAGCTCCTCCGCCTCCAGCACCCCCGTTGCCATCCTGGTGCTGGGCATCATCATCTTCTTCATCTCCTTCTTCGGCTGCTGCGGCGCCTGGAAGGAGAGTTACTGCATGGTCACCACGGTGAGCACCCTGACCGCCCCCCCGACCCCCAACCCGACCTCTCCCACCTTAAGCCCCCCACCCTGACCCGCACCCTGTTGCCCCCCTGCAGTTCGCCGTCCTGCTCAGCATCATCTTCCTGGTGGAGATCGCCGCCGCCATCGCCGGATACGTCTTTAAGGACAAGGTGGGGACGCGTGGGGAGACGGGGGCGCAGACCCAGCCAGGTGCTGCGGACCCCCGCTCCTCTCTGACCCCCCCCCGGCCCCCTCAGGTCCGCTCGGTGCTGGAGGAAGGGCTGTGGGACGCCATGCGCAAGTACGGGGACGACAAACCCTTGACGGAGGCAGTGGACGAGCTCCAGAGGGATGTGAGTAAAGGGATGGCCTTGGGGGGGGACGGGATGGGACATGGGTGTCTGGGGTTCCGACCCCCTGAGGTTCCCCCCCCCCCCCCCCCGGCAGTTCAGTTGCTGCGGAGCCAACAACTACACCGACTGGTTCACCATCGAGCGGTTCAAGGTCAACGACACGGTGCCCCGGTCCTGCTGCCACATCAATACCACCTCCTGCAACATCCACCCCAGCCCCGCTACCATCAATGAGAAGGTGAGACCCCCACACCCTGTGGTCGTCGTCCCCCCCCCCTGCCATGCCCTGGGGGTCCGGCCACCCCCTGAGCCCCTCTGCTCCCCCAGGGCTGCCTCCAGAGCATTGAAGCCTGGATGAAGAAGAACATCCTCATTGTGGCCGCAGTTGCGCTGGGCATCGCCTTCTTCGAGGTAGGATGTGGGGCTGAGACCCTGCCCCGTGGGGGGCTGTGGCCCGTCCCCCACTGTGGGGGGGGCCGTACAGGATGGGGATCACCCCCCTCCCCTCTGCCTTTCCAGATCCTGGGCATCATCTTCGCTTGCTGCCTGATGAAGGGCATCCGCAGCGGCTATGAGGTCATGTAGCCCCCGGCGGGTGCCACGGCCCCCCCGGCTCTCGCTGCCCCCCACCTGGGGGGCTCTGGTGGTCGTGGGGGCTGCTCCCGCTTGCTTGCCCTCTGCAAGCTCCTCTGAGGCAGGGCCCCATGTGCCAAAGCCCCCAGGGGGTCGCCGCCATTGGACCCCTCCCCGCATGCTGGTGGGGGCTGGGGGGGTCGAGGGAACGTCCCCGGATTTGGAAATAAAAATAAAAGCTTCCATAGAGCCATGTGTTCCCCTGCGCCCACCGGGCTGGGAGTGGGATGGGGTCCCTCGTGGGTGTGGGGGTCCCCCCCGTGGTCCATCGACCCTGTGGGGGTCAATGCTGCCCTGTCCGATGACTGGAACCTCCCCAGCAGGAGGGGGACTGGTCCCACTGGGAACGATGAGAGCAGCGGCGGGGGGGCTGGCATGTGTGGCCTTGGTGTCAGCAGCCCCGTCCCACCCCAGTGCTGGGGGGCCGCCGGGGGTCCTGCTTGGCTCGGGGGCCACGTCACCAGGACTGGTGGAAGGGCAGTGACGGTGGCACCGTCCCTGTGGGTTCCCCGAGGGCCGTGGCCCTGGAAGCCACCCCCCACCCCGGCTGCAGTGGGGCTGGGGTCCCTGTGTGCCACGGCAATGCCACCAACGGTCCCCGAGCCGTGCGGGGACCCCGTCCGGACCCGGGGCTACCGCAGGGACGAGCGCTGCAGGCGACGGTTTGCACGGCACCCGGGATGGGCAGTTTATTTGCAGCGCTGGAGGGTGGCGGTGGTGGTGGTGGGGGGTTTCGCAGCCCTGAGGGGGGGCTGGCGGCTGCAGCAGGGGACTAGCGGACGCGGTGGGCCGGCTTGGGCAGGATGGTGGCCAGGGCGAAGTCGACGAGGCAGGCGGGCAGGTAGGAGGCGGGCAGCCAGAGCAGTTTGGCGTCCCAGCCGGCGCTGTAGCGGGTGCGTGGGTGCCGGGCGCCCAACGCGTGCTCCATGCAGCGGGTCACCTTGCCGAGGTCGGCGTCGCAGATGACGTTCATGATGAGCCGCTGCACCTTGAGGTCTGGTGGGGGAGTGGAGGTGGGGGGGTCAGGCAGGGGAAACTGAGGCAGCGGGTGCCCCCCCACTCCCTACTCACACTTGTGGAAGAAATCCTCGCCGTAGCTGAGCCGTGTCTCGGGCGCCAGGCGGTCCCAGAGCTGGCGCAGGGACGCCTCGATGCTCTCCAAGTTGGTCACCGCCGTCTTGAAGAAGCCGGGCTCCACGATGCTGACCTTCACCCCGAAGTGGTACATGTCACGCCTGCGGGATGCACGGCCGTCAGGGTACGGGGTGGGGGGGCTGCGGGGCGGGTTGGCGGGGGGGCCGGCACCCACCGCAGGCTGTCGGAGAAGGCCTCGATGCAGTATTTGGAGATGCAGTAGCCGCCGCCGTTGGCGGAGAGGCGACCCAGCACGCTGGAGGTGTTCACCACGCGGCCCCTCGCCCGTTTCAGCAGGGGCAGGAACTGGAGCGTCACCTCGATGGCCCCGAAGGCGTTGACGGCCATGACCTGGCGGTAGTCCTCCATCCTCATCCACTCCGTGGGGCCGATGGGGTTGGCCACCCCGGCGTTGTTCACCAGCCCAAAGAGACCTTGGAGGTGGGGGGGGGGGACGGGACATGACAGGACACGCGAGGTCGGGGATGTTGGCCATGATCCCTGCCCCGTGGCACCTCTCCTGGGACCCCCACCCTCTCCCCAGTGTGCCCTGGTGGGACCCTCCCCTCCATCCTGCCCTATAGCACCTTGCAGGGACCCCCCCCCCACGCTATAGACCCTCTCCCGGGCTCCCACCCACCCCCTGGCAGGACCCATCTTGCCCCACAGCCCCTCTCCGGAGCCCCTTCATCCTTCACCTTAGGATGCCCTGGTGGGACCCCCCCCCCATTCTGCCCTGTAACACCTTATCAGGGACCCTTAATCCTGCCCCACAGCACCTCTCTGGGGAGCCCCAGCCATGCCCTATACCCCCCCCCCCCCCCCCAGATCTCCCTGTCTTGCCCTACAGGATCCCTTGGTGTGTCCTGTCCTCTTGCCCTATACCCTCTCTCCTGAGACCACCCCTCCTACTCCTTACCAGCCCCTGGTGGGACCCCATCCCACCCTGCAGCACCTCCCCTGGGGTCCCATCCTTCCCCATGGCATCTCCCCTGGGACCCCATCCCACCCCACAGCACCGCCCTCCCCGGGGTCCCATCCTGCCCCCCTCTCCCTCACCTTTCTCGCCCACCTCTGCCCGCACCCACTCGACGGCCTGACGGATGCTGTCGGAGCGGGTGACATCGAGCAGGGTGGTCCGGAGGTGACCGGAGCAGCCCCGCTGGAGGCTGTCGGCCCCTTTCTGGGTCAGGCAGGCGGCCAGCACCCGGTAGCCCCGGTGGGCCAGTCGCCGTGCCAGCAGGTTGCCGAAGCCGCTGTCGCAGCCCGTGATGAAGACGTGCTTGTCCTTGATGGAAGGCAGGGTCCGGCGGTCCCGCACCAGCCAGCCCAGCACCCAGGCCAGTGCCGCCAGCAAGAGGTACAGCCACATGGTGGGGGTCTGCAGGGCCGGGGGGGGGGGGGCGGTGGGAGAGGAACCCAGGCGTCCTGGGCCGTGCCACCCCCCCCACTCCCCGCCAAGTCAACACCTGCACCCCAAGTTGAACCCAGGCTCCTCGCTCGCCGGGTAAAGCCACGCACCGCTCCCCGCGCAGGCAACCCCCAGATCCCCTGCCCCACACCATGGGGGTCTGACTATCCCCCCCACCTCAGGTGGAGGGTGGGAAAAAGCAGCCGGGGGGGGGGGGGGGGGGGTGTGTGCAGGTTGAGGATTGACCTCAGCTTGCAGCAGGTCCCACATGGGTCTCGGTCTGTGCCTGGGTGCCACGGGGCACCCAGGGACCCCAGGCGGTGGTCCCTGCCCTCCCGGGGTGGGGGGGTGAGCACCCTATGCCCCCCACCCACCCCCGGACGAGTCCCTGACCGACCTCCCTCCCGCTGGGCCAGGGCGTCCGGGCGGCGTGCCGGGGATTAGCCGGGCGCAGTGCGTCAGCACCTGGCCGGGAACCAGGGCCCGCGGGGTGGAACTGGGGGGGGGTGTCCCAGCTGCTCCCCCGGTGTAACCCCGTCCCCCTCCTGCCCTCCCAGGGCAGGGACCACCCCGGGCACCCTCCGCTCCTGACCTGCATGGGTGACCATCACTACTGCCTCTGGGACCCCCAACCCACCTGCCCCATATCCCACCCACCCCTTCTGATAAGGAAGCCCTGTGGGGGGGCTGTGTCCCCCTCCAGGAGCCCTGTTTGGGGGGGTCTTTGGGGGTGTCAGGATCCCCCCCGCCCATTGCTCCCAGGAGTGGGTACTGGCTGGGGGCTAAAAACCCGCTGAGGCTGGGATGGGGGGGCCCAGGCTGACACCCCGAGGGGGTGGCAGCCCCCCGTCCCCAACCTCCCCCACCCTCAGGAGCTGTGGGGGGACACCCGGTGTCTGCCCTGGGTCCCCAGGGACGGGTGAGGGCGGGGGGGCAGGCAGCAGCCCCCTGCCCAGCCTGGATGGCGTGGGGGTCTCGGCGTGCACGAGACCCGATAGACTCGTCTCACCGTACCCCGCGGCCATGGGGCAGACCCAAAGACCCCCAAAACGTGGCTCTTGGAGGAGATGCAGCCCTGGCCTGGGGGGCAGAGGGGACCCCACCCACCGAGCCCCCCACCTACCGTCGGCGGGGCAGAGGGCTCCGGCCACTGCTCTGGCTGCGGTGGCAGAAGCCGTCTGAGCCGGGGGGGGGCCGCGGCCGCTCCTCCCCCTGCGCCAGGGCCAAGCCCGCAGCCAAAGTTCACGGTGGGCAGAGCCCCCCCTGACACCCCCCCTCCGCTGCTGGGTGCAGCTCCAGGGGGAACTTGGGTGTGTGGGGGTACTGGGATACCCCTCACCTTGTTGGGGGACCCTCGCCACAGAGGAGCCCCTGACCAGAGCCAGGAGGGCGGGCACCCCCCCCAGGGCACGCAGAACTCCCCCCACCCAGGTCCCCTTCCCAGCCCTGGGAGGGGGCATCGCCCGGAGCTGGGGGGGGGGGGCCAAGCTCTCCCCTGGGGGATTAGAGCCCTCCAGGCCCAGAAGGAGCCCTTTGTCCGGGAGAAAAAGGGGCCTCAGAGCCCGAGTTAAGCAGTAAAGAGGATGAGGGGGCTTAGGAGGGGGCGGCCGAGGGCTGTGCCAGGGCCCCGGCACGCGCCTGGCCTGGCCTCCGCACACCGCCCGTACAACCACGCTTTATTCTGCCCGCTCTCCGGTACAGAGGGGTCCCCGAGGCGGCCGGGAGCTGCTGCGGCATCGCGGCCGGGGCCCACGTTATCTGCCACGACCAGCCGCGGTGGTGGCAGGAGGGGGTCGGGTGGCTGGGGGGGGGCTGGTGGTGGCAGCGGCGGCTCAGGAGCAGGAGGGCTGGAGCTGCCCCTTGTAGACGTACTCCAGGGCGGTGGCGATGGTCCGCATGTCCATCTCGATGCTGCGAGCCCAGTTCTCCACGTCGCCAATCTCCTGCCGGAATGGAGGGGGGCACTGTCAGGGAGCTGCCGGTGGGATCGGGGGTGGCGGGGGTCCGCCCTGCCTTGCTTCCCTCTGGCAGCCGCAGCCCTGCAGGGGCTCGGGGCTGGCTGGGACCCTGCTGGTGCTGCCCGTCCTGGTGCAATCCGACAGCGGGCAGATGGTGCTGCCGGACTGGTCTGGCGTCGAGCAGGGGGGCTGGGGGATGCGGCTGGGGGGACACGGCCCTCCCACCCACCCACTGGCGCCAGGCAGTGCCGGCGGTGGTCTCCTGGTGCATGTGGGGTGGAAGACTCCATCCCTTGGCCAGCACCGGTGACACCGGGGGGGGGGGTTCCCATGGGGCTGTTTCTCCATGTTTCCCAGAGGGAAATCTCCCCTCCCCACGCCAAGCCAGGGATGGGGGGGCAACCCTGGAGGGGGGGGGGGCAGGGGCGGGGACCCCCACCTTGAGGGCCTGGTTGAAATTCTCCACCATGGTGATCCACTGCCCAGTCTGCTTGGCGAACTGGGCTGCCTGCACCTGCAGCGTCTTCACCTCGTGGTCCAGCTTCCGCTGGTTGACGTACGCCTGTGCCACCCTGCCGGGGGGGGGGGACACATGACACGGGGAGGGGGACACACACACACAGGGTGTGGGGTCCCACCCCTATGGCCCTGGGGAGGGGGGAGTCCCCAGGAAGGGGGTGGGTGGGGGCTGGGGGGGGGGGAAGCCAAAGCACTGGGGTGCCAGGGGGTCCCTGGGGGTTGGGGGGAGGGAGTTGAGGGGGTCCCTGGGCAGGGGTTTGGGGGGGGGGGTTCCTGGCTGGGAGTACGTGGGGGAAGGGGCTTGGGGGGGGGGTCCCTGGCTGGCAGCATTAGGGGGGCAGGGGTCCCTGGATGGGGGTTTGGGGGGGTCCCTGGGCAGGATTTTGGGGTGGAAGCGGCACCAGGGTTGGGGGGGGGGGTGGTCCCTGGCTGGGGTTTCCAGGGGTAAAATGTGCTGGGGGGCTCAGGGGGTCCCCAGCTGGGGGTTTCAGGGAGGAAAGGACTCGGGGGGGGGGGGGGGAGGGGCTTGGGGGCTCCAGGCCAGGGGGTTTGAGGAGGAGGGGGCTGGGAGGTTGGGGGGGTCCCGGACTGGGGGGGCTGGGGAAGGGGTCCCTGGAGGGGATTTGGGCTGGGGGGGGTGAAGGGGTCCCTGGCGGGGGTTTTGGGGGCAAGGGGCCGCTGGGTTTGGGGGGGTCCCGGCTCGGGGGGGGGGGGGGTCGGTCTCGTCCTCACCCCACGTTGAGGTGATCGACCAGGGCCTCGGTCAGGCGGGTGGCAGCGGCGATGGCCTCCCTGCGCCGCCGCTCTGCGGGGACGCGGCCGTGAGGGGCGGCGGGACCCCCCCCCCCCCACCCCGCACACACTGGCCGTGACGCCAGCAGGGAGCCGCGTGACGTCAGCGTGCGGGGCGGTGACATCACGCTCCACCCTGCCGGCCACCCCCTTCGGCCCCTCACGACCACGGCTCCCCCCCCAACCTCTCCCACCCTTGACGGACAGCCCCGCCGGCCAATGGGGTACGCGCCCGCGCGGCCCCCCGCGGTGAGCGGCAGCACCCGCCACCAATCGGACCGCTCCCCGGGGCGCGGGGCGGGGTCGGTCGCCATGGGGACGGGGGGGGGCGGGCTCACCCTGCAGCTCCCGCCGTTCGCTCTGCCGCGCCTGGTGCTCCTTCAGCAACCGGGACAGCATGGCGGCCCCGGTACGGCACCGGCACGGCCCGCGTCACCTGACCGTCGCGTCACTGCCACGTGACCCCCCCCGCCGCCCCGCCTCCTGGGGCCTATAGGGGCCTATAGGGGCCGTAGAGTCCCATTGGGGGCTGTGGGGGCCCGGGTAGGGGCTTTGTAGGGGCCTAGATGGGGAGACAGGGACCCGAGGGGTCTACAGAGGCCTGGGAGAGGATACAGGGGCCTGGGTGAGGGTATGAGAGGGCTGCAGGGGTCCACGGGGTCTATAGGGGTCTGGGTGGTGGCCTGTGTGGGTGACGGGGCCACGTCAGGGCTGTAGGGATCTGTCTGAGGGAGTGAGGAGCTGAGGGGGCTATGGGAGCCTGGCTGAGGGTCTGTGGGGGCTATGGGAGCCTGGCTGGAGGTGCGGGGTGCTGTAGGGGTTTGTGCTGGGGGATGTATGGGTGCTATAGGGGTCTAGGTGAGGGTTAGGGGTGCCTGAGGGGGCTACAGGGGCCTGGCTGATGGCATGAGAGGGCTGCAGGGGTCCACGGGGTCTATAGGGGTCTGGGTGGTGGCCTGTGCGGGTGGCGGGGCCATGTCAGGGCTACAGGGGTCTGTCTGAGGGAGTGGGGAGCTGAGGGGGCTATGGGAGCCTGGCTGGGGGTCTGTGTGGGCTATGGGAGCCTGGCTGGGGGTCTGTGGGTGCTATGGGAGCCTGGCTGGAGGTTTGGGGCACCTGTGGGTGCTATAGGGGCCTGTCTGGGGGTGTGGCGTGCTGTAGGGGTTTGTGCTGGGGGATGTATTGGTGCTGTAGGGGTCTGGGTGAGGGTTAGAGGTGCCTGAGGGGGCTACAGGGGCTTGGCTGATGGCATGAGAGGGCTGCAGGGGTCCACAGGATCTATAGGGGTCTGGGTGGTGGCCTGTGAGGGTGGCGGGGCCATGTCAGGGCTACAGGGGTCTGTCTGAGGGCGTGGGGAGCTGAGTGGGCTATGGGAGCCTGGCTGGGGGTCTGTGTGGGCTATGGGAGCCTGGCTGGGGGTCTGTGGGGGCTATGGGAGCCTGGCTGGAGGTGCGGGGTGCTGTAGGGGTTTGTGCTGGGGGATGTATGGGTGCTATAGGGGTCTAGGTGAGGGTTAGGGGTGCCTGAGGGGGCTACAGGGGCCTGGCTGATGGCATGAGAGGGCTGCAGGGGTCCACAGGATCTATAGGGGTCTGGGTGGTGGCCTGTGAGGGTGGCGGGGCCATGTCAGGGCTACAGGGGTCTGTCTGAGGGCGTGGGGAGCTGAGTGGGCTATGGGAGCCTGGCTGGGGGTCTGTGGGGGCTATGGGAGCCTGGCTGGGGGTCTGTGGGTGCTATGGGAGCCTGGCTGGAGGTTTGGGCACCTGTGGGTGCTATAGGGGCCTGTCTGGGGGTGCGAGGTGCTGTAGAGGTTTGTGCTGGGGGATGTACGGGTGCTGTAGGGGCCTGGGTGCTGTGAGTCTACGGCATGACAGCTGCATGGCTGCCTCATGCGCTGCCTGGGATGTCGGGCTCCCCTTTGCTCTGCTGGTCCCAGCTGTGCTGGCTGCTGGTCCCAGTAGCAGCCGTGTGGCTGGGGGGGGGGCCTGGGCTGTGCCCCATGAGTGACCAAGAGCCCAGGCACGGCTCGGCTGCGGTGTGGGGTGCCAGGGTCCCCACCCCATCTTTGGGGTGCTGGGGGGCAGGTGAGCCGTCTCTCCTTCTCCCCATGATCTGTGATGAGCGGGGCAGTGCTCTGCTCCCCACTGGTGAGGGAGAGGCCAGGGGCTGCCTGAAGGAGCTGAACACGACTGTTAAACCCACTTTTACTTCCCAGGTGGACCAGCTTGTGCTGCTTGGGAATTCCCGAGCTCTCACCTGCTTCCTGGCTGCTGGGGCTAAATCTCAAATAATCCAGAATCATCTTTGTCAGGGCATCCCAATGTCAGGTACAGCCGCCTGGGCTGTTTGTGTGCCAGGACGTAATGGATGGGGCTGGTAGTGGGAGAAATGAGCTGGAGGGGGTGGGGGAGAGATGGCCGGGCTCCCCAGATGCAGCTGCTGCCAGCAAAGCGCACTATGAAAATTAAATTGGCCTGCAGAGTGCCGGAAGGGTGAGCTGGCAGAAATGCCGGGATGCGTCTGATCTCACCGGGCTTAATCAGCCCGAGACCTGGGATGAGGCTGGTCCGTTGGCCAGGCGCCGGCTGGCCACAGCCGAGCAGAGTCAGGAGGAGGAAGATCTCGTCATCCCCTCAGGTTGGGCAGGGGAAGGGAGTATGAGGAAGGCGAAAAGGAAAGGCTGGGACTGCGGTGAAGGGGGCTGTGGTTGTGCGGGTTGGTGCTGGCAAGGGGTAGGCAGGGCTCAGGGCACACTGGCAAGGCTCGGGGTGCAGGCAGCACAAAGTTCTGCCTCGTCACAGCCACGGTGTTGACTGTTTCATCTCGCCCTCCTCTCAGGGCAGTCCTGGCAGGGGTTGCCCGCTCACGGCCCCATCAGGAGCAGGATGTGCATCTCCGCATCCCAGCTGGATTCTCCCCATGGATTCAGTTTCTTGTTCTTTCACTGTCTTCTTGCCTTTGTGCTCTGAGCTGGTGACCTGGAGGAGCTCTGGCCGCAGCTACAGGAACTTGAGCATAAAATGTGGCTAAAGATAAACCAGTGAATGGGTAAAAATAACCCCAGCTTACTCCCCACACGCCTGTCTGATGGTGGCCCGCTCCAGTTACACAAACAAGTTCTTGCCTGCAGGAGCCCCTGCAGCCTTGGGGAGGGCAGAGGAATTTATTTTGTTGTTCCCATCATTAGTTGACGAGCGTGCCGGGCTAACAGGGCTGCTGTCGGGCAAAGCATGCTCGAGGTCTGCATGTAGTGGGGCCATTCTGCTCCTCCCTGCACCTGGGCTTGGCATGTGTTGGGGTCAGCTGCTCCCCGTGAAGGTTTGGGTGTATCCGGGGGGGTTTGGTGTTTGCAGGGATAACTGCCGGCAGCTCTCCCGCCCGCCCCGGGAGGAGGCACCGCTCCCAGAACTGCGCCAACCCGGTTCCTGCCCTTCCTTCCACAGGAATGAAGATCGCTGCCCAGTTGCGGACCTTTGCTGGTGACGGCTGACGGGCGCCTGTGGGAGTTCACACCTCTCCCAGGCGCTGGCTCCGGCTCTTGGCACGCGCCGGGGATGTGCCTCGGCTTCCCTCGCTGATGCTGCCTGGAACAGCAGCGAACCGCCTTCGCGTCTGCCCCGAGAGGCACGACCGGCCCAGGCTGCGGGCACAGGAGCTGCTCCCGTGTGTGGCTCCGCTGCCTCCCCCGTCCTCCCTCCTCTCCTGCCGTCGCAGGATGTTCCGTGGGGAGCACCTGGATTCAGTTCAGCCCTTCACAGAGTTACAGGTGCTGGCGAGGTGCTTTGGCCGCTCTGGGGGAGCCCTCGGGAGCGTTTCCCTCCCTCCATCCGTGTGGAAGTGAGCGGTGGGTCCCATCCTCGCCCTGCCCAAGCTCCACTCCCGGCCCTCGCCGCTCCCTGACTCCAGCTGTTTCGACGCCCAGGGCAGCGCTTCCCGGCTCTCCCACTCTCCTGCTCCTGACCCTGCAAAAGCCTTGGCGAGAATCCTGGAGCAGATCCTGCCCTGGCTGTGGAAGCGGGATGAAGACGTCCCTGTGTTGCCCCTGGGTTCCGCTGTCCTTGGGTGGGTTGGGGAGCTCAGCCCTGCTGCTCCCCCCCTCCCCGTGCGCTCCTCCCCCATCTCGGCTGCACGATGCGGAGGCTGCTGGGGTGAGACTGCGGCTTCTGGGAGCTCAGGGTTCAAATCCAAACCAGGGCTTGGAGCAAAGGGAATCCTCCCAACAAGGAGTTTTCTTCTCCTGACAGGCGAGTTGCTGCCTGACCCCCCCCCCTTTCCCTCGCTCACCCCCCAGCCATGAAAACCCTCGTGCTTCATGTCTGAGCCACTGGGAATGGCGTCCTGCCGTGAGCTGGGCCGGGGGGGGGGAGCGCTCCCCTTGGTAAACCCTGCCTCATTTGGAAGTTGGCCCTTGCACTGAAAATAAAATTCTGTTGAGATGGCACGGAGGGGATGACAAAGCCTGCCGTGATGCCAGGAGTGACCAGGCTCCCGCTCTCGCTCCCTGCTTGTCCGGGGGCAGCGACGGCCGCTCCTGCTCGTGCCGTGCCTTGTGCGGCAAAGCCGGCCCCGCTGAAACCCAATCGCCGGCAGCTGGTGCCGGGGTGGGACGAGGCCGTGAGGCCCCGGGAGCCCCGAGGTGGGAAGCGTCCTGTTGTCCGTTCACGAGGCGGTTTTGGGGTTGGAAATCCCCGACCCGCTGGGCTCGGGGGGGGGGGCAGGCCTCCAGGAGAGCTGCTGTCGCTAATCCGGAGCAGCTGGCTTCTCCGGCATATTATCGGGCTCGGTGTGGGGAGCGGAGTGAGCTCTCTGCCGGGACCCCGCTGTGGCAGCCCCGAGGGTCTGTCCTGGCATTGCTTGGGATGCGGGTCTGGCTCCCCCACAGCTGGAGTGCTCCAGCCTCGGATTTGGGTCTGTTTGAGGGAAAATAAAGCCGATTTGGAGGCTTGGGTGGGAGGAGGGAGGCTTGAGAGTGCGTTGTCCCCAAGGTGGTTGGTTTGGAAGCCGGGAGGAGAGCCGGGTGGCAGAGCAAGTTGGGGATGCACGCTGGGATCCCATCTCCTCTCTCCCTGCTCCTGGACATCCTGAAGCCTTAATAAGATTTTTTGGGGGGTCCCCTCTGTGCTGAGGGGCGGCACTGGGACCCCAAGTCATGTTTTTATCTAGATGAGCTACTCACCCGGCTTCCTGGCCACCACCACCTTCCTTTCTATTTATACTCGGCCTGATGCTCGCGTGATGCCATCCTCTTCATCGGGCAGCAGCGGCTGGACGGGAGAGCTGATGGGGAGCTCGGTGCTCCCCTGTTTGGTGGGTGATGGGTTGCGAGGGGGGGGGCTGCGGGAGGCTGAGCAGCCCCCGGGGACTGGGTCTGTTCCCGTCCTCCGCTCCCAGGCAGGGATCGGCCGTTTCCCACGTCAGGAGCACGACGGCTGGGACGTTGGGAAGGGATTTGGGCTGTGCAAGAGGAAAGAATGGGTGAGCGTGGGGAGGGCTGGACGGCAGCCAGGCGGGGGGCGAGCTGGGGGGGGCACGGACCCTCTTGGCCTTGCCTTCATTTCCCCTGAATGCAGGGCCGGCTGGCAGTGAGGAGGAGGAGGAGGAGCTCGGGGTGAAGGACTGTTCCTGCATCCAGCGCGGAGCTGGAGCTCATTCACACGGCCGGAGCAGCCCTGCCAGCTCCCAAATATCTTCACAGGCCTTTGGAGAGCGGGAGTGGTTAAAAATAGCCAGTGTGCTGGAAAATATGACAGCCCCCCCCTTTCCCTCCCCCCCAAGCTGCCGTTTGGGGCACGGGGCCGTGCTCGAGCCACAACCGCTCCCGTGGGACCCTGCTGTGCCGGTACCGCTGGCCCCCCCCGTCCCCTGGGAGCCTGCGAAGGCACCAGCCCCTTTGGCGTGGGGGTGCGGGGGGTCCCACTCTGCTGGGGAGCCAGCTGCTCCTCTTGTTTTGGGGTGTGTGGGGGGTGACTCCTCTCCCAGCCCAAGGGTGGAGGAGGTATCAGGGTGTCACTGCAGGTGACGGGGTTTTGGGGTATCGGGGTATCACTGCAGGTGATGGGGTTTTGGGGTATCAGGGTATTGGGATATCACTGCAGATGACGGGGTATTGGGGTATCGCTGCAGGTGACGGGGTTTTGGGGTATCGGGGTATCAGGGTATCACTGCAGGTGATTGGATTTTGGGGTGTTGGGGTGTTGCCTCTTGGCGATGGCCATGCAGAGCCCGATTGCAGTCCTGGCACACTACACTCAGCAGACATCTTGTGAGTGCTCCTCCGCTCCGTCCCGGCTCACAGAGGGTCCAGAGGTGGGCGATTGCCCCCCCGCCTCACCCCCCAGCCAGGGATCCCCTGCTGCCCAGCCCTGGTGCTGTGCCCGGCCCTGGGGGACATGGCCCCGTTTCAGCAGTGCTGGAGGGGAGTGAGCAGCGGTTTGGGGCTGGGGGGGGGTCACCTGTGCCCCCGGGCCTCTGCCTGGATGGGGAGACCTCCCAGGGGGCTGGGCTGGGGGCTTCGACATCTGCCTGCGCATATGGGCATGGCTGGTCTGTGCGGCGTGGGCTGCCATGCACTGTGATACGGGGTGCGATGCACTGCGATATGGGGTGCAGCGCTGTGCAGGGTGCTGTAAGGGGTGATGGGTGCGATGCGCAACGATTCAGGGCGCAGTATGCTGTGATGTGGGGTGCACCGCACTGTGCAGCGCTGTGCAGGGCGCAATATGGGGTGATGGGTGCGAGGTACTGCGATGTGGGGTACAGCACATGGTGATACGGGGTGCGATGGCCTGTGCGGAGTGCAGTGCGGGGTGATGGGTGCGATGCACCGTGATCTGGGGTGCAGTACACTGCGATACGGGGTGCGATGCCCCGTGCGGGGTGCAGTTTGGGGTGACGGGTGCGATGCACTGCAATGTGGGGTACGATACCCCGTGCAGGGTGCAGTACGGGTGTGATGAACTGCGATGTGGGGTGCAGTACACTGTGATATGGGGTGCAATGCCCCATGCAGGGTGCAGTGCGGGGTGATGGGTGCGATGCACCGTGATCTGGGGTGCAGTACATCATGATATGGGGTGTGATGCCCCGTGCACGGTGCAGTACGGGGTGATGGGTGCGATGCACCAGGATTTGGGGTGCAGTACACGGCGATACGGGGCGCGATGCCCCGTGCAGCGAGGTGGCGGGGGGGGGGGGGGGCTGCTGCGGTGCTCTGCCCCGGGCTGGGCGACCCGGGCGGTGACACACGGTGGGACCCAGCCCGCGGCAGGCGGGGCGGGGGCCGTGCTTCCCCGTCCTCCTCCTCCTCCTCCTCCTCCTCCTCCTCGCCGGCGGCCGGAGCCGGAGCCGGAGCCGGGAGGAGGGGGGGACCGGCGGTGACCGGCGGCATGGCGGGGGCTCGGGGGCTCTGGCTGCCCTGGTTCTGCCTGCGGCTGCTGGCGAGCGCAGCCTTCAACCTGGATGCCACCAGCACCCTGCTGAAGGACGGCGACAAGGGCAGCCTCTTCGGCTTCGCCGTGGCTCTGCACCGGCAGCTCAGCCCCGAGCCGGCCGGCTGGTGAGTGCAGGAGACCCCCGGGGGGGGGGGCGGCTGGGGGGTCCGGACCCTCGGGGCCGGGAGGGGCGCGGGAGCCGTGGACAGCCCCCACTCCGCGCCGGACAGCCGGGCTGTCCCCGTGGATCCTTGTCCCGGGTCGGGTCCCCCCCGCTCTGTGTTCCCCTCCTCGGGTCTGTGTGTCCCCCCCCCCCGCTGAGCTGGGGACCGGCAGCCGCTCGGCCCCCCGCTCCCCGGGATGCTGCAGGGGCCAGATCCTGCCCCTCACGGCTTCGGGGTGCCGAGACTCCAACGGGGCTGGAGACCCGAGGTGACGGGGACGGGCGCGGGGACCCGCCGCCTGCGCTGCCACCGCTCCCGAATTATTCAGCCAGGGCCGGGGCGGGGGGGGGGGGAATTGGGGGGCCATCGATGCCCCGAGCGCAGCCTCAGGGTGCTCGGGTGCATGGACCCCCCCCGGCCGGGCCCCCCCTTCCCGGGCCGTGCCCGCCGCCTCCCCCGCGCCCGCTTGCCGCTGAGCTGGCAAACGCCCCACCCGCCGCATGCCAGGGCAGCCACCGGCTGCGGTCACCGTCCCCAGCCCCTGTGTCCCCTGTGTCCCCCTCAGACCCCAGCCCCTGTGGTCCCCGTGGCACCTGTGAGCCCCCCAGAGGGGTTCGGGCTGCTGGTGGGGGTCTCAGCGACAGGGACCCCTGGAGCCGGCAGGTCTTGGGGCGCTGTCGCCTGCGCCTCCCCACCCGCTCGCGAGGGCCCAGCCGCCGTCCTCGTCCCCGATGCCCTGGCACGCCACCGCCTGTCCCCGTCCCCCCGCCAGGCCGGTGGCGCCGGCCGAAGCCGCCCGGCCACGGCAGCCGCCCTCTCCACATTCTTGGCGGCGGGAGGATTATTTTCGCTCCCCGGTGCCCCGGCTCCCGGGCAGGTGTTTACCGAGCCGCCGGCACCGCTCTGAGCTCTGCTCCACCGGCACCGCACCGGTGTCCCCCTGCCCGTCCCCTCCGCTCCCCGGCGGGTCTCGGGAATGGGTTCGGCCCCATGGGCTCCTTACCCGCTCCCTTGGCCCTGGCACCCCGGGCAGTGCCCGGTGCCCTGGCGCAGGGTGCACTCCTGTGCCTCCGTCTGGCTCCCTCCTTTTTTGGGCATGTTGCTGCAGGGTTATTTTGAGTGAATTCCAGTTTATTTTTACCGGCTCTGCCTCTCCGCCACCCCCCGGGGCTCCCTCGCGTCCTGAGGCCACCGTCCCCCAGGGCAGAGGGGCTGGGGGTGGCCGCAGGTGCCCCACGGCCACCGAAGAGCCACCGGCGGCACGGCACTCATCGGACAGAGGAGCGAGCCCCGTCCCCTCGGGGACCCTGGGGAGGGCTGCGCAGGGTGGGGGGCTGGGTGGGGGTCAGGGTGCCCCCAACCCTGCTGCACCAAGGGGGACGGGGCAGGGAGTGGGCAGGAGTGGGGGGGTCTGGGTGTGCGTCACCTCCTGCGCCCTGTCCCCCGCCCACACGTGCACCGAGCTGCGGCTGAGGCCTGCGAACGGCCGCGCCAGGGCTGCAGCTGCTCGGCCGGGCGGGCTGGCACCGTGCTGGGCATGCACCGCGCCGGCACGGCCAACGGCGTGAAATCGGTGCGGGGGTGTGGGGACAGCTGCGTGGGGACAGGGATGCTCCCGATGGGGGCCGGGGACACACACCGGGTGTGCAAACCTGGCAGCGCGTCTGTGCAAACCCAGCGTCGCACGTGCCCGCTTGTGCACGGCCGGGGCTCGCGAGGCGGGGGGGGGCCCGTGCCCTGACGGGGGGCTCCTTGCCATGGCAGGCTGCTGGTGGGGGCCCCCCAAGCGCCGGCGCTGCCCAGCCAAGGTGCCAACCGGACCGGAGGGCTCTTCGCCTGCCCGCTGACCCCCGAGCTCTCCGACTGCTGGCGGGTGCCGATCGACGAAGGAGGTGAGCTGCGCAGCTGGGGGGGTGCTCGGTCTGCAGGGGGGCCACCCCCTCGCTCCCCACCCCCGGGGTCCCGGCAGGGGCTGACGCTGCCCGTCCCCACCAGTGGACCTGCAGCGGGAGAGCAAGGAGAACCAGTGGCTGGGGGTGAGCGTGAAAAGCCAAGGTGCCGGCGGCAAGATCGTGGTGAGCACCGGAGAGGGGGAGAGCCGGCAGCGAGGGCTGCAGCGGTGGGGGGGTCCCCCGGCACCTCCTGACCCCCCCCTCCCCGCGCACAGACCTGCGCCCACCTGTACGAGTCACGGCACCGGGTGCGTCAGCCCCTGGAGACGCGGGACGTGATCGGGCGCTGCTTCGTGCTGAGCCAGGACCTGCGGGTGCGGGACGAGCTGGACGGGGGCGAGTGGAAGTTCTGCGAGGGGCGGCCGCAGGGCCACGACCGCTTCGGCTTCTGCCAGCAGGGCCTGGCCGCAGCCTTCAGCCCCGACCACCATTACATCCTCTTCGGGGCCCCCGGCACCTACAACTGGAAGGGTGAGGGCCGGGGGGGCGGCCGGACCCCCCCAACCCCAGGCTGAGCGAGGGTGCAGGAGCAGGGCAGTGTGCGGCTGGCCGGGTGTGCGTGGGTGCGTGTTCCTGCCTGGGCAGGCGTGCAAATGCGTGTGCGATGGGTGTGCAAGCTGTGGGTGTGAGCATACGGGTGCCTGGGTGCCGTGTGCGAGCGTGTGGCTGTGCGCGTGCTGTGGGTGTGAGCACGTGGGTGTGAGCAGGTGGGTGTGTGTGCACACTGTATGTGTGAGCACACGGGGGTGTGCACGTGTGGGTGTGAGCACAGGGTGTGTTCATGCTGTAGGTGTGAGCAGGTGTGTGTGCACGCTGTATGTGTGAGCATATGGGTGTGTGCACGCTGTATGAGTGTGCAGGTGTGGGTGGGTGTGCAAATGGGCGTGTGCGTGCAAGCGTGTGTGCGTGCATGCAGGCACGTGCACAGACATGCATGATGTGTGCGCATGCTGGGGGTGTGAGCACACCACAGGTGTGTGTTCATGCTGTGGGTGTGAGCACACGGGTGTGTGCATGTGTGGGTGTGCATATGGGTGTGTGCATGCACGCAAGCGTGTGTGCATGTGTGCAGGTGTGTGCACGTACACGCACGCTGTGTGTGTGTGAGTACCCGGGGGGGGGGTGCGCCCCGTGTGTGTACATGCGTGTGTCGGGGCACACGTGCATGCACGCCGCGGCCACGCGCCCGTGTGTCGGGATGCCAAGGCCAGGGCCAGGTCCGCCCGGCGAGCGCAGTGCCGTGGGGCAGCTCCGGTGCCCCTTTGTCCCCAGGCAGCAGGAGGGTCCCCGGTTGGGTGGGTGGGGGGGTCCCCGCCCCGGCCCCCCTCACCCCTCCTCGGTTCGGCAGGGAACCTGCGCGTGGAGCTGCTTAACCAGAGCTCCCTCGACCTGCTGCGTTACGACGACGGGCCCTACGAAGCCGGGGGCGAGAAGGACCAGGACCCCTCGCTCATCCCCGTGCCCGCCAACAGCTACTTCGGTACGGGCACGGCGGAGCCCGGGCACGGCACGATGGCGCGGCACGGGGGACCCCCCCGCATCGCTGCCGCGGGACCCCCGCTCGTCCCAGCCGCCCGGCTCCAGCCTGCCCCGGCCACGATGCCCACCCTGACGCCCCTCTCTCTTTCTCTCCCGCCCGGCCGCGGCGCAGGGCTGCTTTTTGTGACAAACATTGATAGCTCAGACCCCGACCAGCTGGTCTACAAAACCCCCGAGCCCAGCGAGAAGGTGCCCGGCGCGGCCGGCGACGTGGCCCAGAATAGCTACTTGGGTTCGTAAACGCCGGCACCGACGGCGTCCCCGTGTGCCACCCTCCCCGGAGCCGTGTCCCGTGGTGTGTCCCCCCCCCATGTCTGTGGAAGGGAGAGGAAAGGAGAGCTCCCGCAGCCTCCGCCGGGCCCTGTGAGCACACGTGCGCACACGCGTGTCCCCACACGCACGCACCGAGCGCACCTCCATCCGCACCTCCCTGTGCACGCGGCATCACCCCCCCCCCCATCTTGCACGCACGCACCAAGCACACCCCTCCTTTGCACATACCCCCCGCATGCATGCCCCCCCCTTCCTCGTGCACAACCCCTTGCACACCCAGCCGTGCACGCGTGTGGCTGCACAATCCCCCCCGCCACACGCTCCCACCCCTCTGGGGTCCATCTCCTGCAGGCACACGCCTGTGGCTGTCACCCCCCCCCAGGGTGGGGGTCCCAAACCCCCCCAAGCCCCCATCCCTGTCATTGTCCTTGTCCTGTGTCCCGTCGCTGTGCCGGGGCTGCGGCGGGGGCACCGCCAGGCTGGGGGGGGGGGCATGGGCAGAGCCCGGGGGGGCACAGAGCCTGGCGTGGCCCCCCAGCACCCCACTGTCCCTGTGCTGTTCCCTCCGGAGATGTTTCTGCATGGGGGGGGGTTGCACGGTTCCTGCGGGGGGAGACAGCGGCCGTAGCCAGCCGGAGCGTGGCTGGGGGCTGCCGGGGGGCTCGGGGGGCTGCACGGCTGCCAGGGGGGCTGCAGGGGGGGGGCTGCACACTGCAACCACTGCATGTGGGGAAGGGGCTCCCGGCCCCCCACCGTGGAGGGGGCTCTGCCGCTCTCTCCAGCTGGGGGGAGGGTTCCACCCCCCCCGTCCGGCTCCGCTCCAGGTCTTGCTGCGCTGGCCCCAAAATCTTCCTTTCTCTCCCCAAAAATCTTCCCTTCTGGCAATGCGTGGAGGGGCTGGTCCTTGCTTACCCTGGCAGCCTCTGCTCCCCCTTGCTCCGGAGCCGGGGAGGGGACCCCCGCAGTCCTCCCCCTCCCACCAGCTACAGCAGCTGTGCCCCAGGGAGCACAGAGCAGGGAAACTGAGGCACGCCACCATTCCCACGCCAAAGCACGAGGGTCCCCGATGGGAGACCTGGCCACGCAGGGCTGAGCAGAGAGAGAGACGGACAGACGGACGGGCAGACGGCAGGTGTGGGGAGCCGGGGGGGGGCCGGGGGGCCAGGCAGGCACCGACGCCTGCCCCCCCCCCCGCTACCTCCGCAGGCTTTTCGGTGGACTCGGGTGCGGGGCTGACGCGGAGGCGGGAGCTGAGCTTCGTCACCGGAGCCCCCCGCGCCAACCACACCGGGGCCGTGGTCATCCTGCGCCGCGACAGTGCCAACCGCCTGGTGCCCGAGGCCGTGCTGCCCGGCCAGCAGCTCACCTCCGCCTTCGGCTACGCCGTCGCCGTGCTCGACCTCAACAGTGATGGGTGAGTTTGGGGCGACCCTCCATGGCTGTGGCAGCTCGGCCCCCCACTGCTCCCCCAGTCTCCGTGCCGGGGTATTGCCCTGTCTTGGTGTACCGGGACGGCTTGCCGCGGCCGGGAGGGTGATGGAGCCGCCGTCCTTGCAGCTGGATGGACCTGGTGGTGGGGGCCCCCCACTTTTTCGAGCGCAAGGAGGAGATCGGGGGGGGCTGCCTACGTCTACATCAACCCGGCGGGGCGCTGGGAGTCCGCCACCCCCCTCCGCCTCAATGGCACCCGTGGCTCCATGTTCGGCATCGCCCTCAGCGCCGCCGGGGACCTCAACCAGGACGGCTTTGAGGGTGAGGGGCTCTGGGGGGGGGCTCTGGGGTCCCGATGGGCTGGAACACAGCCTGCGTCCTGTGGGGGGGGGGGAGATGGTGGGGGCTGCATCCCATAGAGGGTCCTGGGAGGGTCTCAGCCCACCCCCCACTACCTGTCCTTGCCCCCCCCAGACCTGGCTGTGGGAGCCCCCTTCGACGGTGCCGGCAAAGTCTACATCTACCATGGCAGCAACCTTGGCATCGTGGCAAAGCCGGCACAGGTGAGGGGGTGTGGGTCCTGGGGGTGCATTGCCCACTGCCCCTCTCCCACTGGTTCCCAGTGTCACGGGTGCCTTGTCCCCAGGTCCTGGACGGGGAGGGCGTGGGAGTGACAGCCTTCGGGTACTCACTCTCCGGGGGGCTGGACGTGGATGGGAACCTCTACCCCGACCTGCTCGTCGGCTCCCTCTCCGACACCGTCGTGCTGTACAGGTGAGTGCCCGCCACGGGCAGCCCAGCTGGGGCAGCCCCCACCCCTGGGCTGCTTCCATCCCCGAGCATCCTCCTCCCCAAGCGTCCCTATCGCCAGGCATCCCTATCCCTGAGCATCCCCCTCCCCGAGCATCCCTATCCCCGAGCATCCCCCTCCCCGAGCATCCCTATCGCCGGGCATCCCCCTCCCTGGGCATCCCCATCCCTGAGCATCCCCCATCGCAGGGCTCCCCTCAAACCTCCCAGCCCCCTCACCCAGGGGGTCTCTGGTCCCTGGTCCCGGCCAGAGATCCCATGCAAGGGGCGAGTGCCAGGTCTGTGCAAGGCTTAGGGTGGGGGGCCCCAGCCTGGAACCCCCCATTTCTCCCCTGGCAGGGCGCGGCCAGTCATCCATGTCTCCAGGAACGTCTCCCTTCTCCCCCCCAACATCGATTTGGAGCAGAGCAACTGCCAGCACCAGGAGGGCGTCTGGTGGGTGCCACCCGCTTCCCCCCCCCCAGGCACACAGCCGGGGCACGGCTGGGGGTGGGTGCCGCCCGTCTCACCCCGTGCCCCCGCAGCGTGGATGTCCGAGCCTGCTTCAGCTACACGGCCAGTCCCGCCAGCTACAGCCCCCGCCTCGGTGAGCGCGGTGGGGACAGGCAGCGGGGTGGGGGGACCTTGGGATGCACCACAGGGGGGGGGACAGGAGCCCCCCGGGGTGGGAGGCAAGGGACCCCCGGCATCGCACCCATCCCTCTCCCTCCCAGTGCTGGAGTACGTGTTCGATGCTGACACGGACCGCCGGCGCCTGGGCCAGGCCCCCCGCGTCTCCTTCCTCGGCCGCCGTCCCTCGGACCCTGAGCATCAGTTCTCCGACACAGTGGAGCTGCCCCGGCAGCACGCCCGCGCCTGCGTCAAAGCCACCTTCCAGCTCCAGGTGGGTCACCATCCTCATCCCCATCCTCACCCTCATCCCCATCCCCATCCCCATCCCCATCTTCATCCCTGTCCTCATCCCCATCCCAATCCCCATCCTCATCCCCATCCCCATCCTCATCCTCATCTTCCTCCCTGGCCTCATCCCCCATCCCCATCCTCATCCCTGTTTCCCTCCCTGCCCTCATCCTCACCCCCATCCCCACCTTCATCCCTGTCCCCCCCCCATTCCCCCCCCTCACCCTCGCCTACCCTGCCCGCAGGACAGCATCCGTGACAAGCTGCGCCCCATCGCCGTCACCCTCGCCTACGGCATCCAGGGAGCCGGGGCGACGCGGCAGAGCCGGGGGGCCACCCTGCCCCCCCTGTTGCCCGTGCTCAGCCCCCAGCAGCCCAGCAGCCACCGCACCGAGGTGGGGACCCGGCCGCGTTCCACCCCCCCCCCCCCCCCACCTCCCCAGGGGTCTGGGGTGCACCGTCCCGCACGGGGGCTGCCTGGAGTGTCCCCGTCCCCCCCCGTGTTCCCCCCCCAGGTGCATTTCCTGAAGCAAGGCTGCGGGGATGACAAGATCTGCCAGAGCAACCTCCAGCTCCGCTTCCAGTTCTGCGCCCGCCTGGGGGACGCCGATTTCCTGCCCTTGCCCAGGTGAGGGGGGGTCCCCAACCCGTGGGGTGTCAGGGACATCCCAGGGTGGGGTGGGGGGGCTCACAGCCGCTCTGCCCCCAGGGGCGCGGATGGCACCGCCATCTTCGCCATGAGCGACCAGAAGGACGTGGCCCTGGAGATCCACGTCACCAACCTGCCCTCGGACCCGGCGGAGCCGCAGCGGGATGGGGACGATGCCCACGAGGCCATGCTCACCGCCACGTTCCCCCCGGAGCTGCCCTACTCCGCCCTGCGCCCCTATGATGGCCGGGCGTCCTCGGTGCGGTGGGGGTCTGGCGGGGGGGAGTGAGGTTGGGGTGCTCTGGGGGTGGTACCGAGGGTGCTGGGGGCAGAGGGTGGTCCTGGGGGTGTGGGCTGGGATGAGATCTGGGGATGCAGAGGGATGGGGATGGTCCCAGGGGTGCTGGGGATGGAGGGATGGGGACGGTCCTTGGGATGCAGAAGGATGAGGATGGTCCTCGGGAGCAGAGGGATGGGGATGGTCCTGGGTGTGCTGGGGACGGAGGGATGGGGACAGTCCTTGGGATGCAGAAGGATGAGGACGGTCCTAGGGAAGCAGAGGGATGGGGCTGGTGCCAGGGGTGCAGGAAGGGGTTAGTCCCGGGGTGCAGCAGGCTGGGGGGGACCCCCAGCAGCAGGGTCTCAGCTCTCTGCCCCCCCAGGACAAACCGGTGGTGTGCCTCGCCAACCAGAATGGCTCGCAGGTGGAGTGCGAGCTGGGGAACCCCATGAAACGCGGAGCCCAGGTGGGTGCAGCTCCCCGCTCCCCCCGGCCCCCAGTCCCTGGCCCCGGCCCCAGCCCTCACGCCTCTGCCCCCAGGTGCGGTTCTTCCTCATCCTCAGCACCCTGGGCATCACCATCCAGACCACGGACCTGGCGGTGGAGCTCGCCCTGTCCACGTGAGCCCCGGGGGGGTCGGGGACCTTCACGGCAGAGCCCCACGCTCGGCTCTGTGTGTCTGCAGTGGGGGTTCGGGGTGATGCCCCCCCTGATTCCTCCCTGCCTTGTCCCCAGGATCAGCGAGCAGCCCGGGCTGGAGCCGGTGGTGGCTCGCGCCCGCGTGGTCATCGAGCTGCCGCTCTCCGTGACGGGGTGAGTGAGGGTGGGAAGGGGGGGGGTCTGGGACCACCACCACCACCACCCCCCTCCAGGGCTGCCCTGACCCCCGGCTGTCCCCACAGCGTGGCCGTACCGCCCCGGCTCTTCTTCGGCGGGGTGGTGCGGGGGGAGAGCGCCGTGCGGCGGGAGAGCCAGGTGGGCAGCGCCGTGCGCTTCGAAGTCACGGTGAGTCACCCTGACGCCTGGCTCCCGCGGCGAGGGGACGGGGGGCACGCGGGACGCCGGGGGTCTCAGCCCTGCTGCTCCCCTTCCTGCCCCACGCTGCTGGATGGGGGGTGGCTGTGGCGCGGGGGGGGGGGGGGGGGGTGTCCGTGCCGCCCCGCTCATGCCGCCGTTCCCCCATCCCACCCCGGCAGGTCTCCAACCGGGGCCAGTCGCTGAAGACGCTGGGCTCAGCCTTCCTCACCCTCCTCTGGCCCCACGAGATCAGCAATGGGAAATGGCTGCTCTACCCTCTGCACCTGGAACTGGCGGCTTCCCCGGGGCAGCGGGTGGCCTGCAGCCCCGCCGCCAACCCGCTGCGCCTGGCCCTGGTACCGCCGCCGGAGGGGGGCACGGGGATGGATCCATGCCTGGGGGGGGGTCCTTGCCGCCCCCCCCTTCATGCCCATCCTTCCCCCCTCCAGGAGCCACCGGGGGAGGCTGACGGTGCTGAGGCACCCACTCCGGGGTCCTGGTGGGTGCCGGCACCTGCGGAGAGGAGGAAGAATGTCACGCTGGTGAGTGGGGCTGGGGGGCACCCGCTTCTGGGGTGCACCCGTTTCTGGGGACCACCCACTCCTGGGGTACCCCTGCTCCTGATGAGCACTCAGTCCTGGGGTACCCCTGCTCCTGGGGTACCCATGATCCTGATGAGCACCCACTCCTGTGGTACCCTGCTCCTGGGGAGCACCCACTCCTGGGATGCACCCGCTTCTGGGGTGCACCCAGTCCTGGGGTACCCCTGCTCCTGGGGAGCACCCACTCCTGGGGTATCCCTGATCCTGGGGTGCACCCGCTTCTGGGATGCACTCAGTCCTGGGGTGCACCTGCTTCTGGGGTATCCCTGCTCCTGGGGTACCCCTGCTCCTGATGAGCACTCAGTCCTGGGGTACCCCTGCTCCTGGGGTACCCCTGCTCCTGATAAGCACCCACTCCTGTGGTACCCCTGCTCCTGGGGTGCACCCGCTCCTGGGGAGCACTAACTGCCGGGGTGCCACCGTGCATGGGGTGCACCAGCAGCCGGAGTACACCCGCTCCTGGGGTGCACCTATTCCGGCACACCTAATGTTGGGGTGCCCCGGCTGGTGGTGGGGTGCTCGGCCGGGCTGATCCCCCCATCCCGTCCCATCCCGCAGGACTGTGCCCAGGGCACCGCGCGCTGCCTGGCCTTCCGCTGCCCGCTGTACAGCTTCGAGCGCGCCGCCGTGCTGACGGCCCGCGGGCGTCTCTGGAACAGCACCTTCCTGGAGGTAGGAGGGGACGTGGATGGGCCCCCCCCGGGATGGGGACAGGTCCCCCCCGGGCTGCGGAGGGGGCTCAGCCCATCCCGTGCCCCCCCGCCACAGGAGTACCTGGCCGTCACCTCGGTGGAGCTGATCGTGCGCGCCAGCGTCTCGGTGACCTCCTCCATCAAGAACCTGGTGCTGAAGGATGCCTCCACGCAGGTCTGGCCCCCCCCCCACCCCCAGCACCCCGGCCCCCCCCCCGACCCACCGCCTCGCTGCCCCCTGACCACCCTCCCCTCCCCAGATCCCCGTCTCCATCTACCTGGACCCCGGGGCGGCGGTGGCCGGCGGCGTGCCGTGGTGGGTCATCCTGCTGGCCGTGCTGGCCGGCATCCTCGTCCTGGCCCTGCTCGTCTTCATCCTCTGGAAGGTGAGGGTCGGGGTCCTCGCGGCAAGATGCGTCCCCCTCCCCGTGGCACGGGGTCCCCTGGACATGCTGTGCCGTGCCACCCCAGCTACGCCGTGCCGTGCCACGTTGTGCCGTGCCGTGCCACCCCAGCTACGCCATGCTGTGCCATCCCATCTGTGCCATGCCATGTCGTGCCGTGCTGTGCCATGTCGTGCCATGCCACCCCAGCCACGCTGTGCCACGCCGTGCCATGCCGTGCCGTGCCACGCAGCCTGGCCTTGCCCAGCCTCACCCTCTCGCTTCCTCCCCAGTGCGGCTTCTTCAAGCGGAGCAGCCGAAAGTCCCGCTACGCCGCTAACTATTACCGGGCCCGCCTGGGCCTGCAGCCCTCCGCGGCGGAGAAGCAGGCGCTGGAGGGCGAGCGGTAACGCAGGGCTCTCCCGCCCTGGCCCCGGCGGGCAGCGAGCACCGGTGCGCAGGGGTGTGCGAGGGCTGGCGGCCACCCTGCGCGGGTGTGCGAGGGCTGGCGGCGTGCCGAGGCGGAGGGACGGGGGTTTGCAGGGTCTGCGTGCGGGTGTGCGTGGGTGTGCGGCGTCAGGGTGGAGGGAACGAGGGTTTGCAGTGCTGGCGTGTGGGTGTGCGAGGGTTTGCAGCGTCCAAACCGGGACGTGCGAGGGTTTGCAGTGCTGGTGTGTGGGTGTGCGAGGGTTTGCAGCGTCCAAACCGGGACGTGCGAGGGTTTGCAGTGCTGGTGTGTGGGTGTGCGAGGGTTAGCAGTGTCCAAACCGGGACGTGCGAGGGTTTGCAGTGCTGGTGCACGGGTGTGCGAGGGTTTGGAGTGTCCAAACCGGGACGTGCGAGGGTTTGCAGTGCTGGTACACGGGTGTGCGAGGGTTTGGAGTGTCCAAACCGGGACGTGCGAGGGTTTGCAGTGCTGGTGCATGGGTTTGCAGTGCTGGTGTGTGGGCGTGCGAGGGTTTGCAGTGTGGGTGTATGTGGGTTTGCAGTGCCGGCACACGATCGTGCAAGGGTTTGCTGTGCCCGAACCGGGACGTGCGAGCGTTTGCGGTGCTGGCGCGCGGTTGCACAAGTGCCGGTGCAAAGCGCACGCCCCTGCTCTTTTGGGGTGAGCGCCGAGGGATGGGCCAGCGCCGGCACAAGCGCCGGTGCCGCGGGCTCGCGGAGCCGTTCCCAAAGCCAAGGCGTCCCCGCGGGGCCCTGACTCGCCGGTCCCCCGCAGCTGGGCTTCTTCCGCCGGGCGCGCTACGCGCCGCCGGCCGTGCCGCAGTACCACGCCGTGAAGATCCCGCGGGAGGAGCGGCAGCAGTTCCGCGAGGAGAAGACGGGCACCATCCAGAGGAAGGAGTGGGCCGCCAACTTGAGCGAGGCCAACGACGGCCATGTCGCCCCCAGCTCGGCGTAGACCCCCCCCAGGTCCCGGGGGACGGTGGCACGCGCACGGGACGCTGGACACGGGACCCTCCTTCGCGGCCCCAGGGAAGGACCCTCTGGCACCGCGTGTGGGGAGGCACACGCGTGTGCCGGCACACGCGGGGCTGCTCGCACAGGGACGGGGCTCGTCGGCCCCACGGGAAGGGCTGGACCCCACGGGGAGGGCTCGGCCCCACGGGGTCAGCTCGGCCCTGCAGCGATGCTCGACCCAATAAAAGAAGGAACAGCCCCTCCGCGGAGACCGTCTCCCTTCTTCGCAGCCTGGGGGTGTCGGCCATGATGGGTGTGGCCGTGGGGGGGGGGGCACTGGGGAGCCGCCATGATGGGTGTGGCGGCGGGTGCCGCCATGATGGGTGTGGACGTTTCCACGGGCGGCGGGTAGCTACGCTGCCGGGGCCGGGACGAGCCCTGTCTGCCGGGATAACGGGGCTCGTCCCCGTCCCTGCCCGTGGGTTGGGCCCGGCCGCCCCCGACCCACCGGCAACGGCGGCCCCGAAAGGAGCGGGGTGGATGCGGGATGTGCGGCCCTGCCCTTAGCCAAGATGGCGGCGCCCTGAGCCAAGATGGCGCCGCGCCGCAGGGGCCGGGCGGAACCTTTAAAATGGCGGCGCACTCCCCGGCTTCACCGCGCCTGATGCTGATGTCAAACCGTTTTCCGGTGGGTACCCGGAAGCGGCGCCGTCCATGGAGGCGCCCGGGCGGACGCCGTCGCGGAGCGGCCGGAGCCTCCGCTCCCGGGGATGGTGAGGCCGCGGCACCGGAGCCGGCACCGGCTGCCCGGGGCGGGGACGGACAGACGAACGACGCCCCGCGGGAGGCGGCAGCCGGGGGTGGGGGGACGGACCTGGGTCCTCCCCGGGCCGGGGCGGGGGGGGGGGGTTTGCCTGGGGGACCCCGACAGGGCCCTGCGCCCCCCCCCCCCCCGCCACCACCGTGTCCCTCATCCCCTCCCCGGGCTCCTCATGTAACCCCCGGTGCCCCCATGTCCCTCCGTGTCCCCTTGTGCCTCCCCCCGTGCCCCCTGCCTTGCCGTGTCCCTCGCTGCCGCCCACGGCCCCCCGTGACCCCCCCCTCCCCATTTCCACGACCACTTCACTTTCCCCGTGTCCTCCTGCTTTTCCCCGCCAAGTTCCCGTGTTCCCAGCATCCCCCCAGATCCCTACGGGGTTGGAGTCGTGTCGTTGTCCCCCCCCCGCCCCCCCCAAAAGCCCCCGGGAAGGCTGCACCCCCAGCTGCAATGGGGAGCCCAGAGGTTTTGTGGGTTAGCTTTTGGGGGGCAGCCGGTGACACCCCCCTCTCTCTCCTGTCCCCCGCAGACGTGCTGCTCTCCGGACTGATGGCGTCGGGCGCAACGAGCCGCTCCGAGGACGAGGAGTCGCTGGCGGGGCAGAAGCGGGGTTCGGCCCAAGCCTCGGGTGCCATCCCCAAGCGCCGCAGCTCGTCGCGGTACGCCGGGGTGGGACGGGGGGGGTGCAGGGCTGAGCCCTGCCTGCTGCTTGCCTGTCTGCAGGAGACGGTGGCCCGCGGGCACCGGGACTCAAAAGCGTCTTCGTTTTTTCCAGGTTCATCAAGCGGAAGAAGTTTGACGATGAGCTGGTAGAGAGCAGCCTTGCCAAATCCTCTAGCCGGGCCAAGGGCGCCGGTGGGGTCGAGCCCGGGCGCTGCTCAGGCAGTGAGCCCTCCTCTAGTGAGAAGAAGAAGGTAAGGGGCTGGTGGGGACATCCAGGGGCCGGCCAGGGGTCTGGGGAGCTCCGAGAGACCCCGAAACCTCGCCTCTGCCCACCCAGGTCTCCAAGTCTGTGTCCACCCCCATCGCGCCCAGCCCGGTCCCGACCCCCGGCCTCGCCAAGCGGATGAAGAAGAGCAAACAGCCCCTGCAGGTGACGAAGGACCTGGGCCGCTGGAAACCCGCTGACGACCTTTTGCTCATCAATGCCGTGCTGCAGGTAACGACCCCAGGGGAAGCTGCCTGTCCCCCTGGGGAGCCTCGCAGGGGGGTGTTTGCCATCACTATGTTTTGGGGCTGGCCCCCCTTGGGACTGTCCCCTCACCTGGGGACTTTTCCAGACCAATGACTTGACTTCTGTGCACTTGGGCGTGAAGTTCAGCTGCCGCTTCAACCTGCGGGAGATCCAGGAGCGGTGGTACGCGCTCCTCTACGACCCCATCATCTCCAAGTGAGTGCGGGACAGGCCTGGAGGGGCAGAGCCATCCCGGGTGGGGGCCGGTGGGGGCTCTCACACTGCGATTTTCCCCCCCCCGCACCAGGCTGGCCTGCCAGGCCATGCGGCAGCTGCACCCCGAGGCGATCGCCGCCATCCAGAGCAAAGTGCTCTTCAGCAAAGCTGAGGAGCAGCTGCTGAACAAGGTGGGATCGGTAAGAGCCAGCCGGGAGCGGAGCGGGATGGGGGGGTTCCAGTCTGGGGGTCTTGGGCTCTCGATGGGGGTCCCTGGTGCCATGTGTCCCTTCTCCCCTCCGCAGACCAGCCAGCCCACACTCGACACCTTCCAGGAGCTGCTCCACAAGCATCCTGACGTCTTTTACCCCTCCCGGACGGCCAAGGCTCTGCAGCTCCACTGGCAGCTCATGAAGCAGTACTACCTGCTGGACGACCAGACCGGTGAGGCCGGGAGGGTCCCCTGTGTCCCCTGCATCCCCTGTGCCCCCCCCACCCCAGCCCCCTCACTCTTTCTCCTCCTGCTCCTTTCAGTGCAGCCGCTGCCCAAGGGGGACCAAGTGCTGAACTTCTCGGACGCTGAGGACATGCTTGATGACAGCAAGCTGAAGTGAGGGTTTTGGGGGGCTGGGGTGGGGAGAGGGGCCGTGGCTGCGGGGGGAGCACAGTTTCATCCTGCCTCTTCTCCCCTGCAGGGATGTGCGGGACGAGGTGCTGGAGCACGGTGAGTCCAGCCCGCTCCCATCTGGGCAGCCTGAATTGGTGGGGAGAGGCCCAGGACCCCCCCCAGGATGGGGGATAGGTGCCCCCCACCCTCCCCACCTCCCTTTTCCCTTTTTCCCCCAGAGCTGACTGTGGCCGACCGGCGCCAGAAGCGGGAGATCCGGCAGCTGGAGCAGGAGCTGCACAAGTGGCAGGTGCTGGTCGACAGCATCACAGGTGAGAGCTGGGAGCCAGGGGGGGCCGTCTGTCCGTCCCCCCAGCTGTCTGTCTGTCCCTCCACCCCTCTCCCTCCTCCTTCCTGCAGGCATGAGCTCCCCGGACTTTGACAGCCAGACGCTGGCCGTACTGCGGGGCCGCATGGTGCGGTACCTCATGCGTTCCCGGGAGGTGAGCGCAGGTGTTGTGCCCCCCGTCCCTCACCCTAGCAGAGCCCCCCCACTCCCCAGGGAGCCCCCCCCGGCCTCACCACGGCCCCCTGTCACTTCCTTCCCCCAGATCACGCTGGGCAGAGCCACAAAGGACAACCAGATCGACGTGGACCTGGCGCTGGAGGGACCGGCCTGGAAGATCTCCCGCAAGCAGGGTAGGGACGGGGATCGGGGCTGGGGCAGGTCTTGGGGGGCTCTGGAGCAGGGAGAGCTGCGTTCCCCCCTCCTCTCACCCTGTATCCCCCCTCCTCTCACCCCATATCCCCTCTCACCCCATATCCCCCCCTCCAGGCGTCATCAAGTTGAAGAATAACGGGGATTTCTTCATCGCTAATGAGGGCCGGCGCCCTATCTACATCGATGGGCGCCCCGTGCTCGGTGGCAACAAGTGGAAGCTGAACAACAACTCGGTGGTGGAGGTGAGCCCCAATGCGGGGGCGGGGGGGGCGTCCTGGGGGGTCTAGGGGTCCCATCCTGCTCACCCTCTGCTCCCCCCTCCCCAGATCGCCAGCCTCCGCTTCGTCTTCCTCATCAACCAGGACCTGATCGCCCTCATCAAGGCGGAGGCGGCCAAGCTGGCCCAGCAGTGACGAGGGCTGGGGGCTGCTCTGCCAGGTCCCCCCCACTGGCCCTGTATGGGGGGAGTGGGGGTCCCCACAGCCCCCAGTTTGGCACTGGGGCCCCCTGGCCCCCCTCAAGATGCCTCCCTGGGGGTGCTGGGCCCCTCCTGCCCCCAGCCCCAGGGCTGGAGATTGTTACCTTCTAATAAAGTGTTTTCCCCTGCCCCGATGTGGGGGTCCCCAGGGCCTGGGGCCACCCCGGGGGGGGACACAAGACCCGCAGCTCCTGTTCTTAACATTACTTTTTTATTGAAAAAGTCACCCTGGGGGTCCCGTTACATGCCCGTCCCCTCCTCTTGGGACGAGGGGGGCCCCTGCCTCTGGGACCCCCCCATCAGCGCCAGCTCCAGGCTGGGCACATCCCAGGGCACGGTGGGCTCCAGCATGGGGACGCCCTGGCCCCCCGAAGAGGCAGGGACGGGCGGCCATGAGGGGGGGCTCCCCTGCAGCTGCCCCTCCTGCCCCCCTGGGGAGCCCCAGAAGGGGTTGGGGCACAGCCAGGGCGCGCTTTGAGCGGTGGGGGGGCCCCTGCCCCAGGGCTGGCTGTGGGTGCAGTCGGGGGGTGGCTGGTGCAGGCAGAGCCCCGGCCCCCCCGTCTCCACACGGAGCGGCTGTAGGGCTGCGGCCATCACCGGGGCGTCGGGGCGCGGGGGGGGGCGGCAGCAGCAGCAGGAGCTGCACGGCCTCTCGCAGCACCCGCAGCCCCTCCCGCAGCTGCAGCACCTGCCCTGACAGCTCGGCCACCTGTGGGTGATGGGGGTCAGCGCTCCCCTGGACCCCCCCCACCTCCCAAACCTACTGCAGCCCCCCCAGGCCCCCCCCCCTTACCGCCTGCCGCAGCTTCTCAATGGTGTCGGCGCTGCTCGGCTCCGAGGGGCCGGGGGGGATGGCCAGCAGCCCCCCGTCCCCAGCTGGGGGGAGAGGCGAGTGTCTCCTTGGGGCACCCAGGGGTCCAGCCCCCCCCCCCCCCGCCCCGTCCCAGCATCGGGCCCCCCCCCACTTTACCTGGCCCTAGGGAGGAGTCGAGGTGGAAGTTGAAGAGGGGCTTGTCGGTGGCACAGCCCTCCCCCTCGATGCCGTCGACCACCCTGTGGGACAGTGGGGGGGGCGGTGGGGCACAGACCCAGTGCTCTAGCCCCCCCCCCCCCCCCCCCCGCCCCTCACCTGGGACTCAGGTCGGGGGGGCTGCTCCAAGGGTGCAGCTGCAGGGCCGTGGGGCGTCCGGGCTCGGGGTGGGCGCGGGGGCCTCCGCCGTGGGGGGGCCGGGGCTGGGTCCCCACTGGCGGGGACGGCTGGGGGCTGGGGGGGGCCGGGCCAGGGCTGGGGGGCTGCGGCTCGGCCCCCTCCTCCAGCGTGGGCAGCGGCGTGGGCGGGCGCGACTCAGCCTGCAGCCAGGGCATAAAGGGGGGGGGGGGGGGGCCCGGCTCCTGCACCCCCTGCATCACCCCTTCCCCCGTGACATCACCCAGGCCCTGTGATGTCACTCTTGTTTCTGTGATGTCACTCTCGTTCCCGTGATGTCACCCACTGGCTCTGCACTATGTCCCCCCACCCACCCACCATTGACTTTGGCCCGCGGGTCGTGCCTCAAATTTGTCATGTCCCCCCTTAGCTAAGAGTCATGTCACAGTCTGGGGATGGTGATGTCACTAGGAGGCTGTGACATCATCCTTCAGGCCAGAGCTGCCTCAGGGTCTTGGACCCACCGAGCCCACGACTTCGCCTCCCCTCTCCCCCCCTGCCTCGCCATCGCTGCTGGGGGGTAGCATCAGCCCCCCTGCCACCCCTGGCTCCGTGATGTCGCTCCCCCGCCCCCATGACATCACTCCCCGTCCCCTGGTGACGTCACCTCACCTCGGGGGCACCCCCCAGGTCGTAGCTGAGCTCTCGGGGGAGCTGCCGGCGGAAAGCGCGGGCGAATTCGGGGTCGAGGGCCAGGCCCTCGGCCAGCGCCGGCAGCCCCAGGCTCTGCAGGGCGCAGTACGTCAGCCCCCGCACGTCCGCCCGCGCCAGCCGGGACCCCCCCAGGTCGCAGCCGATCAGGTCCCCCTTCCCTGGACAAGGTGTTGGGACACACACACACACACACACGAACACGTGGCGGGGGAGAAGGGAGCGTCAGGCCAACCATCGGCGTCACGACGCGGCCGTCCTCAGCCCGCTCCCGCGTCCCGCACCGAGGATGGCGAGGACGGTGCCGTCCCGCAGCACCTCCATGGAGCCGGAGCGGAGGAAGTAGAGCGCCTGGAGCGCGTCGCCCCGTCGGATGAGGAGCTCGCCGGGGGTGCAGAAAGCGGGGCGCACCCCCAGGGAGAGGGTGCGCAGGCAGCCCCGGCTGGCCCCCCCAAAGAGGGGCAGCTGCAGCAGCTCCTTGTGCAGGTGCAGGGCGATGTCGGCCCGCAGCTCCTCGGGCAGGCTCTGCAGGAGCTGCGCGGACGGAGCTCGGGGGGGTGGGGGCTGATACACTCCCCCCTCCGTGTCCCACCACCCCCCGAGCCCCTCGGAGCTCCCCATCCAGCCCCATCACAGACCATGCACCCAGAGCCCCCCCCCATCCATCCCTACTGTGGGGCTGGGGCATCCTGAGCTCCCCATCCCTTCCCACTGTGGACTGAGCACCCCAAAGTTGCCCCCCCTCCATCCCTGCTATGGGGCTGGGGACCCCCCCAGGTCCCCATCCATCCCCATCATGGACTGAGCACCCCGAAGTCCCCCCCTCCATCCCTGCTATGGGGCTGGGGACCCCCCCAGGTCCCCATCCATCCCCATCATGGACTGAGCACCCCGAAGTCCCCCCCTCCATCCCTGCTATGGGGCTGGGGACCCCCCAGGTCCCCATCCATCCCCATCATGGACTGAGCACCCCAGAGTCCCCCCCTCCATCCCTGCTATGGGGCTGGGGACCCCCCGCAGGCCCCCTCCACCACTGCTATGGGGTGAAGCACCCCAGTTCCCATCCATCCCCAACCGCAGACCGTACATCCAAGTCCCCCCATCCCGATCCATCCCCGCTATGGGATCGCAGCACCCCAGTATCCCTCCGTCCATGCACCGCCACTGCCTCCCCGGATCCTGGTGGGGGGGGGGGGGGGGGGGGGGTCCGCGGCGCAGTCTGACCTCGGCCGTGTCGATGCCGTTGTTGGCCGCCCAAGTGCTCTGGAAATACTCGAGGATGCGGCGCTTGAGGGGCCGGGGGATGCGGTGGATGCGGATGTAGTCGTGCAGGTCGCGGGTGCGGCTGTGGTACAGGAACCGGCGGGCGTACAGCCGCTGGATGATGGCCGTCACGTTGCCGAAGACCACCGCGTGCATTAGCGCTGGGGACGGTGAGGACACCCGTCACCCAGTTACCGGGTCCCCCCTTCCCCCCCCCCCCCCCCATTTGCCCACCCTGGCCCCTCACCCCCGACCAGCATGGTGCAGATGGAGAAAATCTTTTCGGTGTCGGTGTTGGCGGAGACGTTGCCGAAGCCCACGCTGGTCAGGCTGCTCAGGGCGAAGTAGAGGGAGGTGATGTAGGCACTGCGCAGCGAGGGGCCCCCCAGCAGCCCCCAACTCCCGCTGCAGTTGGCCCCCGGCCCCGTGCCGTTCCCGGCCCCCCCCGGTGCTGCAATTCCTCCTGGCCAGGTAGTAGGGGGTCTCCAGCCGCCGTGCCAGCTCCTGCAGCCAGCCTGGGGGCGGGGGGACAGGGGGTGAGCAGAGCCATTTGGGGTGGGGGACAGGGACAGCCCCACATGGGCGCAGGGGGTACGGGCAGAAACTGGACAGGCTCTGGGGCTGTGGGGGGGGGCACAGGTTGCATAGGCAGGTCTCGGGGGGGGGGGGGGGCTGGTGGTGGTGGTCATGGGGTGCAGGGGCAGGTCTCAGTCTCGGGCTGCAAAAAGGACATTGGGGGGGGGGGGGGGGGGGGGGGGGGGCGGGGCACGACACACCACACCAGCAAATCCCAGCAGTAGTTCAGAGGGTGCACAGCCACCAGCTCTGGGGTACGGGGACATGGGGGTATGTGGGGACACCGTAGCAGGGTCAGGCATGTGGGGACAAGCGACAGGAACCCCTGCAGCCCCCCACCATGGGGGGGGGCGGTGGCGGCGGGGCGGCCGTACCGATCTCAGGCAGGGCGGTGGGGCTGCCTTCCACCTCGCGCTGCCCCAGGAAGAACCAGCCGCAGGCGACCCAGTGGGCCAGGAGGCCGAAGACCACCATGAGGAGCGCCAGCACCACGGCGCTGTACTGCGAGTACCGGTCCAGGTTGGGCAGCAGCCGCAGCAGCCGCAGCAGCCGCACCGTCTTCAGCAGATGGGCCCCCACGTACTGCGGGGAGACGGGCAGTGCCGGAGGGGACGGGGCACCGGTTGGCTCCGTCCAGCCATAAGCCCCTGTGGGGGTCCCTCACAGCCCATGAGGGTCCCTGCAGCATTAATGGGGGGGTGTCCTGCAGCCCATCAGGGTCCCCAGTGCCCCATCAGTGTCACCACAGCCCCATTACGGTCCCCAATACCCCATCAGTGTCACCACAAACCATTAGGGTCCCCAGTGCCCCATCAGTGTCACCACAGCCCCATTACGATCCCCAATGCCCCATCAGTGTCACCACAAACCATTAGGGTCCCCAGTGCCCCATCAGTGTCACCACAGCCCCATTACAGTCCCCAGTACCCCATCAGTGTCACCACAGCCCCATTACGGTCCCCAGTGCCCCATCAGTGTCACCACAGCCCCATTACGGTCCCCAGTGCCCCATCAGTGTCACCACAGCCCCATTACAGTCCCCAGTACCCCATCAGTGTCACCACAGCCACATCAGGGTCTCCATAATCCCACCAGGATCCCAAAAGCCCCATCAAGGTCCCTGCAGCCTTTTGGGATCCCTGCAGCCCTTCAGGGTCTCTAGTGAGATCCCCTTGGTCCATCAGCATCCCCAAAACCCCAGTGGGATCCCCGCAGATCGGGGCGGCGGATGGGGGGGGGGGGGGGGGGGGGGGGGGGGGGTGTCCCCGCATCCCAGCGCTCACCACGTTGACCTGGCAGGCGGCGAGCAGGTCGAAAGGCAGCGCGGGCCACGAGGTCGAGCAGGAACCAGCCGGCCAGGTAATGGCGAGCGACGGCACGGGGGTCCAGCACCACCTGCCCCGACTTGCTGACGAAGGTGGTGCGGAAATTGAGGACGATGTCTGGGGCGGAGTGGGGCGGCCGTCAGTGCACCGAGTCCCCCCGGCCTCTGCCAGCCCCGAGCCGGCACGGGGCAGGGTGTGCGTGGGGAGGTGGGGGGGCTTTACCCAGCATGAAGAGGATTTCCACGCACAGGTCGCAGGCGCTGGGGGGGGCCGCGGGCGGCTGGCAGCCCCTCCTCACTGCCAGCGCCAACGCAGACGCTGTAGGGGACGGTGACGGCCACGTAGAGGGTGGCGAGCAGGATGAGCCCGTCCCAGCCCGCCTTGAAGGCCCCGTAGTGCAGCAGGATGAGGGGGGGCTTGCGGATGGCGGCCACCTTGTACTCGGGCAGCGAGGGCTTGTCCCCAAAGACACCCTGATGGAGACGGGGGGGGGGGTGTCAGCCAAGATGCCCTGTCCCCTGCCCCTACACCTTGTCCCCTGCCCTGACACCCTGTCCCCAGCCTGGACACTGTCGCTAGCACGGACATACTGTCCCCAACTTCAACACTTTGTCCCCAGCCCTCTCCTTCCCCTGTCTCCAGCCTAGGTGTGTGTCCCAGCCTGGACATCCCAAACCCACACACCTCATCTCCAGCCCCTTCCCAGTCCAGCCACTTGTCCCTACCTCCGTCACCTTGTCCCCAACCCCAACACCTTGTCTCTGTCCCCCGACACCCTGGAAACAGCCTGCCCTCGGCCGCAGCACCTTGTCCCCAGCCCTCGTGTCACCACGTCCACGGCATCAGCCTCTTCCCAGCCAGGATGCCCTGTCCCCAGCCCCGACACGTGTCCCCAGCCCCAATACGTGTCCCCAGCCCCGATGCGTGTCCCCCAGCCCCGACACGTGTCCCCCAGCCCCGACACGTGTCCCCCAGCCCCGACCCATGTCCCCGCTCCACCTTTCTGAGCTTGTGCTTGCTTTTTCTCTGCTTCTGCAGGTGCCCCGAGAGGTGATACAGCACCGCCCGGCTCCGGCGCCGGCTGGCGTTGAAGCCCTTCCCTCCGGCACGGCTGAACCGCCGGCGCCCGCCTGCCGGGAGAGATGGGAGGGATGGTGGCCACGGGGGGCTCCAGCCGGTCCCGTCTTCCCCCTCGCCACCCCCTCACCCGTGTCCCTCGCGCTGTCGGCGCCCGAGCGGCTCTTGGTGCTGGTGATGTCCTTGTGCGACACGAGGAACAGGGCCACCTCGTCCTTCTCGTTCTTGATGGGCACCACGTCCACCAGGCACCAGAAGGGGACACCTGCCGGGGGGGGGGGGGGGGGCAACACCGGGGCTGACGGAGCATCGCCCCCCAACCCCGGGGCAGGGTGGTGGCGGGGGGGTGCGGAAGGACCGCGGGAGGGACCCGGCCGCCCTCGCTACCACCCACCGCTCTTGCGGTAGAGGATGAGCTCGCCCTTGAAGGCCTGGTGCTCGTCCAACGCGCGCCGGAGCTGCTGCCGCAGCAGCTCGCTGGTGTCGGGGCCGTAGAGGAAGGAGCAGGCGCAGCAGCGCTGCATCACCTCCGCCCGCGAGAAGCCCGTCAGGTCGCAGAAGCCGTCGGAGCAGTAGACGACGGGGAAGGCGCTGGGCACCTGGGCATTGCCCAGCACGAAGTTACTGTCTGCAACGGAGAGGCGGCTGGGAAGGGGGGGGCGGGGGGCAGAAAGGGGTGCGGAGAGCCCGTGGGGCTGGGGGAAAGGGGACTGGGGGGACCCCAGGGGTTTGGGGGAGCCCGTGAGGCTGGGGGATGCCATGGGGTTGGAGGGAGGAAGGGGCTGGGGGTGCCCCTTGGGTTTGGGGGAGCCCATTGGGTTTGGGGATGCCATGGGGCTGGAGGGGGGAAGGGGCTGGGGGTGCCCCTTGGGTTTGGGGGAGCCCATTGGGTTTGGGGGAGCCCATGGGGCTTGGGGGGGGAAGGGGGTGGGGTGCCTGGGTCCCCCTGGCTGGGCTGGGGGGTCCAGGGGGGGTCCGGGGGTGCTGGAGGGGTGGGGGTGTACCCGCAGCCATCTGGGTCCGCTGGGTTATTTTTACCCGCCGCGCAGCAACGCTTGGGCTGAACCGCCCCGTTGGCACCGGTGGAGCCCACTCCGCCTCATTTGCATACATTTGCATAGGAACAGCGTGGGGGGCTGCCTCCCACCCGCTCTCCCCAGGAGAGGCCGGCACCGGGCCGGGGGCGGAGGAGGAGGAGGAGGAGGAGGAAGGCGGGGGGCCCTTTCCCACGGACCGGAGCGATCCCGGGGGGCTCCAGCCCCCCCCCCCCCCCCCCCCAGCCCCGCGGCTGCCGGTCCCAGCCCGGTGCAGCCCCGGTCCCACGGAGCTCATCACCGTTACTCACCGGTACGGCGGGGGCGGGCGGGGGTATTTATAGCCCCGGGGAGGGGGCAACGGGGCCGGATCCTTCCCCGGTGGGCAAGACGGGGGGGGGGGGAAGGTGGGGACCGGAGCGTAGCCCCCCCACTTTGTCCCGATCCCACCGGGTGGTCTCCGAGGGGGTGACCGGTCCCCGGTCCCGGGGGGGGATGCGCAGCGCCGAGCATCACCCACTCCCGGTGCTGCCCCCCCCCCCCCCCCCCCGCAAAAACCCCTCCCGGCCCGGAACATCGGGGCCGGTTCCGGGCCGGGAGGGGTTTTGGCGGGGGGGGGGGGGGGCAGCCCCGTGGTTGCCGGTGCCGGTACACTCACGCGTCCCGTCGAAGCGGCGAGCGATGGTGTCCAGAAAAGCGTTTTGCGGTGCCAGGAGGCCCCGCATCGGCGACATCTCAACGGCGGCTCCGAGCTGCCGCCATCCCCGTGGGTACCGTCGGTCCCAGGGTTTGCCCCCCCCCCCCCCGCACCATGCCGGTACCGGTACCCCCCCCCGGGAGGGGCTGGGGGGGGGGGGGGGGGGGAGCACCAGAACCTTGCTTCAGCCCTGGAGCCTCCAGTACAAAATTCTGGCTCTTCTCTGTAAGGAACAAGCCCACGGGGGTCACAGCCCAAGGGGAGCTTTGGGGGTGACAGCAGGGGGGGTGGGGGGTGGGTCAGGTCAGAGCCCAAGGGTCAGACTCAAGCAGAAAACATTTAAATTTGTCAAGCTGAAAGTTGGGTTTCATTTATTTAATTTGTTCAACCAACTCCGGAGAAGTTTAGTTCAAGAGAAGGAAAGAAAAAACCCCTGGGGTAAAAAGAAGAGGAGGGGAGGCAAAGCCAGGGACCCCCCGGGAAGCCCCATCCTCCCCCCCACTGGGATTATTGGTGGCAGCAAGGCACAGACAGCGACATTCACTGTGAACATCGTCTTTATTCATACAGCTATAAAGAAGGACTGTCGCAATCTCCACCCCGTGTCAACCTAGGATTAGCTCTGCTAATTGATATTGCTATAAATTTAATTTAGGGCCGAAGAAGGGCTGGAGAAGTGGGGATGGGGCAGGGGGGAAGGCAGGACAAGAGAATAAAAGAAAAAGAGCTCCCCAACATAAAAACCAGAGAACAGCAAAGTGTGCGGACAAAGTGTGCAGGTCCCCAGCCCCGTGTCACAGCCCGGAGAGGAGGGGGCCAGATTCCTGCCTGTCCCCAGGGGAGAGGGGACACCCGCAGCCCCCATGTCCCAGCACTCATCCTCGCTGCCAGCACGAGGGATGGGCTGTCGCCGGCCGTTCCTCCGAGGCAAGGCCCAGATAGATGTTGGTGCACATAAGGGGGAAAAAAAAAACAAAAAAAACCAAACCCACCAGGGACTGGGTTTTTGGCCAGCGCTGTCAGCGATTTTGCAGACAAAAGGCAATTTCTGGAGGGGAAAGGAAAAGGGCAAGAGCTGGGGGAGGCCTGAACCCACTCCGAGGGTGCAGCGCAGGCGTGAGAAGAACACAAAGCAGACGAGGGGGGGGAAAGGGGGGGGGGGGGACAAAAAATGGCACAAAAAATGAGAAGTGTAAACTTTCCTTCGTTAGTATCCTAGCTAGGAGCTTCCTACAGTCTGGTTCTCACGTTGGACTTGTGGCAGGAAGGGAGAGCCCGGGGCTCTCAGGAGTTCGCTCCCTCCTGCCGACTGGCTCTGGGCTTACGCTGCGGGAGCCCCTTGGTCTCTGTGCCGGAGGGAGGGGGACCGGGCCGGCCCGGCTGCGCCGAGGCACCGCTGGTGCCCGTGGGCTGAGTCTGGCCGGGGCTGGCAGCGGAGGCTGCCAGGGGCGAGGTTTGCCGCCCTGCCGTGGGCCTGGCCCGGCCCGTTCTTGTGTCGGTTGCCGTTGTTGGAGCGTCCGGGGGGGGCCGATGTGGCGCTGGCCCTGGGACCTGGGTCCCGCTCCCGGTCTCCTGTTCCCCTGGAAAGCCTGAAACAGAAGAGGGTGGGCAAGTGAGCGTGGGCCGGCAGAGGCAGCTCCTGCCGGCTGGAGGGCTGCGACCTCCTGCTGCAGCATCCCTACACACTCCCACCTCCCCTTCCCAGGGGTTGGTGGGGGGGAAAAGTGGAAAAGCAAAACCCCCAAAGCCTGCTCTGAAGCAGAACCATCAAGGCAAGGCTGCGCCCTGCAGCTGCCGGTGACCTTGACCCTGCGGCTGCCCAGCCCTGCGCGAGTCCTGACGGCAAAGGGCACCTGGCAGGGAAGGACCCGGCCCAGGAATCGGGAGAGGAGCCACAAATGCAGAGCAAGCTTCCCGCAGCGCCGCGCCGGTGCCGCGCCAGGGTGCGGTTACCTCTCGCGAAGGCTGGGGAGGGCGGCCGCCGGCGTTCCCCACAGCTGCCTCCGCTGAGGACGAGGGCTTCTTGCTCGCTGTGGTAAGGCTTGCAGCAGAGGCAGAGGCACACGCAGGGGTGGAGGGAGCAGAGGTCTCGCTGGGACTGCTCAGGGACACAGCCATGACGGAGCTGCACCGCGATCGGGTGGAGTAGCTGTTCTTTGGATGGGAAACTGGAAGAGAAATACCCCAAAATGTGTTTTTTGCAGACAGGACCCAGACCGTTCACCCTCTGGCCTCCGGACCCTGCTGGCTACAGCACTGCCGGGGTGGAGCCGGCTCACGGCTGGAGCCAAAGGCTCAAAGGGACAACAGAGCTTTTTCCAGCAAGATGAAGCTTTGGTCGTGTGAACGGTACAAGGGGACCAGCGGCTAACAGGGACCAGCGCTCGACAGCAAAGGGAATGGGCACAGACACCTCTTGCCAAGGGAGGAGCGTCTGCAGCAGCAGCAAGAGGGCTGGTTCCTCTCTCCACTGCCCAGAGGAAACAAAATGCCCAGAGCAGAACGCTCCCAGTCCTGCCGCTATCAGGTTTTGGGGCACACGTGAAGGGTTTTGGTGACAGCAGGGCTAGCAAAGGGGTGAGTGACACCTCGGCTCCTCCCCGACTCCCACCCAGCTCACCTTGGCCGAACGAGGCAATGCTCTTCTTCAGCGCATCGAGGTCGCACGTGAACCGCGCCACCCTGCCCAGGTCCTCATCGTACTTCCGTTCGCTCACAAAGTGCTTCACAGAAAAGGCAAAACACGCACGTTAATTCAGTCTGTGTACAGGAACAGAAAAGGGAGGTGAAAGCCTCCCGCTTTGGCCCAGGAGCAGGTATCTGAGTTGGGTGCTGCTTGAAAAAAAAATCTTGGTGAGAAGGCAATGACAACTTACAGAAATAGAAAATCAGATTTTTTCAGCCCGTACACAAACAGCCTTCCCCAAGCTCCAGCAGCCAAGCCATAGGTTAACTCGGTCCAACGGCAGCTCCACTCTGCCCGTCTCTGGCCTGTGAAATCAGCACAGCCCAGGTCTCTGGACGCTCACAGGGGCAACAGGTTTCTCAGCTGCACTCATCCTGCTACAGGGGTGAGCAGTTTTAGTTTTCAAACTAGAGTTTAATTGATGCAACTTCGCACTGACCTCTTGCGGCAGGAGCCGGCGTGCTGGCGAGCAGAAGTGTTTTCCGGAATATAGAAGTCACTCAGGCGCAGCAGGCAGGCTCTCCCGATTTAGGGGGAAAGGCAGAGGTCAGCCTGCGCCAGCGGGAGGTTTTCACAACCTCTCTGAGCACAAAGCTGCGGCCTTGCCGCGTTCCCTGCTCTCTGCCAGTTCACAATGAAAGCTGGGCTGCACACACCGGGGTTAATGTTTGGATGATCGGCTGTTGGCTGAAGTCAGTATTTTACAAACCAAATTATTTTAAATTAAGATTCAGGATGAGGTGTCCCGTATCCTGCTGCGTGGCTGCAGACAAGAGTATGCAGAGCACTGGCAGTGAATTCGAGAACTAGCGACGCAAGGAAAGACTTGCACACAACACAAAATTGCATTCAGAAGCGTCAAAAACCCAGAAGGTTACAAAAAAGCATACTGCTGTTGAAAATTGTTAGGGTTAATAGCCTGGCTTAGTGCTAGAAGCTAAAGTAGTTGAAGCCTTAGGCCGCAAGAGCTGACTGAGAGTAAACTTTCTGATAAAACTAATGCTGCAAACAAACTTGCTGAATCCAGCAGATATGAGCAGAATAAAGAGGATAAGGACCAAGGAAACAATTCCAAGAGAATGAGGTAACTTCAGAAGGCGGCCAGCCCAGAGACCAAGAAAACCAGTAAGAAATCAAGAGACCACCAACCAGAATTAAGGGATTGGACTTGGGGATCAGGTGCTGGGTGGTACGGGTGTAACTGGGGTGCGCAATCTGGGGTAGGGGTCCCTCCTCGGAGGCACCCAGCTCGACCTGCTCTGCATGTTGGACAAATAAACCGCTTATTTATGTCTTCAAGCAGGAACCTAGGGCCAGACGCTGTTGAGGTGGCACCCGTGTAATTCCTACCATGGACTAGGTGTCAGCTGCATAATTCCCGCAACACCACATTTGGGTGAGATTAGGACTAGGTTGGATTAGACAGAAGCAGAGTGAAAAAGCTCACCTTTATGTCAGCTCTGAGCTCGACCAGCTGCTCCTCCGACATTCGCACTGCCACATCAGTCATTTTCTTCAGGGCTTCTGCCTTCTTCTGGCGGCTGACTAGAATTTCCACTGAAAAACAAACCACAATCTTAGGCAGTGTGGACACTGATCCAGCCTACCCAGAGTTAAACAAGCCCAGCCCCAGCACACAGCACCTTATTGGTAAACAACAGGTTCCCCCGAGTCCCCCCCAGACAGCTCTGTGCCAGCTGCACAGCAGCCCCGGCCGCTGCCTCCTGTGGCAATTTACATCTCCAGACACAGACTGAACCTGAGCTGTAAGCTGACTCGACGAGGGGCACGACACGCAGCTTTGGTAGAAGCTTTGCCATAAGCTTTGCCGATCTCCCCAGGCTAACTGCTTTCTTGCCACCCCCTAAACAGTGGGGCTCGGTGCTGCTGGTGTAGGTGTTCCCTTAGATCACTTCCCACCCGCACCAGGCGAGCTGAGAAAGCCCTTTCCAGCTCCCCAGGAACGCTGAGAATTTCAGGAACAGCCTCCCATGGAAGAGTGCAGTTTATGTCCCACCCTCTTAACGAGGGCACAGAGCAGTGGCCTCAGAGAGGACGGTTTGAGTCAACCCCGTCAGGCAGCAAACATAATCTAGTCACGATATATACAGCTAACTCAAGCCACATGGCAAGTTTTGTCTGGATAAATTGCCACATATTTAGGAACAATGTGAACAGGAGGTAGATCACAGAAATCTGCTTCTAAGGGGGCTGTCTCCAGTGCGCAGCAACGCCTACAGCTCTTCAGGTGGGCACTTGTTGGTAGAAAGACAGTCTTACTTGCTTCTGCTTTCACTTTGTCCATTTCAGCCAGCAACGCCACCTCGCGATCCATAAGGCTGGGGGGAAAAAAAAAAAATATATATATATATATATATAAAAAGGGAAGAGATTTAGTAATAAACAAAGAGGATAACGAAATCCTACTGCAGGAACAGTGGCAGGAGGGTTTCCAGGCATGCCGGCCAGCGGGGAGAGACCGGCAGATGGCGGCAGGAACCCGCCGCGCACAAACCCCGGCTTTTGTTCTGGAAGCTGAGTAGTTGCACGCAGGCTTCGCTGGCGTTAAAACTTGCTCAGGCTCGGGTCAGTGCGGAACACGGCACGGTGTTCCCAACAACCCGCTGGGTACGTGGTCACCTTACTCCAATAAAGTCGGAGCCACCTTGGCAAGGGGAGAGGGAGTGGCAGTTGTGGTGTCAGGGGAAGCTGCGCTCCGCTGGACTTTTATCACCGAAGAAAACTAGGGCACAACGTTTTAAAGAGTCACTCAAAATACAAAACTAATCAGCAGTGGGGCAGGGTGAGGATCCACGGTAGCAGGAGCAGGATGCTGGGCATTCAGGCACCCGTCCCCTCCAAGGCAGCCTCTCAGCTGCCACACTGTGGAGGCATCCGACTGCAATGCTTTGCTCTTATGCCCTCATTAGCTAATTTAAGCCAGCGCAATTGGCCCACTAATCCAGAAACCTGAATTCTGGTGCTCTGTGCCGCTTCTTGGGAGGCATGCACCCTGCTGATCCCCACAGGGCTGCAGGACCCACAGGAGTGCACGCACACCCTTCCACACGGTGCAGCAGCTACAAGGACACGACCCCCTGCCTGCAGCCACCACGCAGCCGGCAGGTCACCTGGAGCCACACAGGTCCACAATCCAGGAGTCTCTTACAGTCTGAAGATTTTTTGGCCACAGAGGGAACACCTGAGTGGGTCACAGCAAAGCATCTCCACTCACCAGGAGGCTCCAGCTTGCCTCAAGTGTGTCTGTTGCCATGAGACTGCAATTCCCCCGGGCATCACGGTGGCAGCCTTTACGCAAGCAGAACTGCACAGCTACCGGCTGGCCAATTTTAGCAAATTCAGGCTATCGAAAGGCAGAGCACCCAGGGAGCTTCCCATAACTGCTGCTCATAGGCCGTACAAAGAGGGCTCTTGCCCCTGGAGATGTGGACACTAAGTAACTCGGGTTACAATGGAAGCAGTAGAGGAAATACCAGTCCTCCCATCCTGGACAGGGACAGGTACTGGTCGCAGCTCTGTTCTTCACCATAAGGAATCCAAACCCTTGCAGACACCCTCCCTGCAAATGCTTCTTTTGTGCTTCCCTCTAAGCTACGCCTCCAACGTCCTCAGCCCTGCACCGCTGCAGCTCACCTTCGCTCAGCTGCTGCCAGCGGCTTGAACGCATTCGACATCCAGCCTATTAATAGGGTTCATTTCAGTTTCTGCTTTCTAAATATAAAAGCAAAGCCTTCCTCTCACGTGTTAGCTGTATGATACTTGCAGACACTAAATGGTACTCGGACAGATATCAGCATCGTGCAGGGTTAGCCCTTCAACACCAACCACACGCTTTTTAGTGAGAAAGATTTTCAAGCAAATGGGAAGAATATTTATTTTAGCGACCATCTGAAAGGGAAACCACAGAGCATCTGAAATGCAAACTCAAACCACCGCTCCCACTCCTCTGCATGTCAGAGAGGGCTGAGGCAAGATCAATTTAAACAATTCCCTCTGAACAGCAGCTTTGACATTTGGCTTCTTCTGTTGATTTATCGCTCTGTCCATCTGCCTTTTCAGGGCAGGAATTGTTTCTGCTCGTAGCACAGCAGGGGCCTGATCCAGGTCAGGCACTCTCAGCCGAACTGCACAAATACAACAACGCATGTCAAAAGCTACGCTAATAAGACTTCACCTTGTCTCCAACCATCCCCAGAGTGGTTCAACCTGGCTCTGCAGCACCAATGGGCAGGGTAAAGAGAGATACCCCAGCTGCCTTCTGCCCAGAGCCACGTCAGCTGCAGGAATCCCCCAGAGCTCGGAGAGATACGGGTGCGAACGCGGCCTTAATGATTAATTAAAGTGCAGGAACAGCCTTGCGGCTCTCGTGCCGCAGAACTCGGTTGTGCTACACCTTACCCCAGTGCCTCGTCCCTGAACACACAGGCACACGCCCAGCTCCTGCAGAGCCAACACCCACTTTATATGGGCCATTTTGGGCTTTTTCCGCCACGCTGCAGGCACGCACGCACGCACCTTGGCACAGATCATAGCTTGCGTCTCTTTGTAATTTAATTTACTCAGCAGAGCTCAGCTGGAGTCCTTTACCCAATTTTACAGTTGGGCTGGCTGAGGAACAGAGGTCAAGTGGCTTTGCCTGAGGTTCACATGATGAGTGACTCGTATCAGACCCCACTGCTCCTCCATCCTGCATGGCTTCTTGTCAAACAAACTCACTTCCTTCTGCCGGATCCGTTCGGAAACACGCCTGCCCTTCTCGACTGCTCTGTCCTGGGACGAGATCCCATGCAGGACAGAGAGCGCATCTGCCCCTGCCAGAAAGACTGGGCTTTAAGAAAGGACATGTAAGAACTGCACAAGGAAGAAAAAGGAGCAGCAGGTAAACCGATAACTGCTGAAAGATGAAATAATGCTGAATGCTCCGTGGTGACCCAACCAGCAGAAGAGATGCTCTCAGCTGCAAGCCAGCTCGATCGAGCAGTGCCTGCAAGATGTTGTCTGTTCGTGAAAGACAACAGCTGTTTGCACAAGCACGCTAAGGGTTTTGGGGTCAGTTTTCCTTGGGGCTGAAACACAACGATCTCAAAGATTGACTGCAATCGAAGGTGGCTGGAAGCATGCCTGGCAGCTCTGCCACTAGGAAGTAAGGACGATCCGCAGCATGAGGTATGCAGCGGCGATCTCAGCAGTGAGAAACCTCAAATGCTGCCCCACATCCAACTCAGCACACAGCGCTAAAATTGAACTTACCCGCACCACTCACAAAGGCTCAGGGTTTTTTTCCTGATGTGCTTCTTTCCCTGTCAGCAGATAGCAAAATATTCAGGAATTTAAGGACTATCAGGATTTCCTAGTTCAGGTTACCCGATCATCTCCAGTCTAGAGGAGCAAATCCTCTCAAAATAGGAAGCCAAAGCGGCTACTGCTACATCTGCCACTCAAACAGGATGGATTTCAGAGATTGAGGTAGGCACGACCCCAGCATTAGAGTGTCCTTCTTCACTCTCACCTACCTACAGACCACAGGTCTAATATAAGCACATTGTCTAGCGAGAGAAGATGAAGGTCAAGAACTCTAAGAAGCCTCACTGGTTAAAAGGACATCTGAAAGGCAGCCCTGACACTGACAGGCAGAAGTTAAACCAGTCCAAGCTTTGCTACTTAAACATCCTGTTTCAGTTGAACAAACCTGCCTTTAAACCAGGTTTTCCTTTGGTAGAAAGCCAGGTGGAGAGGCAATTCAGCAAGAGGATTTAACTATCGGATCTTGCCTTGTGCCGTAGGATTTAAAAATACACTAATTATTCTCTGGGTCATGAAGGGAGTTGGAAAAAAACCAAACCACCAGCCAACAACAAAAATGTGAAGGTACAATTTACACCTCAGCTCACCAGCAACTGCATCACTTTCGGGAAAAAGAAAGTGAATCTCTTTCTGCGCAGCCGAATGGCCCTGGCTGCAGTCACCGCTTATGAACTGCGCAGACCTGGCATGCTGCTGGGCAGCTCTTTCACTTGGCATTTGTCGAAGGAGGTTCCCAGTGGCCCCGTTCCAGGCAGGCACTCGCCTCCCCGCTCACAGAACCACGCATCCTGCTTCACCCGCTGCCGGCTCATCGGAGCAACGCTGCAGGACTGGACTTGAGTCTTTAACCTTTCCAAACATGACGCAAGTGTTTTATAGATGATAACATAAGTCAAAGGGCGAGGAATTACTTATATGGAACCAGACACGTTAGCCAAAGGAATGACATTTTCCATACCAGGGAGAGGTTTTTACAGATGTTGTAACTGCATAGAGAGGCAGACAAAAAAACCTTAAAAACAAAAACCCGCTGTATACAGTAAGAACATTGAATCAGTATTGACTCAGTAGACAAAGCCACTAACAAAGTGAGAAATAATATTAATGAAAACAAACCTGAGTTAGGGCTACAAATCCCTCAGCTACTGACAGGTTAAATCCCCTTACGTTGCAGCTTTTCCAAAAGATGGGAGGTGCTGGGAGCTCCACATCCATCTTTGGCTTGGAGACCACAACTCTTAGCACGAAAACACAGGTCAGGGCACACAGACACCTTTAACCCTATCCCTCCAGTTTGGTCTAGTCTCCTCAGGTAAGTTTAAAAGTCATCTGTAAACATTTTTGTCAGTCTTTTTAGCACACGCTGAATTTAAGTACAGGACACCATTCCACTTATTTCAAGAGAGCACTTCCTGGTGGCAAAGTTCAACACAAGTATGAGCACAAGAAAGTCCACACTGAACAACTAAGTTTGCTAAAAGGCTTCAAAATACAGCTCTTTACATCACTACCACTAAACCCTCTTGCCTTTGAGGCCACATACAGTTTTCAGACATAGACAGCTTTTGACACAGATTTGCAAGTCTGCCAAACATCTACTTTAATCCTTCAGTGCGATAGCAGCATTTTAGTTACTTGTCAAATGTTACTCACTTCGGGCAAGGAGAACTCTCTGTGCAGTTTGTTATGAATATTTCTTTACCAAAAGCAATCATATCTGTATAACCAAGAAGAACAATCTCTCAGTAATAGATTCAATCAGCCAAAACAGCGAGTGTATCTGATGTTAGGCCTTTCAGAATATCATCTTAAATCACTTATCCAAACCAATAAAGATGTTCATTAAAGAAAGACCCAGTTGCACTCATAGGGAACATCATGCACAGTATCAAAAGCTTGGCTTAAAATGGGGGAAGCAGTGCTGCACAGGATGATCTTTGATGTGTACTTGTACCTTCAAAAGGATCCCTCTCTTCCATGTTATATTCAAACATAATTTGAAGATTTCAAATATGAATGTTTGCTTCTAAAAGACACATGCTACTGCACCCTGAGCTCCCAACAGTTCTCCTTCCAGCACAGCTAACATTAGCACCTAACTGACAGTATGTTATTTGGCGAGTTCCTCATATTATCTGCATCTAAAATGACTTTATGGTGGTCAGGACAACTGTCTTGTACAGACACAGTTCATCAAAGACCCTGATGGACACACCAAAGCCCTGAACAGTCTATTAACATCCCACCGGGCATGTGGGACAACAGCTCGAACACAGGCTTTGCAAAGCCGCCCGCAAAGGCGGCTTCTAAAAACTGCAGAGTACAGGACTTTAGACTCCAGTTTATTCTTTATGACATGCAGACCTCCCAGAAGCTGCAGAACAGTGCTCGGGCGGTAGGGCATACACAAGCAAGTCATTAACCTGACTGGAAAGCTGAAGTCTTAGTCCAAATGTATAGGTCTTAAGCCTTAATGCCTGGATCTGTCCCTACATTTAACTTACCTACTCTGCAGTTCAGCAAAGGCCTGCTTCATCTTCTTAATGGAAGCATCCATTTCCTCCTTCACCACAACCCGGTACCGAGCCAGTGAAACAGTGCAGCGCTGGAGATCCTTCACTGATTTTTCAATATTAGAACCTACCAAGAGACAGAGTGAACTCAAACAGCCATGTCAATCATATTGCTAAATCCTCCCAGCAGGGATAAATCTAAAGTTGGCTTTCCATCTTATTTTAAAACTATACACTGCTTGGTTTTAAATTTTTCTTCCCCTTCCCCATTACAAAGGCACTAGGTTCAGCAGGGACAGTTTGAGAGATCTTCTTATTGGGGAAAGTCTTCCCAAGGCTTGTAGAATTTCCTTCTATGGGCAGGGATGTCCCTCCACATTTTCAAATACATGAGAGAAATCAAATGCATCTCTGAGTCACTTTTGTGCCAGGGACTAGAGACGAGTGAAATGCAGTCTACACCGTATCACTAAATGATATAAAATGACTGTTTGCCTGGAGAAGGGAATTATCTTGGGAACTAAAATTAAGGCTATTTCCTCCAATCAGGAGATGAAAGGATTGGTTATCGCTGCCAAGGTTAGTCCCCACATCTCAGCTTGCCAGCAGGGTACATCACCTTGCCCACGCTCTCTGGAGCTTGCCGGAACGCAGTTGCCCCCTGCCAAGCTACATTAACAACGGCTCGTTACAGATTTCCCGTGCAGCAAGGTGAACTACCACCACCTCATCTCCCTAAGCTAAGTATAATAACCATGATCACAATCAGGGTCTCTGAGGTCCCTCCTGTCCCCACTTGTTATCGTAAGAACTCAGCTGTGGAGAAAGCACACAAAAGAGGAAAATAAAAAAAATCCAGTAGAAGGAGGCTGTCACTTCTTGTAAGAGGACTGGTCCGAACTTCTGGCCTTTCGACAAATTCTCACAAAAGATGAGAAACAACCTAAAGGCTCTGTGATGGAGCACACAGAAGAATGGGCTAAACGTATGCAGCGAGACTGGCTGCTTCCTCCCTTGCTTCTCTCACACATATGGGTTTGCCGCTCCAGGCACTACATCTAAACTGCTGTCAAGATTCCTGCTGTGCATAGGGAAGAGGAGGAGTAGAGTGCAAGTTACTGGCCAGATAATAAGAAGCATGTTAGCTCGCATTAAAATCAAAGTCCGGTACGCCTCAGCACTGTGTCTGTCACTGACACTGCAGAAGAGGCAGTGAGAACTTGGCCAGCAGCAACCTGCTCTGACATCGGAGAGCACGCAGACCCTCAGGGCCTTACCTAGCTTCTTGTTTGCAGGTGAAACTGGAACATCTTCCAGCCGCGTTACAGACAGGGACGCAGGAGTTGAATTGCTCGCTGTTGATCTGGACAGAGACCTGCTAGTGCTCCTCTGCTCAGGCCGCTGTCTAAGAGATGCAGAGCTCTGGGAAGGATGCATGATGAGCGATTTTGTGTCAAAGTCTGCTATTCCATTCTCTAGTTCAGGCACTGCTGTAGAAAAGCACACTCGTTTAAAGGGGAACGCGAAGAGGACAGCAGAACACTGACCGCCTCTTTACAACAAGCAAAAAATCAGAAAATCAGGGTGAGCTGCTCTTTCCTGAAGAGCCATCCAAACAAATCAGTATTCAAAGCTGACCCAAAACAAAGAAGGAACACAAAAAAGCAGGAGGCAGCTCCTCTGCTTTTTAAACACTCGGTGCCCGTCTCCTGCGCTACTTTATAGAGACTAACCTGTTCTATCAGGCATGTCTGGTGCAGCAGACTCACAATCCTCCAACTCTCGGGCATCAATTGAAAGTGCATCCAAACCTTCGCTGAGCGAGTCCACAGACTCCGTGTCGTGGGCACAGCCGTTGACATGGAAACCGTTAATTCCACCCTTCTCCGAGTTCGCCGACTGCTCCTCTTCAGTGGACACCAATTTACCAGGGTCTGGGAGGCCAGGGCTCGATTCAGCTTGCGGTTTCGGTTTGGTTTTCTTCTTCTTGTTCTAAGGATTAGGTATCCGCACCACAAAGGGGGGAAAAAAAATGTTAGGCTTAATTCCTGAAGGGAAAATTAAGCTTATGATTACTGGCTGAAAGTAGCTGAATTAAATGCTTTTTCAGCCAGCCTGGCTGTTGATCCTATTAACAGTAGGAGGGATTTATTCAACAATGAGGACAGTTATAGTGGCATTAATGAGGCGCGAATACATTATCCTCTCCGAAGGTGTGCCAACAAGAGCAATGGTTATCAGATGAAGGCTGCATAACTGATGGGAAACAGCGGACAGGTTTGTGGCTGTAACCCACAGCACTGGCTGGGTCACTTCTGAGGGTGCTCACTGGCAAGGTGCAGCTTCCAGGGTGCTCTGCTAGACCTTGCTCTGACAAAACTTCCCTCGTTTCCCAACACAGGGCTACTCGGTCACATTTTTTCCCTATCCATTTCATGCTGGTGCTTTTCACGTATTCAAAGGAGTCCTTTTGAATAATTATGATTTTATTCTTGTCCTGGTGGATTTAGACATTATAATATCAAGTAGTGAAACTTTGCAAATCTTTATTTAACCCTTTCACAGAGGTCTGAGCAAAGAACTAGGCAAAACACTCGAGAAAGCTTACGTGACAAAGAAATATATTTCCACAGAGCTCAGCATTAGACGCAACTGTTCAGCTCCAAAGGTTACCGATGAAAAATGGAACAGCATGACTATCTGAACAGTGAATTACAGAGCTCCGTTGAAATAAATGGACCTGATAAAAGATTTACTTCAGTGTGGGGCTGTGTGTGCGGATTAGGGGTCCTATAGAGGGTCAGCAGAATAAAAGCAACTGCAAGAAAGTCTAGAATTTTTTTTTTTCAGATGCTATATTCGACACAATGTGTCTGACAACTAAATTAAATGCAAATGTGGCGAGAGGATGATGTTTACAACTTGCACTGAATTTACCATGTAAATCATTGCCCTGAACAGTGAGGCACCTGATAACCTAGTGATTATCTCCGTGCATCAGTTCTGCTAACATCAATATACACGTTTGCTCTTTGGTTTCTTTTACCATCTAAACCATGACGAATGCCTACTGTTCTCCATAGTCTAAATCCTCAAAACAAAAAAATAAATGCCTTAGCAAAGTATATTTTAAAAGTGTTACCTTTTTTTTGCCTGTTACAGTCCATTCTTTCAGTACTTCACTGGCATTGCCTGAAACAAAATGCAGCGATGAGCAGTGGATGAGGCATCCACTCCAGTTCTTTCCTGGTCACGTGGAAGTGCCTCCATACCTGGAGCCAGCTGTAACACTTTCTGCAGCTAAGTTTCAATTTTCTTTGTTGATGTAATAAAAGGATCAGTTTCATTTTTGCTTTGGAAACACACTGCTGAACAGGACTACCCCCTTACACCACAGTGCCAGCTCTTTCCAGAAAAAAAAAAAAAAAAAAAAAAATCTTCTCTTTGGCTCTGTCATACTAAAGGTTTAGGTACTTGGAACCCTGCTGGAGCATGTTCTGAACTCAAAGGTTGCATTCGGGTCAGATATCTGCTGGCCTTCTCTCCCCAGAGACACTGACTGTGTCAGGATGCCCACCGTCTGAGGAATAACTGTCATACCTTCTGTGGGCCAGAGGCAAAGCGCAGTTGTCAGCGATGGCCAGCATGGAAATAAGAGCTGCAAAGCGACAGGCACTGTCACCAGCAACAGCCTGTTTTTCCAAGGTCAGAAAATCCATCTAATGCAGCATGCCAGCCAGACCCAAGAGAAGATTTGTGAGCCAGGTTTCAAAGTACAAACAGCAACTTTCAAAGCTGAAGACACTCCCATTCTGTACACATGAACAAGAGTTTCTGTAATTGCATATCAAACCTCCTTTATCTAAAGAGCTATCAAATGCTTATCTCTGCCTTGACCCCTAGTTGAACAAACACCAACTAAAACTTGGGAAGAGAATCATCTTAGTTATCTTTGTGGATAGAGCCTGTACTTGGATGGGCTGAGAAGCTACATGAGCTTCTGTTACCTCGTGTACTTACTGCACACAGCCCTTTCTGCACAAAGGCTATTGCTGCTTCTGAAGTAAGTCCATAAACACAGTACGTATGAGTTACCAAGCCACAAACCCTGCTAAGAAACCAGCCACAGTTACCTTCCATAAAGGCTTGCACTGTTTTGTCCACACAGTTGTCAAAATGCTGCAGCACAAGGACGATCTCATTGTTGCTCCTGTTGGGGACTATTGCACGCACTGCACTGATCTAGAGGGAAGAAAACAGGGTAACATGTAAACCATTTGCTTTATCCCACATGGAGCCTACAGCAACCCTTCTGCAAGCAGTCTAAAAACCATAACCGATGACTTCCTTATAAAACTTTAATGTGCCAGGACGATTTAGCCTGAATAAAATTTTGCTTTTGACAGAGCTGCAGTTAGCTCCCAGACAGAAACATATTTCATCTCAGAGAGGAGATGAAGATACAGCATTCACGAGCTCTTCCATGGCACATGGTGAGTTAAAGTCTCAGAAGACACATTTACCTTCTCCTTCATGTTTTCAAAGGTTCCTCCTTGGGCCATCACAGTATTGGACTGCACATCAAAAATAAACCCAGACAGATCTGTGAAGACAAAGGAGAAGGAAGCTCTCTTCTGAACAACAGGCACCATGAGACATTTAGAAAGATAGGAAGCAAGAGGTCAGCTCTGAGTTGTTACTTTGCCAAGGAGAAAATTGAAATCCAACAAACGTATGGTGTTCGCTGGCTAATTCTGTCCTATGGTTAGCAGAGGATTATTAGCTGCTGAGAGTAAAACGGATGACATCCCAGGCTTGTTTAAGGATGAGATTCTGTTCAGCCAGGTAACCCCAGCTGAATCTGGTTTGCCAATGCCCCCCACTGAACTCAAGCTGATTCACTCCTCAGCTCTGGGTCAGTTTAAACCAACCAACCATGGATCAAAACCGCAAGCCAAAAAACACAAGCCCCAACAGGGCTGGTGCGAAACAGAAGATTGCTGAAGCAGACCAGATTAGTACTGTTTCTGCATTTCCGCATTAATCTTTTCCCGAGCCCAGCAATAAAGAGTTAACAAAAGCACTAGAGCCTTCCAGCAGTGTGGTTAACAATTTCCTCCACCTGGAGATACAAATGGCAAGCAGACTGATAAATGGGTTTGAAGATCCAGCAGCTTGTGTTCCCTGCCAGCTATGATCTCCAAGGTAATGGTTATATGTTCCAAAAGAGACCCATAATTGAGACAGCCATCACCAACAGGTTTGCTCCCTGCCAGCGAGCAAAGGTCACATAAATCTGCAGGCCCTACCGTTTCACCGAGAGATCCTTACGAGTGCCTGGTATCACAAATTCGCACTCGATTTTCCTGCCAGAGGTCTGAGCAGGCTAAATTTCAGGTTTGCTAAAGAAAAGGGATATAGTAAAACACATCTATGAACAGCTATGAGAGAACATACTTCAAACCGGCATTTTAGCCACATTTCATCTCAGGAAGAACACATGTCCCTGGGCAGGGGCTGATGGCAGGACCCCAGAGGTTTTAAGCACTCCTACTCTGCATCACCAACCCCTCTCCAGAGAGTTCACACGCAGGCACAAAGCCCCAGGCAGATTTCCTAGGAGGGCATTTGCTTGCATGTGCTTTGACGCCTTGAGCCCTGCACGGAGCCAGGGAAGCACAAGACCACTGGTTCTTCTGCAAAGCTTCTCAGGTGGGTTTCTACAGTTGCTGCTGCCCGGTGGCTTTGGGGACTGCCTGGGGGAAGGGACACTTCCAGCAGGCCAGGGTGCTCTGCGGGGACGCTCGCTTGGTCACTGCCCTTTCTGCTTTATCTCAGCTGATATTCCAAGCTGCTGATTCATGTTCTTTCCCTCACCTCCTCTAAATAACTCGTACGCGATTTTGAGACACACCATTGACTTCCGCGGTTCCCAGACATTGATGTAGCATTTAAACTGAGATGCGTCCAAATACAGTGACAGAATTGTGAACATGATGGAAAGGTCAGCCTCTTATTAAGGCTACAGATGAACGGTTAAATTCTTCCCCGCACCATCCTTACCCGTTTCAGCCCCATGAGCAAGATTTTCTCAAGTTTCCCAAGCTCACAGAAGTTCGAGTTACCAACTTTCTAGTCCTTAATCTTGTAAATGGCTTTCAGACTCCCATCACTGAGTGCGAATTAGCAATCTTTTTTCAAAATCTTCATTGCAGAGCAGCCACCAAGGACCCAGGTGCCAAGGAAGATGAAGTTCAGCTCCCCCATGCAGCACATTTTCAGCTACTCAATCCCATCCCTTTCCCACATCTCCATTTGTGCTTGGTCTTACAGGGGACTGAGCTTGTCGGCGCCTTGCTCCGAGATGCTTCTCCAGCTTCCAGTCACTTCACTACGGCCCAAGTCCTCCTGGTGTTAAAATGTTTATCATGCAAAAATTATGCAACAGACACTACACCATATACATTTGATATTGCCCTTGAGCACTCCCAAGCATCATAAAAAGGGCTGCTGGCACTCGGGTCTCCTGTGACAGCGGGTGTCTGCAAGAAGGGACAGAATTTAAAATGCTCATGTCCGTGTGGACCAAAGTCCAGCGGCCACCAGTGACTTCAAGATTTTTGAATTAACAACCTTGTGGGAAAGGAAAGCTCTTTCCCAAAGCCAGGGCTCAGACTATGCATGTCATGTCTGACATGACAAGTCAGTCAGACACTTGGACTGATCTCAGTTGCATTAAAACATACACAATGCAGTGCTACCCTGTTGATTTGATGTGATGAACCCCAGAGATGATGCCAACAGCCTTAATTGCTTCTCTGTTCATAACTGCATCCTCCAGAAAAATGAGGTGGTAAGAAATCGCTCATCCCAAATCATTTACTTTTGTGTTTCAGTGCTATTTATTGGACTAATCAACACAGGATCTCTTAAATAGAAACACCAACGATGCCAGCAAGAATCCACCCTACCAAACATCAGTTTGCTCCTCCTGTAACTCCGCTAATTAGTGCTTTCTGTATGAACCATGTGCAAGAATTAGAACTAAAGACCTAACAAATGCCTGCTCCGCTTCCTGGGACACAAGAAATAAAACAGCTTCACACCCAACACCTCGAGGAAGTCAAAACAGGGGCCACTATTTCCCCCTCAAGCTCCAAGCCAAGCCAAGTCCTGGCTCACTTTTGAGCCACGGCAGGTAGTCATTTCATAAGGAGACACAGAAAAGCACCAGCCTGACAGCTACGCAGACTTTGTCCCAACCAGCGTCACATAGAGGACACTTTACCAAAGCGTATAGCGCAATCACATTTATGCATTTAGCTTCTCTGAATCCATCCAGCACCTCATCCCCACTGCACCCGCATGCCAGCTCACATAAAGTCTGCACAGTAAAATAGTGTACGAAACTAATTAAAAAAATAATCCCACTCCAAATGCTAGGTTCACCCTCCTGCCCCAGCCAGGACACTCACAGGCGGATGGCTTTGGGGAACTGGACAGCATATACACTTAAAATGCTACGCAATTAAGATTCAGTTAAACCGTGAAACATTTATAGACTCTGTGGCTTTTCAGGTCAACGGTAACCACGCTGACTCTCCCAGGGATAGTGCGGGAGACCTCAGCTAATGTGAAATAAAAAGCTCTTAAAGAAATGGCACCTCGCTGCTTGCTCAGAGCATCTCCAATTTGCTCTAATTACAAGCATCTTCAGCAGTCCCTGCGTTGCAAGAATCGGGAGACATCTGTGCCCAGGACTGCAGAGGTGACTGGACAGGAATTAATGCATCTTCCCAGGACAGAGTAAAGAAGCCAAAATGTCATTATTCTATCAGTCTATGCTTGCAGCCATACCATCACACCAAAGTACCCACAAATATTGGGGGCGGGAGGAGGAAATAAAAATCAGGATTTCCAAAAAAAGTACTACATAAGAGATTACATCTGTGGGAGCTTTCTGTGATTTCACGGCTCCCAGAGCATCAGGCATTGCACTTGAAGCAAACAGACCACCACAGGCTGCATTTCACATCTCTCACGTGTCGTGCTTTTCCTTACAAATTACATCAACACATACTGCTATCTTTTCCTTGTAAGAACAGTTCTTGCTAACAGGCAACAGAGGTACCAATACTAAGCTCTCTCCTCATGAATTAGAGAGAAGTGAGGACTAAACTGGGGCTAGAATCAATATTCCTGGGTTTGCTGCTGTTGAGACAACATTTCATTGATACCAGAAAAAAACTACATAGAAACACTAACTTTCTCCATGATCCAAGGGGAAGAACATCACTATCACAGACCACCCTAAACCCTCCCTTCCCCAAAATACATTAAGATATTTGGGCGGGTCTGTTGGGTTACTAAGAGGTACTCGCTCAATTTCTGTCCCTGCTTGCTGCCCGGGCGCATTCAAAGTCAGGGCTTGGTACCTCAATCAGCTGTTGTGGAAACTATTTTAATGCCCCAAGGACAGCCCTGCGATATTCCTGCAGCACGCAGCCAGCCCACGAAGGTGGCAGCTGCACTTCAGAGTCTTGTCTCAACAAGAAATGCCACTTTCTTGCTTATTTTCTCAAACAGATTTCAAGGGGCCAAGCATGCAACACAGCCTCCTCGGTCCAAACTTGATATGGGAAAGTCATCGGTTCACCAGGGTGTTATTACGAAAAAAACTGGCTATGCAGGCAAGAGACGGACTCACAGTTTGAAGAATTCATTCTGAGGTGAGCAAATTAAACCTTCCAGACATCTGGTCTCCAGCAGAAGCTGGATGGCTGCTGGATGGCAGCAGAAGAGTTAGCCCTTGTATTAATGCAGACTACCTTCCCAATATAAGGCCATATTCATTTAAGGGCTTGGAAGAGTGGGGAAAAAAAGAAATTAAATATGAAATAAAAATTAACTTCTTGCAAATCAACTAAAATATGCCTAAAGTTATGCTGCTAAAACTGGGTATTTCTGCCCAACACAAAAAGCGGACGTTTTTGCCACAAAGGCAGGGACACAGCTCTCCTAAGCACCTGTCCTGCTTCCAGGGGCAGGGGAAGCACTTTGAGTGCAGGTCTAATTGCCCCCGCGGTGTCACCGACCTGGTCTAGCCAAGGCAGGCACACTGCCATTTCCCGGCCACTGTCACAGCTGCAGTTTTAACCTGCGCTCCGCCTTCTGCTTTGGACACACAAGCAGTGAAGCAAGGCAATCAGCTTTCAGTGGAGCTAAGGCAGCGAAGCCAAACAGAGCCATTAAGGTAATTCAAACTGCAGGACGCCGTCTTCCCCCTCCCATCTAATTTCCATCTACACATAAAAAAATGAAAAATTAAATTACACCTGTGCATTTCCAGAGCGTCACACTCAGCAGAGTGATGCAGCTGAAGTTGCCATGAATTCCTGACATCACCTGCATCCTTGTACCGTACCCGAGCTCACTCACAAGCCAGGATCTGATTTATCAGGTTACAGAACACATGCTCAATATTCGCCTTTGTGCATTTTCAACATAACTCACAGCAAGTGCTGCCTTGCAGATTAACTCCGCAATCTGCCGGTTTGACAATTCTACCAGAAGTCGTCCAGACACAGACCGAGCAAATAGTTTGCAACCACCCCAATCGGCAAAGCCTGGTTTCTGCAGAGCAGTATCTTCTGTTTGACTGATGCGTTGTTAAACAAAGTATGAGCTTAAAATTAAATTTCTCCCACATTTGGGGTTTTTTGTAAAGGCTCTGGTGTGCAGGCTCCCTGCTGCTTAACACCGCTCCAGCTGAAGCCCTCCCTTCCCAGCGACTGATACCAAAGACCTTTCGCCTTTGCCAAATTCACGTAGGGCAGTTTTCCATCAATTGAAATGGCTCCTTGATGTATCCAGATGAGTAGGAACCCGAGTGCTGTTTTATTCAGGAACCTGGCATGCCTAAAACCGTGGCTGACGTCCGATGGAAACAAGATTTATGTGATTGCTTTGTATCCTGGGGTCACCAGTCATTCCTAAGCCTGGTGGCTGCTTTCACTCAAATCAATTAATCGAGTCAGAAGGGGGGATGAGAGGGAGTGCACATGCTTCGTGTTGGGGGAAAAAATGAAGCACTAAGAATCCAAGACCACTTCAGACAGCAGCAAACCAACAAACCTACTAGACTCTGGGGAAGTATTTATTTAGAGATCTGGCATCACTGAGACGACCTTTCCTCGGAATTTCTAAATTCTCTCTTATAGAATATACTAAAGGTGAAATCAGCCACCCAGTATAACCCAGACATGGACCTACATGTGGATGCACGCATTTGGATTTTGAATGGGGATAATTACATGACTGGTTTACAGATTGAACTGTTTTCTCCTCAGCAAAGATCTTTTGAGTAAAGAGTTATTTACAGCCGGTAATATTCAGGAGTAGAACATGATTCTGTGCCCAAACTTCGCATATACATTTTCAAAAGACTTAAAAATACCCTTCTGAATAGCTCAGATGTTCGCTCTGTTCTGTGGCACTTCTAAGAAGAAGAAACAGGTGGGCTTCTGATTTGGTTTCAAAACTGCTGCATTATTAAAAATAGGTCTGTCTCATTCCCTATCTCTCAACACTTCTCACCAGCCCTTTGTTACAATGCAAAGGGGTTTTGTTTTGCTTTCAGAAAGAAAGGAAGAGAAACTGAAAAGACATTCCTCACCTGGCCAAGGTACACTCCTTTACAGAGGAGTGGAAAATATTCGCTGACTACATTAACATTCTAGAGCAGCAGAAAAGTAGTAATTGAAAATTCAATCACAGTCCAAACAGGACAGGGCACAGCCAGAAGAGTCTGCAGCTTTAACTCTCACCTTCCCTTATGTCCACATTGCAACGCGGACTGGAGATGAGCCTGCTTAACAAAGCAGGGCGTATTTTATATCCCTGGTGGCAGAGCGAATTAAAGCCTACTCTGCATTCCTGCTTGGTGTCAAATATTTATGTCTAAGATCCCTTTACTTTTCTTTAGGAACCCAATACATGCCAGCACTTCCCAGCGGGTTCTCTCTGTGACACACTCTGCCGAACCACACCGAGAGCAGCAGTTGTGTCGGCTTTCTCGTTCGGCTGGGGATTTGCCAAAGCCCTGAATTCCCTCAGAGTAACAGCTTCCCATGTTTTCCCCCAGTTGTCTCCTACAGATTTCTCTTGCTGTTCCCCTACCTAGGCCCATTAATTCTCTTCTGCTGTTTCAAGGTGTGCTTTTCTCTCCACATGTACTCAGCAGCAACGATTGCTGGGCTCCGTTTCCAGCATCAGAGAGAAGTCAATTTCTTAATGACTTGTACTGAGGCTTCCAAGAGCACAGATACAAATACAGCGTTTTAAAAATCACTCAGAACTATCCTATACAATAATTTCCATAACTGTTACTAATTGCTTTGAATCATGTATGGATCTAGCTGTCAAAGGACGGCTGGGCTCCTCAGGTAGACACTGTTTCTATGCCAAAGCTGCTAGAAAAAAAAAAATCTACAGAGAACAAAAGCTCTTCTCTTGAGGTAGAGGACATGAATTGTCAAACCCATTCGCCTTAAATTATTAATTAGTAGTCAGCTCAAATAAAAAGAGAACCATAACCCTCAACCCCCCTTCTCCCCCCACCACACACACTTTGGAATTAATGTTTCACACGCGACAAATAAGATCCCTCCCTGAAATAAGCTGCTTGACGCCAGAACAGCTTTGTCACTTAACATGCGATGGCAGAGAAAGGAAAACCAGCCTGTGTATTTGAAGACAAAAGCAAGTGAAAAAGCTTCTCGCAAACTTGCTCGTTCCCGTTCTGCACCTATCTCGAAGGAAAAAGATTTAAATAGGTCTCATTTGAATCGCATCCCCAGGAGACGAGGACCTGAGCTGAGCTATCCCACCTAGACTCGATGGCTTGTTTCTCAACTGGATTCCTGGCAAGCAGTTGCCACAGACAGGACAAGCAAGTCCACAACAGAAGCCTGCCCTGAAACCGCAGCGTCCACGGGGCACTCCGAGAGGGTGGAGAAGGGCTGCCTGGGAACAAGACTAAGTTTTGGTAGAGTTAATCCCATGGGGGATCCAGACAGCATTCAAATTCATCCTGTCAATACCCAGCGAGGGGAGGTCATGCACCAAGTGGGGACCCCAGCAAAATAAAAAAGTTTGGCTCCATAACTCTCCAACTACTAAACAAAATTTTTTTCTCCTGTTGTCTGACTGCGAAAGTGATGCAATATTAACATTATACAGGAACTTGTGAAATCAGAACTGTCCAGCTGGACAATTGAAATGTTACTAGAAATGTCACAAAACCCAACAGGTTATATGATGTCACTAAGATAGCGACAATAAGTTGTCAAGTGACACTAGCAGCCTTGAAAGGGAGTACAGCAAAAGCAATTAACCCCTTTCCTAATTGATAACTTTGGAATCAATGGTGCTGTTTATTGGCATTTGATTGTATCACATTCACATGCATCTTACCTTTTGTATTTTGCTTTTTAGACATCTCAGCGTGTTTACTCTAATGTCCAGCTATACAGGAGGAGGAAAAAAAAAAAAAAAAAAAACAGAGTCCTCGCCCTTTAGCGACGTAGCTGGCAGTTGCAATTCACACACCGCCTTGTATCAATGCGGGAAACGGCAGATATCTAGTTTGGGATGGCAAAATCCCAGCTGCGAGGGCAAACAGGGTCTGGAGTTGTCAGAAATCTGCTGACAGGCCAGCAGAGCACTACAGCTCCTTCCTCTGAAAAGCAACTTCTTGTCACGAAGCCTGACTGCAGCAGTTGGTATTGGTCTTTTCAGGTTCTGAAAAAGAAAGAAGAAAAAAAAAAAAAAAAGAAAGGAAATAAGAAAATTGCTACTGTACTAGCCAAGGCATACCCCGAGCCTCCCAGCTTGTCAGAGCCATCTTGCTCATGCTTTTTAAGAGTAAAATTTTTATTTTGTTTAAAGGCGTGGTGAAACAACTAGCCAGAAAGAAAAGCAACATTAAATATAAAGCAACAAGATCCCTACAGACTTGGTACGGCTTCAACAGGCTTAATTCAAAGCTACTGTAAGACACTGTCACTTAAGCATGCAAGCGGTAGAACCAGGGAGGTTTGGAACCCATCACAAAAAAACCATTTACACAAATGCCAGCATTTACGGACGTAAGAGCCATCAGACAAAGTGGACCGAGAGCATGGTTCCTACGCTTGGTGACAACGCTTGTGACAGCATGAACTCTTAGCCCTTTCGCGTGTTAATGCAACCAGCATCCCAGGGAAGGCAAAATTCACTTTGCTGCCAGCACCCAAAAGCATACAAATTTTCAATGCTTTCTCTGCTTATTTCAACAGAGCACAAAACACAAGCCTCCCCCACCGAGGCAGTGCAGGGGCAGCTCCGTGTGGCATTACATACGTGTATTTTCCTTGCGCTCCCAGCACTCCTGATTTAAGGAGCCAGCGAAAGCAGGGGCGGCAGGCACCACATCAAGTACGATGACAGGTTAAACAAAGAACAACAGGATACACAAGGTAAGGAAACAATAGAGACCTCTCTGCCACGGCAAACCCGCCTAACCCCAAGGAAGGATCTGGCCCCCATTACAATACCTCAAAGCCGTATTCACAATGGAGTAGAGAAAAACACAAAAATTGCCATTTCAATATGTAAAACGCAGGTAACTGAAGATGCAAAATATTTTTGTAAACATCAGGAGACCTTGTACATTTTAGCAAAACCCACACACTCTTGAAAATGAAATGACAGCATTGAGAAACACGCATCTAATTTGCTCCAGAATTAATTACAAGTTCAACTCCCCTCCACCCCGATGATCAGGATTATTTTTAGGGACATGGTTTACAAGTCTGAGGAATGCAGCAACACTCCTGCAACACAAGAACCAGCGACACTGCCCCAGGGTTCATCGACAGGGTCCTAACGAGCCTATTTTGATTTAAAAATAGACGTTTCCTATCATCAGAATTTTCCTTTATTAGCTACACAGGAGTTCAAAACTTATTTCTAATAAGTGACCCTAGCAATCTAAACCTGAGACAGAGTCAACGCTCGCTGTCTGCGCAAAAAGACTGTGCAAAAGAATTTTTTACCTGCAAACAGCGTCCCAAAACGAGAGGTGGTTACAAACTCCTGCCTCGCTGCCTTCAGCTCTCTGAATTAAATGCCTTCATTCGTTTTGATGCCTCGAGGCACTAAATACCACCTCATAAAAATTGCGGCATTTGAAACTCTGCTCAAAAACACAGAAGCCGGAGAATTTAGCGAAGGATTAAGCTGCCGTATCGGGATGTGAGCGGCCCCCGAGCTCGACGCCTGGAGACTGCCGGCAGGTCGAGCTCAGAGCTCTGCCAGCCGTGCTAGCGTGGCCGATGTGCTTTGGTTTGCACGATTACACCCAAGTTTCACTTCCCTGCCTGACTGCTTTGTGTCCACGACCAGGAAACGCTCTGCATGCAGCGCAGCCGTCCAGCTGCCGGGAACCTCCGGTACCTCCTGTGATTTTAAGATAACGTTGGGTTGCAGAGAAGGAAAGTGCTCACGCACTGACCTATGATACCAGAGTTAGATGCCTTCGGTATATATTGCTCGGAGTTTTAAAAACAAACAAACAAACAAGAAACAAACAAACCGCAAAACTGCTTTAGAGTCGTCTTTATAATTTCATTTTTTAAATAAAGACGAGCATGCTTTAATCCGGAGGGAGCATGGAAATACACAGGTACTGACGAAAGCCTGTAACATCACGCTTGAGAGTACTTTACGTGAACTCCCTCAGGTTGTCTCAAACTTAATTCATGAAACAAAGGAACACTTAAAAACTGCCACTGCACGTACATCCCCGGAAAGAAAATAACTGCAAGAACACTTCATTCAGACAAAGTCGAGAAACAAGCTGTAAAAAACCAAAGTTGCCAGTAGAGAAGTTGTCGGGAAATCTCAAAAAGCCTGAAAAACACTACACCTTATCACCCAAGAAATATACTTTTACCCACTTCAAAGGAGAAAAATAAACAGTAATTAAGTCTTGGGGGGGAAAACAAACAACATACAGCAGGGTCTGAATTACTCTTTGGCAAGCTAAATTCCAAGCACAAAAGTAATAAAATAATGGACTGGAAACAAAACCCCAGTAATATATCTGATGAGTATAAAATGGCAAATCTTTACTCCTTGATGATGCAATTAATATTTCATCTGATATACCCTGTGGTAAGAATCTAGAGCCAGACCGTCAAAAGCAGCTCCGGCTCATGTCAGAATCGGGGTTCAGGCTGCTGCACGACCTGCCTTTAACTCCGTGTCTCTCACGGCAGATCAGCTGGAAATTTCAACACGGCTATTAGCTGGGAACCTTAAACAGGTCGGCGCGAGAGGGCTGTAAAACACACAAGCATTTTTAAAACCCAAGCGGAAATTTCAAGACTGGTAAAACAGCAAAAGTTAATGTAAACTCAAATAAACTCATTATAGGGGGTGAGCTCCTTCAGATAAGGGCCATATAAGGCTTATATAGCACACTATGTGTCTATAGAAACAGTAAAGCATCAATACAAAAATGTCAAGAAATCTACCTGCAGGATTTAAATAAAATATTGCAGTTATAACAGAATTGACAGGGGAGCAATATAACCCATAGAAACCCAACTCCCTCCTGTTATGGACGGAGCAACCAAACTCCTCCCAGAGCTGCCAGCGTTCAGCTGACAACATAAAACTTTTCCAAATCACATTGGAAACGCACATTATTGTTAAATGCACAAATATCAGCATATTCCATCTAATTGAGAAAGAAGGAAAACATTTGAAATTTTACAGACAGCAAGTCAAAAAAGAAATGACTTCTAAATCCCCCACCCATAGTGTTAGCTTGCCATGCTATTCTTGCTCCGTCTAGACGGATTATTTCAGTAAACTTTCGGAACTCGATAGCTCCCTATTTGAAGGAAAAGAAGATAAACAGTGAGAAATTCGTCTGGATTTTTTTATTAGTCTACGGAAGATGCTTTTGCTGCGAAATCTGGAGTTCTGAAGAATGAATAAATCTGCTTCTTGGGAGGGTTTTTACCACGGTTGTTTTGGGATCTCGGGCAGGCGGCACGGTGGGCTGTCCCCAGCCGCCACCTCATGCCCGGCTGGAGCATAATTCACACTGTACAGTAGCATCTGGCTAATTGGCTTTTGAGTTAAGTAGTCCCTTACCAAGCTATTTTAATCTTGTTGATCAAGCATGTAAGAGTCATCTCTGTGAGTACACACAACAGCATTTCAGTAGAATAAATTGTCCCGTTTGTAATTTATAATCATTCTCAAATAAAAATCCATTTTCCAAGACTCCAGCACCTCAGAGGACCTGGGTGTTTACCTACAGCACTGGACCCCCCCCTCTGTAACACACTCAGGCAAGAAGAGAATTAACTCAATTTTACAGCGTGTCCTGAAAAAAAAAAAGGCGACAATTACACTAGAAATTCAGGAACTCATTCTACCTGTCATGGAACACAACTTGCAGGAGCAGGTTTAATATGCCCACTGTGCACAGGAACACGCTGACACCCCAGATTTCTATTGCCTTTGCTGGGTGCCACCAGCCCTGACTCACGGCACAAACACAGCCTGGTTTTTCCCAGACCTCCACTGAATCCCTGGGGAATTTATGCAGCACTGAAATCCTGAGACTTGGAGGTTTTTCGGCAAATACCTGTTAAGTTACAGCAGACCAAAATAAGCCTGTTCATCCCTCATGTTCAACAGATGCCTCAGTCGTTTCTGTTCGAAGAACTACATTTTTTGCCCTGAAACAGACCACGAAACACATCAGGCCAACATTTTAATCAAAGCCAGACAGCTTTATTACCCCGCATCTGAAAAGAAGGAAGCGCACCGTTCAGCAGCAAGCGCGGCGCAAGCCCAACTAACTTGGGTTTGGGTTTTTTTCCCTTTTTTTCCCCCCCTCTCAAATCAAGACAATCGGGTTTTCAGAAGCTCCCTCCACCAAACAATGGCTCGGTCAGAGCACGCGGGGAAGGAGGAGCGTGGCCTCCTCGCCTCTCCGAGCACAGGTCTGGGAAGGTCTTACGCCAGCTCCCACAGCCAAATCCCTGCCTGCACAAAGCAGTTTCTTTTTCTATCCTGGACAAGTCCTTTCATGGTACTGGATGACGGATCATAAAACTGTACAATACAAAGAACCATTTTAGGATTTTAAAAAATAGTTTCTTAATATCACTCTTGGGGTTTGGGGTTTTTTTCAGTATTTCCTCAGGAATGAACTGAACATTTAACCTCAGGGATAATTAGCTGTCTATATTCTGTTTAAATCCACACATTTATTGTTCTTTCACCAAATGCATTATGCAGAGCACGACTGGGCATTAGCTATTCTCAAACATCTACCTCTTATAAGCTAATTGTGTATCGTTTTGCAGCACAAAGAAGTAGAACTAGTATTTCAGGTGACAAAACACTCCCGTATCTATTCTGATGATGTTACAACACCCCAACCGGTGTGCTTACAAATACTTAAACAAGATAAAAGAGCAGACCACTGGGTTTTGTGTTCTTCAGGAGGGGGCTTCAGTGCAGGATTCCTGGTCTGATGCTGTTTTCCATACTCACTTTCCAGATAAACAGGTACTGGGAATTGCTGGTGGGATTTCTGACGCTTTACACAGCGATGAAAGTGGAGCAAATCAGCAGAAGTGAAACACTCTTGAGTTGGACATCAAATTTTGCTTTCCTGAGGCAAAAATCTCTTTGCACTTGTCTTCTGGTCCTCTCTCCATCCAGTCAGAGCTTTCCGTATCCCTTCCTAACCAGCCGGCCCGGGAGGGAACAGCTGCAATGGAAACTCACACATGTATGTTTGTCCTGTGTAATTTTGCATGCATTGCTACTATTTTTAGATTATATTTGCCAGTGTTGTGATCTGGAAGAGTCTCAGTGACTTGCCAAGAATTGTTTCATATTTAAGAGGATGAACACGTGTCTTTCAGATTAAATTTTACTTTTTATCAAAGTATCCAAAAATCAGAAGCTTTTGAAAAGAAGGAAAAAATAATGGCAAATACAGCAGAAGATAACACCTTTCAATGCCCCACTTGAAGTGGTGAAAAAATCCTTCATCTCCCCCAGTTTAAATGGGGTGAATGAGATTACTGCAGTCCTACTAGAAACCTTCCCCTCTCTCTCAGCTTTTTCTTTGGTTATAGCTAATCTCCAGGTCTGATATCCCAAGAGAGAGCTTGAAAATATCATTAAAAATAAGCCCTATATTTGAATCGCCAGATCTATTATATTTAAAAAATGCAGTACCTATATATCCTCTTCAGATTGCAAGTCACCTTTAGAACTCCTTTGTCCTGAATCCAACAAGAATCTTCTGCTTAGGGGTTGCATGGCTCAGAAAAATCATAAAATATTTAAATGCCCCTTGAAGAGTAAGCTCCAATTAAAAAAAACCCTTATGCATTAGACAATTCCTGCAAGAGGAGTTCAGTCTGGCAAACCTGAAACAATGGTAACCTCAGCAGACATCGCTATGGCCACGTATATGTGATATACAGCAAAATAGCTGCTGAAGCCGCACAAAACTTTCATGCAGATTGGGTCTGAGAGTTAAGATGGGCTGCACGGACTTTGCTGGCCCAGCACACATGAACTACGTTATTAACGGAGTATTGCAATAAAAGAAATAAACACCAAGGCCCCAAGCACCGAGTGTGTAGAGCAACACCGTACTACGGTGGGAGAGCAATACGGATCCGAGTGACACTTCAGCAGGACCCCAGCGGGGACGTCCCATGCTCCCCAACCATTGGAAGCTCTAGCAAGCTGGCGGTACAGAGGGAGAGGAGAAGCTGCAGTGCTGTCAGACCCACGCTTCTTCCCCTCCACCTTTCAGGAGGCAGCGACAATACCGACCGCAGGCACTTCTGGGGAGATTCTGCCTTTACTCCTCAACCTGAGCACAGGCCAGGCCGTGCTCCCACACTTGCCCAGGACAGCTTATAAGGGAAGCCAGAAGCTCGGTGCCAGCTACAGCCATGAGGACTTAAGGAGCTCTCACACTAAACACAGATGCCCGCTTCCCTTTCAGCTCTACCAGACCTCCTTCAGGTCCCAAAATCTCCTGGATTCAGGCCTATTCTCCATCCGGACTGCATAATGGGGCACCCCCAGCTTGTGTGAGCAAGTCCTGCTTAGAAAGCACGAAGTCCCAGAGCCAAACAGTACGGCAAAACACTCCACACCCTCTACCTGTAACTTTCGAGGCAAATGGCCTCAAGATCTACAATGCCTCCTCCAAAGAAAGACATGGCAGCCAGAGCTTTCCAATGGAAGCATCCAGCAGGAAATGCAGCACAAAGTTAGTGAAAAGTAGTAATCATAAAAAGCTCAAAATCATGAAAAGAGCTGCCAGGCTCTGGTGGGACACTGAAGCAGATCCCACAGGTAGTCGGCAGGGAATTTTCTGTCGGCTGTTCCAAGTTTACCTCCTGTCAACTAACAAAGGCTCCACTCAGAAGCTTTTGTTTCTGTTTTGGCATCTCAAGCTCCTCTGATGGCCCGATGATGGCAAGCTGCTTTGCAAGAGAATTGATCTGACCTCCTCCCCTCCACAGAGGATCATTATACCCAGGGAAGACGATTACACCGGGGAACCATTAAGGCACCCTCAGAAAGAAATCCCACATCCCTCTCAGGATTTTCTCCCCTCTCCAAACCGAACAAAATCCTATTCTTCGCCTTCCTTCCTATGGAACCACGGTGTAGGGCTTGTCTCTGTGGGGAAGGAGGCTTCACAACTTCTCTGCAACAGCTCCCTCTGCGGATACATTAATGCTTTTCTGCTCCCTCAGGAAGCTGATCATCGAGCACAAAACAAGAACAGCACTGATGAGCACCCATGGGGGGAAAAGAGTGGGGACCAGGCACTGGAAGCCACCTTCTAACTTACTGCTGGTTCACTTTCTCGTGGAGAAAAACCTGAGCGAATAAGGGAGCCGGGGGGGGGAGTCAAGCTTTAGGTGTGCTAAAGACCACAGCCCTGTGGAGGTATGGGGAAAAATAACATTGCCCTCTTTGCAACACAGCCTGCTTTTCACCACCCTCATTAGTTAATTATTTGTGTTACGGTAAGAACTAAAGGCCACACACACAGAGCAAGATCTCCAAGCACACCGGGAGAGGATTCCTGCCCCTGGGATTTATGAGCCGGGTCGGTACAGGAGGAGAGGCACGGCAGAGGCAGGGATGGAGGACAGCGGGTGGAAGCAATGGGCCAGCTGGGCTGTGTACGTGTACCGGCTGTGGCATAAATAATGTATTAACACTCCGGACCCTCCGCTCCCCCCATGCAGCCAACCGCTAGCTGCGCCCCCCCACCCCCTTGACCCCATGAAAACCCCACTGCTCCACCCAGTCCAACCCGCAAACCCCCTTCTGCAGCTTCCCCTGGGTCCCCCACTGCCCCCCACCACCACCCCCCGTGGGCCCACTCCCCGGCCGGCCTGCACTGGCTGCCCCTTCCCCATTGCTGGGGGTGTGTGTGTGGGGGGGGGGGCACTCCTCCCCATACCCCTCTGCTACCCAGGCCTTCTCCCAGCCCCCCCTCACCCCATCACTGCCACCCTCCCCTCCCAAACCACCCTCTCCCGCACAGAGCATCCCCTTCCCCACACAGCACCCACCCTGCCCCATCTGCCCCCCGCAGCCCACCCTCCAGGCTGTTCCCTCTCCCACAGAGCCCCCCCCCGTACCCCTCACAAGGCCCCTCCCGACCCCCCGTACCCCTCACAAGGCCCCTCACAAGGCCCCTCAGCCCCCCCTTCCCCACACAGGGCCCCTCCCGACCCCCCCTACCCCTCACAAGGCCCCTCAGCCCCCCCTTTCCCCACACAAGGCCCCCTCAGCTCCCCCCCCTTCCCCACACGAGGCCCCTCCCGACCCCCCGGCCCGGCCCCCGGCTGCGCCCTCCCCCTCCGACCACCCTTCCCCCCGCCCCCTCCCCTCGCTCCCCCTGTCCCCGCGGCCCACGGACGCCCCGCACTCACCAGCCGTGGACGGTGGGGGCCCCGCTCGCCCCTGCCCACCGCCGCCGTGCCCCCCCCCTCACCTCAGGCCGCCGCGATGCACCGGGGAGGGGGGCGGGGGGCCGCGGCCCGGCAGGAGCCCTCAGGGCCGCGTCAGCCAATCGGGACGCGTTCACCGCTCGGTAGCCAATGGTGGCGCGGGAACGCCGCAGCGCGCCCGCCCTCCTGGAGGACTCCGCCAATGAAAGGGCGGGGAAGGCCAGGTTCGGCCCGCCCTCCTTCTCTTCCAGCCATTCAGGTGCGACGCGGGGGCCGGGCCGAGGGCTTCTGGCCAATGAGGGGGCAGAGCGGATCGCCTGGGCGCGCGGGGACGCGGCGCGGGGCGAGGAGGGAGGTATCCCGCCAGCCAATGGCGAAGCGGCGCAGCCGACTCGACTGCGAAGGCCCCGCCCTCCCCCGCCTCCGGCGCGCGAGAAGGGCGTGACCACTCTCCGCCGAGAGCCAATTGGGTCCCGCAATGCCGAAGCCCCGCCTCCCCGCCCCCACGATGGGCGGAACGGGGCGGGGCGGCGGGTGCCGAACGTGGACGGAAACTGCCGAGAGCCACCGCCCTGCAGCGGAAACACCCGAGTGCCCTCCGGGAAAAGCCGAAGATGAGGAGCGACGGGGGGGGGAGGGGGGGTGAAATGCTGAGCTCAGGGGTCCGCGGGTTCGCGTCCCCGCTCCGCCCTAACCGCCCACCGCCCCGCTTCACCCGCGGGGGGCACCGGGGCTGCCACCCGTGGAAGGGCTGGCGGGTTCTTCGTCCAATGGTCCACGCAGATCTTGGTTCGCACAAGCCGATGTGCAACGGTTCTTTGCCCAAGCCCCCATGCAACGGTTCACCCAAGCCCCCCTCCATTGCTCCGCAGCCATCCCTGGGCAGCGGTTTATCAGCGACCCCGCGCACGCCTTGCTCTGCTTTGCGGTCCCTGCCTCCACGCGCCGCAAGGACCGAGCGAAGGAACGAAGCAGCAGCAGCGAGAGGGAAACCTCCGTGTTTACAAACCCCCCCCGCGGTTCTCGGTCCCCCGGCATGGCGGGGGCTGCCGGTGGTGTCACCCCGCCGCCGCTCTCCTGGGCCCCGCCAGCTCCTCGTAGGCCTCCTGCAGCTCGATGAAGCGTCTCTCGGCCTCTTCGGCCCGGTGCCGGTTGTGGTCCGGGTGCCAAACCTTTACCAGCTCCCGGTAGCTCCGGTGCACGTCTTCGGCGGAGGAGCCGGCCGGGAGGCCCAGGACCTAGGGACGAGAGGGATGCGCTGGGGTGGGCTGTGGGGACCCTGCTGGGCTCCCCCCTGGGGACATGCATGGGGCTGCTTGTGCCTTCAGCAGCTGGAAGGGACCCCAAAAAGGGTGTTTTCCCCCTCCACGGCATGGGAACAGCCAAACCCCGTGGATCCTCCCAGCACAACATCCCACCGCGGCATCCCCCCTCCAGCCCGGGTACCCAGCGCTGCATCCTGCACCTCATACGCCCGCTGCTGCCGCTCGCTCCGGCTGCTCGGTTCGAAGCTGGCGCCGTGCTCCCGCGCCGGAGAGCCGCCAGCGAAGCCCAGGACCTCTGCCAGGAGCCAGCTGGCACGGAGGGGCAGGAGCAGGAGCTCGGTGGCGGCACGGAGCAGGGCCGAGAGGGTGCCCAGCACCCCGACGGCGCCGAAGACCCCGCGACAGGCGAGCGGGGCGGCGAAGGCCAGGCACGCCAGCCCCAGGTGGTAGAGCCGGGCGGCCAGCCGGGGCCGCGGCATCCCACGGGGCTTGTAGCGCCGGTGCCGCTGAGCGGCGATGCTGGCGGCCAGGCTGGTGGGCAGCACCGCCAGCACCCGGCCCTGGAAGAGGAGGGAGGCGAGGAAGGCTGCGGCCAGGATGCCGGGTGCCTCCGTCGTCTGGTCACCCACCGAAGAGACCAGCTGCACCCCCAGCCCCACAGCCAGGGGCTGCGCCAGCAGCGCCGGCACCCAGGGCAGCCCCAGTGCCGCCACCAGCCCGAAATATATCCCCACCATCACCTGCCCGGCCAGGCGCAGGGGGCTAAGGGCCGGCACGGTCCTGCCGCGGTCCCCGGGCACCCCGGTCCCGTTGGCGGCGGCCACCCAGCCGGGGAGGTGCCAGAAGTCCCAGAGCCACCCGCCGCCGAAGCCGCCCAGCGTCAGCATCCAAAGCAGCGCGTGGCTGTCCCGGCCCAGGTAGATGTGGTGCAGCCCCAGCGGCCCCCCCAGCACCCACAACCCGTAAGCCACCAGCAGCCGCTTGGCCATCCTCCCCCCCCCCCCCCCGGCTGCGGCAACCGGCTCGGCGGGGCTGCCCTGGGGGTCACCGCCCCGGCGGGCATCGGCACGGCCCCGGCATCCGGCACCCTGCGGGATGGACAGTGCAGTCAGGGACCCCAGGTCACGCTGTCCCCCCGCCGTGCCAGACCCCTCCAGTGACCTGCATGCCCACCCACGGCCGGTCCATGCCCTGCCAGGGTCCCACGTGCCCACCCAGAGCTATTGCATGCCCACCCAGCTGCCGTGTGCCCACCCAGGGCTGGTGCGTGCCCACCCAGCACCCTGCGTGCCCACCCAGGACCTCCTTTGCCCACCTAGTGTCCTGCATGCCCACCCAGGGTCCCCTGAGCCCATCCAGCAGCCTGTGAGCCCACCCATGGTCCCATGAGCCCACCTGGGGCCGGTGCACCCCCTCAGCCCCCCAGACCCCGTGCCGGCGGGGCTGCAGCCCACCCCGACCCACCTCTCCCCGCGGAGCTCCCGGCGACACCGCTCCCCCCACCAGACTTTGCCCCGGCACGACACCGGGCAAAGGGCACGGCATCGGCATCGCCATGCCGGTGCGGAGAGCTGGGGGGGGGGGGACTGGGTGCCCCACACCGGCACCCCCAACCCCATACCCACTCCCAGGGTGCAGCCGGCCCCGGCGTGCCATGGTGCCTGGTATTGGGGTACCCGCTGCATGGTGGATGCAAAACACCCCCCCCCCCCGGTGCAGGGGCCCCCCCCGGGACTCTCCGCAGCCCCTGTTTGCTCAGCCCACGCCGCCGCCGCCGTGTTTGCAGGGATTAACCGGCTGCCGGCCGCCAATTTGGTCTCATCCATTATTAACAGCCCCGCAGCTGCCCTGTGCCGGGGGCTCAGCCCCCATTAGCAGGGCCTGGGGGGCTGCAAACCACCCCCCCCAGCTCAGCACCCCCCCCAGGCTCTGCGGCCGGACGGGCTTTGGGGGTGCATCGCCCTCCGCTCGCTGCTCCCCTGGGGCTGGATGGGGACCCCCTCCCTGGGTTTTAGGGGTGCAATGGGGCAAAGCTCTGTTTTCGGGGGGGGGACACACAGAGCTGAGAGACCAGGATGGCTGTGTCCCTGGGGACCCCCCCTAGGATGCCAGTGGGGTGTGGGGGATGCTGGTGGCCCCCCCCCCCAGCTCGGCTGCCCGTCAGTGCAGGCTGACAGCGGCCCCCCCCCCGCGCTGCCCACCCCGCGCCTGGCTGCCTCCCTGACAGCGGGTCCCAGCGGACCCCGGCCCACGCTCCGCTGCCCCCGAGCCCCGTGCCGGGGGGGGGGGGGGGGGGGGGGGGAACAACCAGCCCCACCAGCCTGAATGGAGGGTGGGGGGGCACCCTGGCTTGGGTGGGTGCTGGGACTCCTCACCGGACCCCCCCCCCTCCCCAGGACCCCCCAGGCTGGTGGGGGGCTGCGGTGCCGTGCCCCCCGTTTCAGGGCAGGATCGATACGGGGGCGGGGGGGCAGGGGTCTCGCATCCTGATCGATTCCTTTAAGTATCTAGATTTAAAAATGTCAAATCTGCCTTCGGCAAGAGGGGCCGGCGGTCGATGGGGCGAGGGGGGGGGCTGGAGCCCCCCACGGTAGCCTCAGTTTCCCTGGGTGCCCCCCAACATGCGGAGCCGGGGGGCTGCAGGGGAACCCCTAGGGCGTCTTGGGGTGCCCCAGCCCCGGGTGGGGGGGTCATGGGGGGCTCCCCAGCCCCCCACGAGCACCTGTTTGCGGGCGTAATTGGCGGCATTGATCAGCCCGGGCCACCAGCGTTTAAGGCATCGATTTTCGGAGCCTTCCTGCGAATTGAAGCATCTGTCACCGCCCGGGCACACGGGGACCGCGGCCGGGGACGCGCAGGGACCACGGCGGGGGCCGCATCCTGCTTACCCCTCCCTGCAGGCAGCGGGGTCGGAGGCTCCTCGGCCTCGAGCTGTCCCCTCCGGTCCCCATGCATGGCTGTGCACAGTGCTGGGGACACACGCGTGTCCCAATGCACACGTGTGTCCTCATGCATATGTGCCCCATGTACACACACGCCCCGATGCACATGTGTGTCCCCATGCACACGTGCCCTGATGCACATGCATGTCCCGATGCAGACGCATATCCCAATGCACACGCGTGCCCTGATGCACACGTGTGTCCCGACGCACACGCCTGCCCCGACATACCCCCCCGCTCCCAGCAGGAACACGAAGCACCCCCCCCACCCCAACACCCTCCCGCCGCAGCCCAACCAGCGTGTCCCCACACGCAGGGACACGGGACACACGCGTGTGCGCACAAACGCGGCGGCACCGGCCCGCGCGCACGCGGCTGCACCGTGCACCCCTCCGCACGCCCGGCTGCGCCGCGCACACGCTCGCACTCACACTCGCACGCCAGGGCTTGGAAAAAACGGGCCGCGGGGCTGTTTGAAGGCATCCGGCGCCTTCCCGCGTGTCACGCTGCCTTGTCAGTTTGCTGGTAATTAATGCAAACGCCGGGGCCGGAGTCCCTCCGGACTCGTACATCACTGCCAGCGCCGGCTGCGGCACGGCCCCGGTACCCAAGTGCTGTTATTAGGGGAATTTTATATGTATTAGCTGTTGATGCACATTAATACATTAAAAATGTCAGCGGTGGAGGCCAGCTAATTGTCTGATTTAAATGTCTATTTGTCAGCGCCCGGCTCAGGTGGGCATGAGGCGAATCTGCAATGAGCCCCCGGCCCCGCCGGTGCGGGGGGCAGCACCGCAGGGGGGGGACCCCCGGCGCCCCACGGCGAGGCTGGGGGGGACCCGCGGGGCGGGGGGACCCGGGGTGCTGGCGCGGGGGGCCCGGGCAGGTGGCGGGGGGGCGAGCGGGACCCCCGTGCCCCGGCCAGCCGCCTAATTGCCGCCCGGCCGGGATGGATTTCTCCGCCTGACATCCTCTGCATCCGTAATAAATGCCGCTTGTCCAGAGAATTAATCCGGGCCGGCCCGCAGCCATCCATCTCGGCAGGCGCCGGCATGCCGTGACGGACGGCCCCGCAACCGGGCCCCCGCTAGCGCGGGGGGGGGCACAGCCGGGAGGGGACGTAAATCCCCCCCGGGATCCCCCGGCCCCCCCTTCCCGGGGGATGCCCCCCCCCCCCCTCCCCGAGATGGGTGAACGGCTGCCACCGCTGTGGCCCCCCCCCACGGCTGAGACCCTGCAGCTCATCACAGCAGTGGCCCAGGTGCAGCCTTGCCCCCCCCCTCCGTGGGGCACCCGCAGCGGGATGGGGGTGGCAATGTTGGGGCTGAGCCCTGGTGCAGGATCCGGCCCCGCGTGTGGCAGCCCCCGCGAGCGGCTGCGGGGTTGGGGCTCAGCACCATCCCAGGGGGGATGTGGGGAACTTGGGGTGCGGATGAGACCCCCCCAGCACTGCTCAGCCCCCGCGCGATGTGGCTGCCCCTGGGTGGGACATCCCACCCTGTCCCATCCCATCCTCGTCCCGGAGCCCCCCGCTCACCATGTCCTGAGCCCCCCACTGCTGAGGGGCAGCCGGCTCCAGACACCCGACCCCCCCCCCAGGCCCTACCAGCAACCTCCCAGTTGCCTCCTCACCAATTAACAGCAGAGGCTAATGAGCTGTGGGGGGGAGCAGGAGGGGAGGTCTGGGGGTGCTGGGGCAGAGGGGTGAGGACTGGGGGGCACACTGGGGACCGGGTGCTGGGGGTGAGCTGGCCGGGGTTGGAGCCCACGCTGGGGGGGAACGTGGTGGTGGCCCCCCCACCCCGTGCAGGCGATGCTCTGCCCGCTCGGCCGCTTCTGCCACCCCACGAAAGCTGTCAGGGGGCACCCGAACGGCCCCGGTGCCCCACGGTGGGTGCTGCGGTGCCGTGGGCTCCATCCGGGGGTGACGCTCCCGGCACCAGCCCCACGGTGCTGGCACGTCCCGCCCCGGCCTCGCACCGGGATCCCGACCGGCATTTCACCGCAGCAGCACCCAGCCGGCATCACCCCCAGCCCGGCCTCGCAGCCCCCCCAGCACCCTCCCCCCACCCCCACCCCCCACCCCAGCTACTGGTTTATTGTCGCCGTTCAAGGACAATTTTCATCCAATTTGGGCCGGCCCGGCGGCCCGGCTTTATTGCAAACATGCCCTGGATGAAGCGCGCAGCGCCCGGCCGCCTCCAGCCCATCTATATTCATTTGCACAAGGCTCCCTCCCGGCCCGCGCGGCCGGCGCTGACACGCCAATCCGTCTGCCATCCCGGCACACCACCGCCATGGCGAGGGAAACGTTTGGCGAAGCCATGAGGAGAGGAAAGGTGACGATCCCCGGGCACCAGGAACCACGCACCGGCACCGGGTGCCATGCAGCGGGCACCGGGGACCGTGCACCGGCACCGGGTGCCGTGCACCGCGGGCGAGGGACCGCGCACCAGCACCGTGCACGGTGCGCTGGGCACGCACCGGGTGACGCTGGGGCTCAGGGACCGAGCGCCGGGGCCGTGCCGGTGCTGGATGTGACCCTGCGGGGCTGCACGCTGCTGCACGAGCCGGTGGGTCCTCGGGGGCCGCGGAGGCAGATGGCGAACGGGGAGTCGCCGGACGGCTGCGCCGAAGCCCCCCTCCCCGTGCCGGCGCTGCCGGCCCGCCTGGCTGCTGGGAGGGGGGACGGTGGGGACGTTGGGGCCGCAGCGTTATGCATTTATTCATGCTCTGAGCCCCGGCACCGCAGCTCTGCCAGCCGCCTCCAGCCCCAGCGGCTCGCACCGGGCTCAGCTCCCGGCTCTGGCCCCGGAGCCGCGGGCTCCGCGGTCGGGGACGCATCTGTCCCCATCGGGGTGGCCCACAGCATCGTCCCGGGACCAGCTTGGGGGGCAGCGAGAGCAGCCAGGATGGGGAAACTGAGGCACGGCTCGGCACCGGGAGCCACGAGGGATCGGGGACACCCCCGCGGTCGCTGCTGGCACGCCACAGGGGCTCAGCGCCGGCGCTGGGCTCGCAGCCCCCGTGGATGGGGCCGAGCCCCTCCGAGCCCAGCCGCCCCCCCGCGGCAGCCGGGCACCGGATCCAGGCCCAGCCTGGGAGCCGCGGGCAGGATCCGGCCCTGACCCCCCCCATCCCTCCCCGTCTCCCCCACGGCTGCTCTCGCCGGGGCTGACCTTTCTCGCCGCCGCCGCTATTTTTACCCCCAGCGTTGGGTCCCCCCCCTCGCCCCGCTGCCGGCAGGGCTGGGGACAGCCAGGACCCCCGGTGTCCCCTCGCGTCCCCTCACATCCCTGCAGCCAGGGCCCTGCCGCCAGGCACGAACTCCCCACCAGCCCTCGGTGCCGGCTAATTAGCACTCGGGCTTCCCCTCGCAGCCTGGCTAATTAATTCACTGTTGCTGCTCATTAGGATCAGCCAGTGAGGGGGTAGCGGTGGCGGGACTCCGGCGTCCCCGGTACCTGGGGAGCAGGACGGGTGGCGTCGATGGCACCCGGACCCCGTCCCCGTCCCCACGGGGGGCGAGCAAGGGAGATGCTCCAGCCGCCGTAATTTGTTGCACAAACATTGCCGGGTTTTTCAGGATTGCATTGATCCTCCTGCATAAAGGGCCCATAAATCCATCCAATATCCCGGCTGATTGATCGCCGCCCTTTGGAGGGAGCTGGCCAGGCCTGCAAATTTAAAAACTATACGGATAAATTACACCCGCGGTCGCTACGGTGGGAGCATCTCCCCTGCCTGTCCCCCCCCCCCGCACCCCAGCATGCATATGCACATGCATGCGGCATGCACACACATGCACTGAGCATGCACACACACGCGTGCAGAGCATACACACGCATGCAAAGAGCATGCACACAGCATACATATGCATGCACACACACGCACACATATGCATGCACACACACACACAGAGCATACACACACACGCACAGAGCACACACACACATGCACAGAGCATACACACGCATGCACACACATGCACAGAGCATGCACATGCATACACATGAATGCACACACCCCTACGCACCCCCACGCGCCCCCCAGCTTGCATCCATCGGCACACACGGACGCGGAGGACCGGCCGCCGACACGCGTGGACCCTCGCACACAGACACGCGTGTGCAAAGCCACCCACGGGCCCGTCCCCACCCCGGTGGCTCCATGCAGGGGGACGCCCTCAGCCCACACTCCCCCACGGAGGGACCCGAGGCGTCCCCGGTGTGGGGCAGCACCGGTGCGGGGGGCCGAGCAGGGTGGCCGGTGGCTCTTGCCCGATTTCTCCTCTTTTTCCCTACTATTTTTCCAATTGCCGGGAAGCCGCAGGCGAGGGGCCGGTGGCAGCGGGGGGAAGCGGCTCCTCTCCCGGGAGCGCAGAGGGCAAGACTTCATTTTGCATAACGGAGCAAATTCAGGCAAGATTTGAAAAGAGCAGCCGTAAATCAGCTCCCAGAGCACCGGATCCGCCGCGGTGCTGGGAGCAACTGGGGCTGGATCCGGACACCCCCAGCAGCCCCGGCCTCATGGGCACCTCGATGGCAGCTGGGGGGACCGGAGCTCCCCAGGGACAGGGGTTCTGCCCCCATTCCGGGGCTGGGAAGGGACCACGCACCCCGGCAGACACCCCCCCCCCCGCCCCGGTCTGGGGGTGCGCAATTGGGGTGAGCCCTGGGGAGGGGGTCCCCAAAAACAGACCCGCGGCCTCCAGCCTGCCCGACCCCTGCGCAGAGCTGTGTCAGCGTGGGGGGGGGGGTGTCCCTGTGCACCCCCCGCACCCCCAGGCCCCATGCCACGCACAGCCGTGCACCCAACCCCCCCCCCAATCCCCGCACCCGCCTTGCACCCGCACCCAGCACCCCCCCTTGCACCCACACAGCCCTGCCCCCCCCCGCACGCTCACACCCACCCAGCGCTGTGCACACGCACCCCCCCCCCCTCCTTGCACACTCACCCCCCCCCCCCCGCCGTGCACCCATCACAACCCTGCACACCCTCCCCTCCCCGTGCACCCCCCCGCTCTCCCGTCCCTCCCCACCGCCCCCCCCCCGCCGTGCCCGGTGCCGTCGAGCGGGGCGGGCGGAGCGGGGCTGCGGGCGCGGCGCGGTGCGGGCGGCGGCCCCGGCACGTGGCTCCCGGCGCCGCGGGCGGCAGGTACCGGCGGGCACCGGCGGCGGCGGGGGGGGGGGGAGCGGAGGCGGGATGGGGGGGGGGCTCCGCAGCGGGCCCGGGGCTCCGCGTCCCCGGGGACCCCGAGCGGGGTGCGGGGGCTGCTCCCGGAGAACAGCCCCGGGCGGTGTTGACCGGTCCCGGTCCCGGTCCCGGTCCCGGCGGTGCGCACCGGGGAGAGCGCGGCGCGGGGTAGCGGTGGGGCCGCTCGGGTGCCGCTCCCGGGGGAGGGAGGGGGGGGGTCCCGCTCCCCGGGGTGCTGCTCCCGGGCAACTTGGCGAGAAGTTGCCCCGCGTGTCGCGGCGGCTCCATCCCGGCTCGGTGCCGGCTCCGGTCCCGGCTCCATCCCGGCTCGGTGCCGGCTCCGGTCCCGGCTACCAATCCCGGCTCCATCCCGCCGCCATCCCGGCTCGGTCCCGGCTCCATCCCGCCTCCATCCCGGCTCCGGTCCCGGCTCCATCCCGGCTCCGGTTACATCACCAGCTCCAACACCGGCTCCGGTCCTGCTTGCATCATCGGCTCCGGTCTCGACTCCAACACCGGCTCCGGTCCTGGCTGCTGCAGGAGCTCCGGTCTCGACTCCAACACCGGCTCCGGTCTCAGCCCCTTCCCCGTCTCCGCTCCCACCTCTGTCACCGTCTCGGGTCCCGGCTCCGCTCCCGGCTCCGTTGGTGGCTCCGCTCCCGGTTCCATCGTCGGCTCCGGTCTCGTCCCCTTCACCAGCTCAAGTCCCGGCTCCAGCCGCAGCTCCGCTCCCCTCGCCAGCCCCAGCCCTGCTGCTGTGACCGTCCCCGTGCCTGTCCCTGTCCCTGTCCCCAGCCCTGCTGCTGTTCCCACCCCATCCCTGCTCCCGTCCCCACTGCCGGCTCCATTCCCAGCCCCGCTGCTGTGACCATCCCTATCCCCATCCTCATCCCTGTCCCCATCCTCATCCCTCTCCCCGTCCTTATCCCCATCCCTGTCCCCATCCTTATCCCCATCCCCATCCCTGTCCCCATCCCCATCCCTGCTCCCGTCCCCACGCCCAACCCCACTGCCGGCCGCAGCCCCATCCCGCTCCATCCCCGCTCCCAGCCCGGTCCCCGCCGGGGCGTAAGGCTCAGTGGGCGGCCGGGTGCCGTCCGCCCCCCCGGCATCACCATCGCTCCCAAGGGCGAGGAGGACCTGCTGGCGCTGGCCGCCTCCCGGCTGAGCCGCAGGAAGCGGGTGGCCGGGGCGGCCGTTGGCGTGGCCATGGTGCTGGTGCTTCTGGTGGCCATCCCGCTGCTGGTGCACAGCTCCAAGGCGGCCGCGCACTACGAGATGCTGGGCAGCTGCCGCATGGTCTGCGACCCCTACCCCGGCCCCGAGCTGCCCGCCGCCTCCCCGCCGCCCTTCCTGCCCGGCGCCAAGGGCGAGCCGGGGCGCAAGGGCCGTGCCGGCGTGCGGGGTCCCCCCGGACCACCGGGACCACGGGGGCCACCGGGCGAGCCGGGCCGGCCAGGGCCACCAGGGCCACCGGGGCCGGGTCCCGGGGGGTACATCCCCTCCTTCTATAGCCCCAAGATCGCCTTCTACGCGGGGCTGCGGAAGCCCCACGAGGGCTACGAGGTGCTGCGCTTCGACGATGTGGTCACCAACGTGGGCAACTACTACGAGCCCTCGAGCGGGAAGTTCACCTGCCCCCTGCCCGGCATCTACTTCTTCACCTACCACGTCCTCATGCGCGGCGGCGACGGCACCAGCATGTGGGCCGACCTCATGAAGAACGGGCAGGTACGAGCCGGGACCGGCACCCCTGCGACAGCTCCTGCCGGTATCCCCGTGCCCCCCATCCTGCTCCCCCCAGCCGGTCCCTCGCCCTGTTCCAGCCCGGCTCCTCCGGCCCCGGTTTCTCGGTGTGTCTCCACCTGGCTTCTCCAGCCCAGCTCCCCCTGCCTGCTGCCCCTGCCTGCTCCCCCATCCCAGCTTCCCCCACCTGCTCCCCCCATCTTGGTTTTCCCATCTTGTTTCCTCCCATCCCGGTTTCCCCATTCTCGTTTCCCTTAATCTCAGTTCCCCCATCACTGGTTCCCCCCATTCCTGATCCCCCATCCCGGCTCCACCCATCCTCACCCCCATCCCCAATTGCCCCCACCCCAGTCCCCAAATTGTTTCCCCCATCCAATTCCCCCACCCCATTCCCATCCTCTTATCCCCATCCCTCTTCCTCCATCCTATTTCCCCCTGTCCCTGATTCCCCATCCCTGCTCCCCCCACCCACCCAGTACCCCCATCCCCATCTACCCCCCATCCCGTTCCTCCTCTGGGACCATGGAAGGGGTGACTGGGGGAGCCACCCTGCACCCGTCCCTGCCATCACCTCAGCCTTGGGGACACAAAAGCCCCATCCCCGGGGCTCCTGCCGCAGGGACGGGGGGGACACACACTCCCCCAGGAGTGCCGGGCTCGGAGCCAGTGGGGAGTGGGGTCTGTCAGGGCTGGCTGGGACAGCCGCCATCACCGGAGATAACAGGCTGTGCCCCCCAGCTGGGACAGCCACCAACACCGGAGGGGTCGGGGGACTGGGACGGGCTGTGCCCCCCAACTGGGACAGCCACCAACATCTGGGGGGACAGGCTGTGCCCCCCAGCCGGTCCCTTTGTTCACGGAGGCGTAGCCCGGCCAGCAGCTCCTGCACCGCCTCGCCCCGGACGCTTCCCATTTATTATGGGAGAAACAAGGATCGATCCAGCGCGGTCGATGCCAGCTTCGCCACCACCCCCCCGCCCCAGGAGCTGCCCCCACCCCCCCGGGGCATCCCTGGTCCCCAGGGGCAGCACAGGAGTGTGGGGCAGGAGAGGGCCCTGGGGTCCCACAGGGTCCCGGGGGTCTCCGGATCCGGTCACCAGCAGGTCCTCGGGACTGAGCACCGATGGTGAGACCCAGCTCCGATAGCCAGCCTTGGGTGGCCCTATCCTGGGGGACCCCGGGGTGCGGGGGGGGCTCTGTCCCTGTCCCCTCCTGTCACCCGCTGCCAGCCGGCAACATTTAGGGAGCGGGTGGGGGGGGGGAACGCTGGCTCCCTTGCCCGGTTCTGCCGCAGACGGGCGACATGACCTTGAGCGGTGATGGACAGAGGGGCTGAGCAGGCTGGGGGGGGGTCCAGAGCAGCTCAGCCCCCCCATTCCCAGCTCCACACCCCACTCCCAGGCTCCCTCCCCAGGGATGGCGGGGTGGTGGGTGGGGGGCTGTCCCTGACGGCCGTGTCCCCCAGGTGCGGGCCAGCGCCATCGCGCAGGACGCGGACCAGAACTACGACTACGCCAGCAACAGCGTCATCCTGCACCTGGACGTGGGCGACGAGGTCTTCGTCAAGCTGGACGGCGGCAAAGTGCACGGCGGCAACACCAACAAGTACAGCACCTTCTCCGGCTTCATCATCTACCCCGACTGAGCCCACCCACCACCCCCCCTGACCACCCCGGCGTGGGGACGGGGCTGCGGGCATTGGGGGGGGGGGTGTTTGGAGGGGGGTGTCCCAGGTCCCGCTGGTGTGACTGTCCCCCACGGTAGCGATGGGTGTGATGAGACACCCGCGAGGACACACGTGCCCCCCCCTCCACCGCACGCTGCCCCGCGCACCCGTACCTCTTGGCTCCTCCACACACACCCCCGCCCAAAAATCACCCCCACGCCCCCATCAGTGTCCCCCCACCCCCGCATGCCAGCACCCCCAAGGGTGTCGGGGTGTCCCGCTGCTGTCCCCGTCCCCGCGGCCGATCGTTGGGCTCCCTGTTCCCCCCCAATAAAACACTCTGGGTTTGGATGTGCAGCTGCTGCCTTCGCCTCCCCGGGGGGGGGGGGGACACGGAGGGGACCCTTGGGGAGGGGGCTGTGCCACCATCGCTCCTTGGCTGTCCCCGTCTGTCCCCTGTACACCCCCGCAGCGGTGAGGGGCTCCGGGCCACTGGTGGGGACCCCCATCGTCACTTTCCCACCCCCCCACGCCGTCCCGGCTGCCGCCGTCGGGGGACACGCCGGGGACAGCGCCTGCCCCGGGGGTGTTTGGGGTCCCCGGGATGGGAGCGGAGCCGTGGGACGGCCGGGTCCCCCCACCCGAGCCCTGCAGACCCCTGTCCCCAGCCCTTGTCCCTGCGTGGCCGTGGGCCGGTGCCACCATGGCGTGGCCACCGGCCGGGAGGACACGGCTCCGCTGGCTCGGGGCTGGGGGGGGCCCGGCAGCCTGGGGACCCCCGGGAAGGGCTGGCAGGGCTGGGGGCTCGCCGGCCCCCCCCCCCCCCGGGCCCACGGCACCCCAGAAACCCTGCCACAGGGTGCAGCATCAACGATTTTATTGTCCGTGCGGTGTCCGTGGGTGCGTCCCCATCGTCCCCGTCCTGGTCCCCCGGTGGGTCAGGGTCCCGGCTGCCCCCGGGGGTGGCTGTGGGTGCGGGGGGGTGGGATCCCTCCTCGCTGTGGTAACACCCACCCGCCCAGGGTGCCGTCCACCTCCCCAGGGTCATCCCCCATATGGTGTCCCCAACCTCCCGAGAAACACCTCTGTCCCCAAATGTCCCCCCGCCCCACTCCCAGGGTCCCTCCCTGACCCCAGTTTTCCTCCCCCCAGCCCCAGGGTCACCCCCAGCCCCGAGACACCCCCACCCCCCCCCCCAGCACAGTGGATACCTGGAGAGACACTGGGAAGAGCCGGTGCCGCCACCTCGGGGTCCCCCTGGCCCTCATCCCCCTCAAAGTCTTGCACCACGCTCTCCTCCTGGGGGGACCCCCATGCCCCTGAACACTTGGGGGGGGACAGGGGGCCCAGAAGGGCTCTGCATCCCCCGGCACTCACCCAGGGCACAACCGCATCCTCGGTGTCGGCGGGCTCAGGGCTGAGGCCAGACCGGAGGGACGGGGTTGATTTCTGCCACCAGAGGCTCTGGAAGTGACACCACCATCAGCTGGGGGTGCTGGGCCTGGACCCCCCCCAGAGCCCCGAGCTGTCACCCACTTGCTGCCGACCCACAGCTGCAGGGGACAGGAACACAGGAGAATTTCAGGGACTGAGTGGCCAGCAGGTCGAGGGAGGGGGTTCTGCCCCTCTGCTCCGCTCTGCCCAGACCCCCCCGGAGCACTGCGTCCAGCTCTGGGGTCCTCAGCACGGGAAAGACGTGGACCTGCTGGAGCGGGTCTGGAGGGGGCCACGGAAATGATCGGAGGGCTGGAACCCCTCTGCCCCATCTGACTAGATGTCCTTTAAATGTCCCTTCCCACCCAAACCATTCTGTGATTCCATGAATTGTTCCCTCGCTCCTCATCTCCTCGTTCCACTCCCATCTGCCGGATTCGGCCAGTTCTGTGTTTGCAGCGCCGGTTTTATCAGCGAGCCGAGGCTGGGTCGGATCCTGCCGCCTCGGGCGTCAGTCGGCTCCTTCGGCCGCTGGCACTGAGCTGCTCCTGCGAAACGACTCTTCGGAGAGAAGAGCACAGTTATTCCAACTTCTTCTGTAACAACCCCAGGTGCTGCTGCGTGGGGGTCCCCGCACACCCGCACCCACTGCAGGGGGGGGTCCCGCACACCGTGGGAGCCACATGGGAACAGGAGGTGGCCTTGAGGCCGCTCGGCAGCAGCCAAAACACGCCGGCGGTATCAGACACCGGCTGTTTTGCTGCCAAACCCAAGGCTGCTGCCTAGAAAAATAACTCTGTCCTGGCCAGAGCAGTACGGGGGGGGCCTGCACAACCACCCCATCGCACGAGGGTCCCTGCACGCCAGCCCCCGCTGCACAGGGGTCCTGCACAATTGTCCCCATCGCACAAGGGTCCCTGCACAACCACCCCCATTGCACAGGGGCCTTGCACGCGGACTCCCATCGCACAAGGGTCCCTGCACAACCACTCCCATCGCACGGGGGTCCCTGCACGCCAGCCCCCGTTGCACAGGGGCCTTGCACAACCACCCCCATTGCAGAAGGGTCCCCGTGCACCCTCCCCTCGTCGCACAGAGGTCCCTGCACAATCCCCGCCATCGCACCGGGGGTCCCGGAGCAGCCACCCCCCCCCCCCCCCGCTCCCCGTGGCACGGGTCGCAGTGCGCATGCGCATTCCCCTCGGGCGGGGACTACAACTACCGGCGTGCCCCGCGCGGGCGGGCCGTTGGAGCCGCGCGCTGATTGGCTGCCGAGGTTATTTGAACGGGCGCGCGGCGGGGGCTAGCACCCAGGCGGCGGCGGAGGAGCAGCGGCGGCGGCGGCGTGAGTCTGCAGGGCCGAGGAGTGGGGATGGGGCGGGGGGGGCTGTGAGAGTGTGAGGAGTGGGGATGGGGGGGGGGGCTGGGCTGGGAGTGGGGCTTTGGGCACCGGGGGGGCCGAAGAGTGGGGATGGGGGGGGGGCTGTGAGCCCGTAGGGGGGCCGGGGAGTGGGGTTTGGGCACCGGGGGGGCTGGGGAGTAGGGCTGGGGGTGGCTGTAAGCCTGTAGGGGGGGCGGAGAATGGGGCTGGGGGGGGCTGTGAGCCTGTAGGGGAGCCGGGGAATGGAGCTGGGGGCGCTGTGAGCCTGTGGTGGGGATGAGGAGTGGGGCTGGGGGGCTGTGAGCCTGTAGTGGGGCTGGGGGGGGGGCTGTGAGCCCCTAGGGTGGCCAGGGAGTGGGGCTTTGGGCACCGGGGGGGCCGGGGAATGGGGTTGGGGGGGCTGTGAGCCTGTAGGGGGAGCGGGGAGTGGGGCTGGTGGGGTTGTGTGGTCCCCCAAGGGGCTGGGGAGTGGGGCTGTGGGTCTTGGGGGGACCGGAGATGGAGCTGGGGGCTCCCAGGGGTCTGGAGAATGGTGTGGTGGGGGGCTGCGAGCACTGAGGGGGCCTCGGGAGTGGAGCTGGGAGTTGCCTGTGAGCACTGGGGAGGCTGCGAGCCCGGAGGGGGGGCTGGGAGCTGTGGGGGTCCCACACCTTTCCCTGCCCGCCCCAGCCTGGTGTCACATAGGAAACTCCCGAAAGGAGCTGATTTCGCCGCCCGGATGGACGGCTGGGAGGGCATATCCGAGCTGCTCGCCAAGCTCTGGGTAAGCCGGGGACCGGGGGGGGGCTCCGCTGCTGGCACTGCGGGGGGGGGAAACCTCCCCTGGAAGGCTCTGGGCTGGATGCCAGCGGTCTGACATCCTCCCCTCCCCAGAAATGGCTCTTACACTCCCCGGGAGGTGCCTCTGACGCCAGCCAGGCCTCCCGGCTGCAGAAAATCCAGGTCTGCGACAGGGTCCTGCGGATTTGTGTCGAGCAGATGGCCAAACCCGGGGGCTGCCCGGCGCACACCGCCAGCCTGGTGGCCGTGGCCGAGGCCGCGTGCCGGGGCTACCTGACCGCCGTGCCGCAGCCTGCTCCCCTGTACCTGGAGAAGATCCTCTACCACCTGCTGAGGAACACGGCCGGCCGGGGGAGCGGCGATGCCTGCTGGAGGGTGGCTGACCTCCTCCGTGCCCGGCTGCTGACCTACCGCCCTGGCCAGGCGCCCTCCAAGGACTTCACAGCCATCGTCCACAGCAGCTTCAGCGTGCTCTGGAGAGGGGCGGACGCTTTGGCTGAGCCCGACCGGCCGCGGGAGGAGGGTAGAGCTGTCCTCTCAATCCGTCTGCGAGCCCTGCGCTTCCTTCTGTTGCTGGAAGAAGACGGGGCGGCCTTGCTGCCGCTGCAGCCCCCCTTCTTCACCTCCCAGACGGCGCAGCAGGCAGCTGCCGCCGCCGCCTTGTACGAAGCCCAGCAGGCGCCGTCCTCGGCTTTCCTCGGCCGGCAGCTTGGGGACTGCTTGCTCGAAGCTCTGCGAAAGGAGGCGACGGAGCCGCCCACCCTCCAGCAATCCTTCTGCTTCTTCGAGCTCACCCTGGAGCAGTGCTGGCACCTCTGCAAGAGCGGCCAGTACAGGGCAGCCAAGAAGGCGGTAAAGGACGCGAGGGGCTTCCTGGGGGCCACCGGCGGCTCCGTGAACTCTTTTGGTGACCCTCTGTCCCTCCTGGAGGCCGGGGTTCAGCTGAGCCAGGTGCTGGCCGAGAGCGCTTGCCCCGCGGGGCCGCCATTCTCCCAGGCTGCGGCAGCTCTCGGCTCGGCAGCGGAGGCATCGGAGCAGTTTCTCAGGGTGCTGGCTGAGAGCTGCCAGCTCATCGTCTCCTCCCTGGGCGAGTACGCGAAGAGGAGCAAGCAGTGGCCCTTTGGCCGGGAGGACGTGCTCGGCTTCTGTGCTTTCACTGAGGGGCACTGCCGTGTCCTCCACCGGCTGCTGGAGAGGGTAAGGCTGGGGCTGGGAGTGGGGTGACCACGTAGCGTGGTCAACCAGAGCTTCTGTTAGCAGCTGGAAGGTTCGTAACCCCACTCCAGGCTCGATGCTCCCCTTAATCCATCAGCGGAGCATCCCTGTCCGGCGTCCCCGTCCTGAGCAGCAGCGCCCAGTGCTGCCCAGGCCCCATGAACGCCGCTTTTCTCCTTCCCTCCCCTCTGCAGATTCCTCCTGACGGTGTCAAACAGGAGCTCATGGTGAAGCAGCTGCTCTACCGCAGCCTCCAGCTCTTTGCCAGTGTGGCCTACGACACCTTCCAGTGCTCCCAGGTACCGGCAGTGGAGGGGATGGTTGCTGGCACTGGGGGTGGGTGGGACCCTCGTGGTGCCGGGTGGCTTTTCCCTTCGGGGGCAGCACGTTGGTGGGGTTGGAAGGGGCTGCTCAAGCCACCCTGGGGGGGTTCTGGGGGGCTGTGGGTCCCCGGCGGCCTCTTGCCAGCCTCCCTCTCCCCGCAGCCGTTGCAGGCAGCGGACTGGCCGGGTCTGGAGCGGCTGACGGCGGGCTGCAGGAGGAGCGTGGCGTGGATGCTGGAGGCGCTGGAGGGGCTCCCCGAGAGCGAGCGAGCCCAGTACCTCGATGTCACTGGTCAGTGCTGCGGCGGGTGGGACCAAGCTCAGCATCTTGGCCCCGGCTGGGGTCGAACGCAGTCACAGAGCTCGGGGTCTGTGTACCTGGGGAGCGACGAGGGGGTTCTCCGTCATGCAAAACACATGGCTGGTGGGGCCAGGGCAGAGGGTGACGGTCCCTGGCTGGACAGGGAGAGAGGGGTCGTTCTCTCTCCATCACATCTTTAATATTCGGCTTTCACTTGTGGCAGTGTCGTGCACGTTCAAGCTGGCCTATATCTTCTACAACCAGAACCTTCATGAGGAGGCCAGCTCTGTCTGCGAGCTCCTCTGCAAGAGGCTGCAGACAGCAGATGCCTATGCGTGTCCAGAGATACCCCCGGAGAGGGTAAGCGCTTGCCTGATGCTTCTGGCAAAACTGAACCATCTGGTCCCAGGGCCAGGGGAGCAAAGGAGAGGATGGGACCAGCTTTTCCTCCTGGAACAACCCCAGTTCCCTGCTCCCAGGTCTTCCCTTCGCCCAGGCGGGGAAGAGGGCTGCGGTACGGGACATGGGATGGAGGGATTTTGCTCCCCCTGGGCGCTGAAGTCAGTTCTCTGTGGTCTCCCCGCAGCTGCACAAATGCTTCAGGCTGCAGGTGGAAAGTTACCGCAAGCTGGGGCGGCTGGAGAGAGCCCTGGCATGTGTGGTGCAGTGGCTGGCTGCGCTGCAGGGCCAGATTGGGGAGCTGCTGGCAGAGCCCATCTCCCTCTGGGTCAGAGTCAAAACAGATGCTGCGAAACAGGGGGCTGAGGAGTTACGGTTACGGTAAGACCTGGAGGGCTGCCTGGTGCGTGGGGGGTGGAAGTCTCGAGAGCTGCGGTTCCCAAGCCAATAAAATGACGGTGTTTCTCCCTGCGAGATGTGCCCGGTTCCGCTGCGCTCTGCACAGAGCCCCCCTTACAGCTCCTGTTTCCCCCAGGACCCTGAAGGAAGGCTTGGAGGGGCACAGCCTGGACGCAGAGACCTTGGTGACCGTCCTCTTTGCGGAGTTGAAGGCCTACAAGACTGTGCGAGCTGACACGGGGCAGGAACGCTACAACGTCCTCTGTGACCTGCTGGAGATCTGCTCGGAGGAGAGCGGCCGCCTGCATGAGCGAGCTATCGGCTTGACAGAGTTGGCCCAGGTCTTGTGCTACCACAGCTACGCCCAGCAGACGGACTGGTGGGTGGACGCTGGTGCGCCGGGATCACCTCCCTGTGTCCCTGAACATCGCCAGGGAGCATTTCAGGGTCCTCAGGGGGAGTTTTAAGGATCTGGAGTGTTAGTGCTCTGGCTGTTTGCTCTGTTTGGGGTTCTGGGGTGTATCTATCCCTCCCCTTAAAATGCTCCAGGGGTTTTGGGGGTAGAAGGCTGTTTCTAATCCCTCTGTCTGGCAGCTCCTCCCTGGACTCCATCCAGGAAGCCTTGCGGCTGCTGGAGTTGGTGCCCAGGAGCGCCCAGAACCGGGACCGACTCCTCGATGACCAGGCGCAGGCTCTGCTCTGGCTCTACATCTGCACCCTAGAGTCCAAGCTGGAGCAGGTGGGTGGGGGTGGCGGACGGGGGGCTGTGGGATGCTGAAATGGGTCCAGATCTAGAAACGCCATGGGGCTCCGTGCACGTGTCGGGTGCCCTCCTCAGCCTTGCTGGCAATGCTCAGCTCTGCACCGGGGCCACCAAAAGCCACCCAGACACCGCTGATGAACACTATGGTGACTCTTAACATGTGTTACTGCTGCCTTCTCCCACGCTGCAGAGCATAGAGAGGGACCAGAGATCCAAAGCTCAGGGGCTAACGAACCTGGGTGACTTTGAGCCCAATGACCTCAACTACGAAGGCAGGCTGCTGGAGAACAGGTTCCTGTATGACGGCATCTCCTTCAACCTGGTGACAGAGACCGGTGAGGATGCTGGCAGGTTTGGGCCCTTCGTGAAGAGGCTTTCCAGGGGCGCCTGGTTTCAGGTCAGGGTGTCTCAGACCTGTGGTGTGCCCTCAGCTCTGTCCAAAAGCCTGGACGACGCCTTCGCCTTGTGGAAGCAGCTCCTGGCCACGCCAGGCGTCCCAGCCGTGCGCAGCCCTGAGCAGACTGTAGCCTCCCTGCACCTCCTGGCAGCTCTCTACAAGCTGATGGCCAAGGTAATGCTGCTGGGGAAGTGGTCAGTGGGATGGCAGCCTCCCCAGGCACACAGAGTCCCTCTGAGGTGGTCTCTGAGAGTAACCATGAGGGTTTTCCTGACCCCAGCCCTTGCAAGCCATGGAGACCTACCTGCTGGTCAGAGCCCTGTGCAGCGCACTCGGGGACAGCCTGGGCACGGCCAGCGCCCTGTGCCAGCTCACCAAGCTGCTCTTCCAGCTGGAGTGCCCCAGCTATGCCCAGGTAAGTCTGCCAGGGAGGGAAAGGGCTGTGGGGTGAGCTTGGCTGATTCCCGAGGCTGCAGCCCTCAGGCTGGTGTGTTGGTTTCCAGCTTTTCCTGGAGGAGATGGAATCCTGCCTGCAGAAAGCTGACAGCAGCAACGATTCCTACCTGCTGCTGCAGCAAACCTGCTTCCTGCTCCACAGCCAGCTGTGTTGTGTCAACCACCGGGTAAGGCTCCTAAAAACCCTTTTCTGCCTCAGAAGTAGTGTCCGAGGGCAAGAGGAGACTGCAGCAGCTCTGGCTGTCAGTACCTCTCGCTAGGGACCTTGGGTGTGGAGACACCCTGCACCACAAATGGTGACTCTTTTTCTCCCTCTGCAGATTGAAGAGGGTCTCACCCTGTTGCTGGAGGTGCTCCAGAACCCAGCTCTGCAAAAAAGCACAAAGGTCTGGTACCTGCTGCGAGCCCACGTCCTTCAGCTGGTGGCCATCTACCTGAGCCTCCCCGCTGCCCGCCTCTCGCTCAAGCTCCGGCAGCAGATCTTTGTGCAAGGTGAGTTGCAGGGGATGTTTAAAACCCTGCCGGTGAGCACCAGGTTGACAGGGGTCATGGACGAAGCTCCGTGCAAACGTTTCACCTCTGGGTTTCTCCAAAGCAGCCCCTTTGGGGTGAGGAGAGGGAATCTGGGGGAGTTGCTCTGTGCTGGGTCTGGGGAGGGTCTTGGTTAGTGCAGATACCCACGACTGCCCTTGCACAGGGTGGAAGAGTCCCAAGACGGCTCTCGTCGAAGCCCAGAAGCTTTTCCGCAGCATCATCCTCCTGCTGATGGGAGGCAATGTGCTGGGCTGTCAGAAAACAGCGGCCGATGTCCAGTTTGTGGATTACGGTGAGCCGGTTGTTAGCGTGTACCAAAACCCAAGTGCTCCTCCGGAAAGAGTTGGGCTCCTTGCCTGCCTCTCCGGGAGGAGCAGCTCCGGTCACCTTCTTGTCTTTCCTTGCAGGGGACAACCTGCTGCTGAAGTGGCAAGTGCTGGCTGACACGCTGGCCTGTTCGGAGCACCTCGTGGCTCTCCTCGGCAGGTTGGAGGTGGTGTGTAAGGCCAAAGCCTTCTGCTTGGAGGCCGTCAAGCTGGCCGTGAAACTGCAAGCCACCCGGTGGTGAGTTGACCGTGGAGTGGGGGGGGCAGCCTGGCCCCGAGCTTGGGGAATGCTAGGTTAGGGATGAGCTGCCCTGTGGCCACAGGGGACACTGGTGTCTGTGTCCCTTGGTGGGGGACTGGCCCCGGTGGGACGGTTTGGCACCTTCTCAGCTTGGTCTGGAACAAGCAGCTGCTCTGGGGTGTGTTATCCCGTGAATTCAGCTTGCCAGGCCAGACGTGAGCTTGTTCCTCGCTGCCTGCCTCCCGCACGGCCCTGGGAATGGAGCGACGGCTGTTGTGGGGGGGCTCTGAGGGCTGTTTTTCTCCCCCTCCCAGGTGTACTTCTTTCCTGGTGCTGAAGGCTCAGCTGGAGCTGCAGCAGAGTGAGCTGGAGCTGAGCCACTTCGACCTCCAGCAGGCTCTCTTCTTCCTCAACTCCCATGCTGGTGAGTCCCTGCTCTGGGCTCGGAGGGGAATGGGGGGGGCTGAGGTGAGCCCCAAGCTCGGGCAGTGCCAGGGACGATCCTTCTTGCACCCGCTTTTGGGCTGGGGGGAAATATCAGCCTTGTGCAGATGCTGCTGGAGCAGCCGAGCCCTGTCACCCCGGAGGGTGCAGAGGTGGGGGATGACTCTGGGCCATGTTTTGGCTCATCAAGTGACTCCTCCAGCTGATAAAGGTGTAGCTGAGGAAAGCGGAGCGTTGGGTCTGGCCTTCTGCACCCCTCCTTGGGCTGTCTGTGGTGGGAGCTGGGGAGAGGACTGTGCAGGGAAGACACCAAAATAACCCTCCCCTCCGCTCACAGAGCTCAAAGCCAGCCAGAGGCAGAAAGACCAAGCGAAAATCCTGCCTAGGAAAGGCAAACTTGAGGGCAAGAAGCCACGGGACCCCATCTCTGAGCCCCCCAGGGAAGAGGAAGGTTTCCTGAAGTGCCCCGCACTGGAGTTTGTGGCCACGGTGTGTGGGCTGGAGAAGGCAGATGCTCTCACCGCCTCACCGGAGCTGAAGCCCAAGAGGAGGAAGAGACTGGCCTTCCTCACCCGCCGGCCAGCCTGCCCATGCAGCTTCTGCTCTGACCTGGCGCTCTCGGCTCTCTGCCTGCGCTGGCTCCTCTCCTGTGCCCAGGGCGAGCTGGCAGCGGCCAGCGTGGCCGAAGGGCTGGGTCTGATCCACGCCGTGCTGCCGCGCTGCGCCGCCGTGGCCACGCGCTTCGCCGCCGTGCTGCGAGACAAGCTGTGGGGCGGCTCCGTCGGCCGGGACCTGCCTGCGTTGGACCTGCTGGATGACCTGGTGGCCACTGACTGTGCCGTGTTGGCCCTTCAGAGCCTGGCCAGCCCCTGGCTGGCGGAGGAGCTGCAGGAGGAGCTGCAGACGGGGTTGACCACCTTAGCGTCCTGCAGCCCCCACCTGCCCAGCCTGGAGGTCTCCGGGGCCAGCCTGCTGCTTGCCAAAGCCACGGCCACCGTTTGCCGCCTGGCTTCCAAGCACGGCAGCTCCGTGGATGGTGTTTTTGCCAGCTCTCAGAACCGCCAGCTGCCCACGCTGACTCCGATGGAGCCCAAAGTGGCGGCCGTGCCCCAGACCCTCAAGATGGGCAAGGCTGAACCTCAAAGGCGCAAAAAGACGACAGCGTTGGCCCCTGCCGTGCCCAAGCCCAGAGCGAAGAAGAGCCAGAGAGCGAAGCCCCTGGTTGTGCCGAACACCGATGACGCCTTTGCTCTGGGTGACTCGGACAGTGAGGTGCCCCCCATCGTCATCCAGCCGGTGACAGCGCCCTGCACCCCGCACCAGAAAGCCTGTCCCCTCGCCAAGGCACGCGCAGCCCTTGGCCCCAGGACTCCCTTCACCATCTTCAGCGAATCCTCCCCGCCGGCCGGCAAGTCCCAGCACCCGCGAGCGCCCAAAGTCTTGGGGAAAGTCAAGTCTCGCCTAAAGGTGAGCGAGGAGGGAGGTGAGGGGCAGCCCGGTACGCCCGGCACCAGCCCCGACACCCCCCTGTCCCTCCGCTTTAGGTGATATTCAGTGATGACAGCGACATGGAGGATCCTGAAGCGGGGCAGACCCCCACAGCTACCCGCAAGACATCCTGTGCCCGAAAAGCTCCGCCTGCCAAATCCATGGGGTCCCAGGCAAGCTCGCTGGGGTTCGGCGGCCAGAGCAGCAGTGCCCAGCCCCGGAGAGGGCGGCCGGGCACCCGCCGAGCCGGGGCTGCGGAGGAGAAGAGGGAGCGGATGACCCGTAGGGCTCCCAGAAAGAGAGTGGAGGAACGGGAGCTTCTGAGGACCGTTGAGGAAGAGGAGAAGGTGGAGGAAGAGCTTGAGATCAGCTTTGAGGTCTTGCGGGCCTCTGAGGAAGAGGAGGGAGCTCCAGGTGAGCTGGGCTACCCCAGGGATTGGGGGGGGGGGGGCTCTCCCGCCTTCGTGTACCCCTAAGCAGTCGCTGTCCCCACTGCTGCCACCAGTCCCAGGGACCAAGCGCCTCTGTCCCTCCCCGCAGGCAGGAGACGGCTGCCTCGGCGCAGGCAGGAGGGCGCAGACGGGGAGCGCGAGGTCCTGCAGCAAGAGGCCGGCGAGGACGTCCTGGCAGCGCGGTGGCCGGGCAGCGGGGACCCCCTGCGCCTGGAGGGGACCCTCTCCTCCACCCTGCCCACGGCTGGCGGTGAGCACCCAGCCCAGTGTGGGTAAGGAGGTTTTGGTGCTGGGGAGCTGTGGGGGGAGGAAAGCTAAAGCTGAGCCTTTTGGTGAAGTCCGTAGCAGCTCTGCAAAAACATATTTAGAATGGGTAAAACCCATTGTACGGACAGAGGGCAAAACAGCTGAGGAGGAGGAGGGGCTGCTCCCCGGTGCCGGGAGAAGGAGTTTCCAGACCCGCTCCAGCAGGTCCGCATCCTTCCCGTGCTGAGGACCCCAGAGCTGGACGCAGTGCTCTGGGGGGGGGGTCTGGGCAGAGCAGAGCAGAGGGGCAGAACCCCCTCCCTCGACTGGTGATGTAGCCCAGGAGACAGTTGGCTTTCCAGGCTGTGAGCTCACATGGCCGGCTCATGTCCAGCTTTTAGTCCCCCAGTACACCCAGTTCCTGCTGGGCAGGGCTGCTCTCCATCCCTTCAGCCCCCAGCCTGGGCTGATACTGGGGGTTGCCCCAACCCGGGGGCAGGACCTTGTGCTTGGCCTTGTTGAACTTCATGAGGTTCACAGGGGCCCCCTTCTCGAGCTTGTCCAGGTCCCTCTGGATGGCATTCCCTCCCTCAGGCATGTCAGCCCCCCGCCGGCTTGGTGTCATCCCCAAACTTGCTGAGGGTGCATTTGATCCCACTGTCTATGTCTTTGAAGAAGATATTAAACAGTACTGGTCCCAGTACTTCCCCCCGAGGGACACCACTTGTCACTGATCTCCATCTGGACATGGAGCTATTGTCTCGAATCACCTCCCTGTCCTCCATGTGCCTCAGCAGAGCTTCTAGGAGGATCTGTTCCATGATCTTCCGAGGCACAGAGGGGAGGCTGATGGGTTGGTAGTTCCCAGGGTCCTCCTTTCTACCCTTTTTAAAAATTGGTGCAATGTTTCCCTTTTTTCCAGTCAGTGGGGACTTCACCTGACTGCCATGACTTTTCAAGTATCATGGAGAGTGGGTTGGCAACTACATCGGCCAATTCCCTCAGGACCCTGGGATGCATCTCGTCAGGTCCCATAGACTTAATGTATGTTCAGGTTCCTCAGGTGGTCACGAACCTGATCTTCTCTTACCGTGGAAGGGACTTTGCTCCCCCAGTCCCCGTCTTGCGGTCCATCCACTGGAGAGGTATGGGAAGAGAGGATGCCACTGAAGACTGAGGCAAAAGTTGTTGAGTACCTCAGCCTTCTCCCCATCCTTTGTTACCAGTTGTGTTGATCAGGGGGCGGCTATGCTTTCTTTGACCTTCCTTTTCTGGCTGACATACCTGTCAAAGCACTTCTTATTCTATGTGTCCCTTGCCAAGTTCAGCTCAAGCAGTGCCTTGGCCTTCCTGACGCCATCCCAACAACGTCCCTATACTCTTCCCAGGATACCTGTCCCTGCTTCCACTGCCTGTGCGTTTCCTTCTTGCCCTTTAGTTTGACCAGCAGGTCTTGACTTACCCATGCTGGTCTCTTGCTTTCCTTTCCTGATTTCTTACACCTGGGGATCGAGAGCTCTTGCACTCTATGGAAAGCATCCTTAAAGACTGGCCAGTTCTGTTCTGCTCCCTTGTCCCTGAAGGCAGTTTTCCAGGGGCTCCTGTTGACTAACTCCTTGATCAGCTGGCAGTTTGCTTTCCATAAATTCAAGGTCCTGACTTTACACTCTTCGCCTGACCCATATCCCTCAGGACTGCGAACTCCACCAGTGCATGATCACTGCAGCCCAGGCTGCCTCCAATCTTGATGTCACCATTTAGCTCATTTGCATTAGTGACCAACAGCTCTGGTATCGCATCCCCTCTGGTAGGTCTGTCTGTTACCTGCCTTAAGAAGTTATCCTCAATGCATTCCAGGAGTCTCCTGGATTGCCTACAGCTCACCGTGCTACTTTTCCAGCAGATGTTGGGGTGGTTGAAGTGCCCCAGCAGGACGAGAGCCTGCGAGTGCGATGCCTCCTGTAGCTGGAGGCTACAGGAAAAGACGAAGCCTTTGTCAATAGGCTCTGCTCGATTGGGCAGCCTGCAGTAGACACCAACCTCAAAGTTTCCTTTGTTGCCTTGGTCTCTAATTCTTACCCATAAGCTTTCAACCTGCTCGTGGCTGTTCTTCGGAGACAGCTCTTCACAATCGATCCATTTTTTCATGTAGAGGACAACCCCTCTGCCCCTCCTTCCTCACCTGTCCCTTCTGAACAGCCAGCAGCCTTTGACAGCCGCACTCCAGTCATGGGATTCATCCCACCGAATTTCAGTAATGGCAACTAGGTCATAGCAGCACGGTGGCTTCCAACTCCTGTTTGTTGCCCATGCTGTGTGTGTTGGTGTGGAGGCACTTCATCTGGGCTGTTGTCACCTTCTTAGAGGAAGACCCCTTAATTCCTTTGAGGTGTTTCACTGGTGTTTCCCTCTTGGCTCCTATCACCTCAGGAGCCCCTGGCTCATCTCTGTAAGACTTCCAGTGTACCCAGCATGTCTCAGAGCAACAGGCTGAGGTTCCTCGCTAGCACCCCATCCCTCTAGCCTTGGCCTGTTGTCCCACAGCTTGTCGCAGGCAAGCCTGATTTCATCCCACTCCCCTCCAAGTCTAGTTTAAAGCTCTGTCAGTGAGCCCCGCTAGCTCATGAGCAAAGATCTTCTTCCCCCTTTGAGAAAGGTGAATTCCATCAGACGCCAGCAGGCCTGGTGCTGTGTAGGCCATCCCATTATCGAAAAAAAACCAACCCTGCTGGCCAAGGGTAACATGGGGCTGGTCTGCAAGCCTCCGGTGCGTGGGATGCCGGTCTTGGGCTGGGAGCTGGTGGCTGTGATGGGGATGCCAGGTCTGTCCCCTCTGCTCCCTGCTCCACCTCCCCTCGCCGCTGCTCCGAGTGTTGCCCAAGGGCTTGGCGGCTGATCCTGGGGTTTTGCTGCTTTGTCCCTTCCAGATGTCTCCTCGCTGGACACCGTCCTTGAGCTCCTGAAAGACGCTTTCAACTGCATCAGCCACTGCCCTCCCGGTGCGCTCTACAGCCAGCTCTGCCAGCTCCTGGCTCTGGCCATGGGGAACCAGGACCCCCTCCTCACTGCCTACCTGCTCTCCGAGTCGGTCTGCGTCACCACCCGCCATCAGCTGCTCAGCATCATCCACAGGAAGATTCAGTGAGTCCCTTGGTCTCACCTCCCTCCATCCCCAGAGCATCACGGAGAAGGGGCTCACCCAACACCAGCAGAGCCCCAGCAAAGGTGATTTTGGGGTGGTTATTCCCCCCTGACTGCCTTTCCCTCTGCAGCAAAGAGAAGAAGTCAGCGGGGGACGTGGCCGAGCAGCTCCGGGGGCTCTCCTTGCAGGAGGGGAGCGCTGCCCAGCGCAGCCACCACCTCGCCGAGCTTGAGAAACTCTTCATGTTCAGCTCCACAGGGCTGGGATCTGAGGAGCGGGACAGCTTCCAGACGCAGCTGCAGCAGATCCCCAGTGGTAAGGGCTGATGAGAGCAGAGGGACCAGGCAGCTCATCGCCCGGTAGGGTGCGGAGTGACGGATGGTGCCCTTGGGGCTGTCCTTAAGGTCTGGGTGTGACTTTCAGGGGTGACGGTGTGCGTGTTGACCCTCGTCAGCATCCAGCCTGCCTCCGTAGGGGACACGCTGCTGCTGGCACGGCTGGAGAAGGGCACCGCTCCCGTGAACATCCGCATCCCCACCGCGCTCGCCAAGGTGAGGGCAGGGATGGGAGAGGGGCAGCCCAGCCATGTTTGGGGCTCTGATCATGGCTCCCTTCCTCCTCCAGGCCCTGCTGCGCTCGGTGCTGAGTGATTTCGACGCCATCCAGAAGGAGCAGAAGGAAGCCATCAGCTGCATGGACAAGCGAGAGTGGTGGCTGCGCTGCTCCGAGCTGGACCGCAGGATGAAGGTGGTGTAAAACCGCCCTGCACCCTGATGTGGGGCACACTTCAGAGGGTGTTGGGGGATCGGGAGCCCCCCCAGTGACTCTCTGACCTCTTGCAGAGCCTCATCGAGACCCTGGAGACGCAGGTGCTGGGCTGCTGGAGGGGGGGCCTGATCCCCACCGTCCCCCAGCCCAGTCTGGCAGAGGAAGCTGCCCACTTGCACCCCCAGCTCTGCCGGTGCAGCTGGAGGGACTCAGATCCCATCCTGCTCAAGGTGCCCGGGCTGGAGCAGGGTTTCGGGGAACCGAACCCCAGCTTTGCCAATGCTCAACCCTTCCTCCTCATCGCAGGTGGTGCTGAACGCTGCTCCCCTTCTTGGCCCCCATGATGTGCAAGCCCTGGCCTTCGGCCTCTGCCCAGCGCGGCCCCGCAAGGCTCAGCTCCTCTTGCAGGAGGCGGTGGAGAAGCGGAGAGCCTGCGCCACGCAGACGGACGGCTCCCTCGTCCTGGTTCTGGATAAGGTGAGACCCCAGCTCCTGCTTCACCTCCTCCTGGGTCTGCCAACCTCCCTCCTGCTCACGCCTTCCTCCTCCTCCTCTTCCTCCCAGCACCTGCAGAAGCTGCCCTGGGAGAGCATGGCGTGCCTGAAGGCTGTGCCTGTAACCAGGCTCCCTTCCCTGCGCTTCCTGGTCAGCTACTCCCTGGCACAGGAGGTGAGAGGATGGGGGACCCCGCGTACCCCAGCCCCGGGGTTTGGGGGAACCCCCCCAAACCTTGCGCTGGGCTGGGACCCACTCGTCTCCCCGGCTCCGGCAGCAGTCAGGGTCCGTGCTGAGCCGCGGCGTGAACCCCAGCAGCACCTTCTACGTCCTCAACCCGCACAGCAACCTCCTGGGCACTGAGGAACGATTTCGGGGCTGGTTTGAGAGGTGGGTGGAGATCTTGGGGGGGGGGGGGATACGGGGTAACGGGGTATGGTCTGTGCCCCCCACCTCCTTCTCACCAGCTCTCCCACAGCGAACCTGGCTGGAGAGGTGTGACGGGAGCCGTCCCAAGGCCGGAGCAGATGCAGGCAGCCCTCCTGGAGCACGACCTCTACATGTGAGCATCTCCAGGGCTGCGTGGGGAGACCCTGGGGGGGGTGTATGAGGGCAGCTGGGGCTCACCTGGGGGGCTTCTTCCCGTAGTTACGCGGGCCACGGAGCAGGTGCCCGCTTACTGGACGGACAGACCATCGCCCGGCTGGATTGCCGCGCCGTCGCCCTGCTCTTCGGCTGCAGCAGCGCCGCGCTCGCCGTCCGCGGCAGCCTGGAGGGCTCCGGCATCGTCCTCAAGTACATCATGGCCGGCTGGTGAGTTACAGAGTGGAGGGGGCGGGGGTGTCTCTGCGAGGGGGGCAGAGGCTCTGCATGCATGGTGCTGGGTTTTTTTGGGGTGGGAGCGGGTCTAACGCCCTCCTCCCTTCCAGCCCCTTCGTCCTGGGGAACCTGTGGGACGTGACCGACCGGGAGATCGACCGCTATGCCCAAGCGCTGCTGCAGGGCTGGCTGAGGGGGGGCTCGGGTGCCCCGCTCCTGTCCTACGTCACCCAGGCCCGCCAAGCCCCCAAACTCAAGTACCTCGTCGGGGCAGCCCCCGTTGCCTACGGGCTGCCCGTCTGCCTGCAGTGAGGGTTGGGGGGGGCCGCCGTCCCCGCGGGGAGGCAGCTGGGGACTCGCGGAGTGGATGGGTGTCTGTGTTTGCAACTGCTTTAATTTATTTTAATGAAAGCGTTTTTATTTGCGTGTTCTGTGACAATAAAGCTATTGCCCTGCTCCCTCCTGTTCTCCCCCCCCGTTGCCCATTTGTCCACTGTCCCCAAGGCTGGACCCCCCCCTCCCCCAGGGAAGGTCTCCAAGACTCCTGCCCTCCTCCTCTGCTGCTGGAGGTGGCCCAGAGCCCCCAGCCTTTGCTGCTGCCCCCCCATCCCTTGGTTTTTGGTGTTGGGGGGTCCCCAGGAGCCCTAGGAAGGTGGGGGGGGGGGGATGCTTGCTCACAGTTCCATCACCATGATAGTGCTGGGCATTAGCCTCTGCCCCTGGGGGGGGGCACATTGGATGCCCCTTCCATGAGGGGAAGGACCCTTTTCCCTGGGGGGGGTATTGGGGCGCTACAAGAGAGCTCCCCCACACACACTTTGGGGGGGGCTGCTGCGTCCCTCCTCGGAGCGCTGCCGGCCGCCGGCCGCTAGGGGGCGCGCGTCCGGCGGAGCAGCGAGAGACGGGAGGGGGTGCTAGAGCGTCGCGGCGGCCCAAGATGGCGCAGACGGTGAACGTGGGGGAGCTGCCGCTGCCGCAGCTGGAGCTGCTCAAGGGGCAGCTGGACCAGGTGGGGTCGGGCCGGGGGGGGCTGTGTGGGGCCGAGGGGGGCTCTGTGGGGTCGGGCCCGCCCGCCTGGGGCTGTGTGGGAACGGGTTGGGCTGGGAGGGGCTGGGGGATGATGTGTGGGGCCTGACTGGGCTGGGGGGGTGGGGCTATACTGGACCAGACTGGGCTGTACTGGACCAGACTGAGCTGTGGAGGCGGGAGGGGATGTGTGGGGCCAGGCTGGGCTGGGGTGGGAGTGACAGGCCCGGACTCGGGGTGGGGGGGGGCATGTGTGGAGGCAGACTGAGCTGTTTGGAACTGGGGGAGGTGTGCTGGACCAGACTGGGCTCTGGGGAATACTGAGGTAGAAACTGGGTGGCTGGGTTGAGAGGGTGACAAGGCTGGAGGGAGCTGATCGGGTGAGTTGCCTCAGCCCCATGTCACCCTGTGTCACACTGGCCTGGGGACACCGCTGGGTGTGGGACTGTGGCCCCCCCCTCCGTGACATCTCTTGGGGCTCTGGCACTCGCTCTTTGGGGCTGTTCGAGGCTCCCTCCTGCTCCCCCCAGCCGCGGGGGCCCCCTCCCCACTGACAGGGCTGTGCTCTCTGCCAGGAGGTGGAGTTCCTCTCGTCCTCTATCGCTCAGCTCAAGGTGGTGCAGACCAAGTATGTGGAAGCCAAGGACTGCCTCAACGTGCTCAACAAGAGCAATGAAGGCGAGTGGGATCCCCCCCATCCCAGCTGGACCAGGGGGGGCTGTGCCAAGCCCCCAGAGGCCAGTACCCTCTTCCCTGGCCTTCCTGGCCCTGGCTGCTCCCCCAAAATCACTCCTTCCTCCCTAGGGCTGAGACGTACCAAGTCCTGCTCTGAGCAAACCACCCAGAGCCCCCGTGTCAGCTCTTTTGGCCCAGGCTCTGGCACCTCGTGCCCGGCAGGGAGGCTGAGGGGACTGCTGGAGTGGCCCAGATGTTACAACACCCTGCCCAGATGTTGAGTTGTGGCCCTGTGGGTTCCCCTCACTCGCCTCTGCTTGCTTTTTCACAGGGAAGGACCTGCTGGTGCCCCTCACCAGCTCTGTATCCTTTCTCACCCCCCCAAATTCACTCCCCTTGGGGCTGTTTGTGCCAAACCAGTGCTGCCGCCATCACGCCGTGGTGCCGCTACCGGGCACACCCAGGCTCTGTCCCTGCCTTTCCTGCCAGAGCCGTGTAACCCTCCCGGTTCCCCGCTTTCCCTAACACCCCCTCCCAGATGTATGTCCCAGGGAAGCTCTCGGATGTCGAGCGTGTCCTGATCGATGTCGGAACCGGCTACTATGTGGAGAAGGTGAGGGGCGTGCATGAGGGACACTGTCGGGTTTCGGGGGGGGTGGCTCGGTGCCTTTCCTGGGGAACTGCTCCCCATGTTTGTGCCACGGAGGCCCCCCTTAACTCCCTTGCTGCCCCTTCTCTCAGACAGCAGACGACGCCCGAGACTTTTTCAAGCGGAAAATCGACTTCCTGACGAAGCAGATGGAGAAGATCCAGCCAGCGCTGCAGGAGAAACACGCCATGAAGCAGGGTAAGCAGCTGGCTCCCTCCTCGCTCTTGGGGGGCACCCCCAGAAGCCCCTCCCCGACTCCCCAGCCCCCTTCTCTCCCTGCAGCTGTGGTGGAAATGATGAGCCAGAAGATCCAGCAGCTCACAGCCTTGGGAGCCACGCAGGGTGCAACCACCAAGGCTTAGCCTTCAGCCTCACAGGCCGCCCTCCTCACCATCGCCTCTGGGATGGGAGCCGAGGCTGGAGGGAGCTGCGGGGCGCAGCGCAGCCCCTGACCCCATCCTGGCTCTCCCTATCCTGGTTCTCCAGCGCCTCTTTCCACCCCCATGGTGCCCGGCAGCACCAGCCCCCCCGTTTTGTAGGCAGCATCTTGCTGCCACGGTGTGGAATAAATGAATTGACTTCTCAAAGCAGGGTGCTTTTGGGGGTGGCGTTGGGGGGGCTCTGCCAGGTCTGTGGCCACACGATTTGGGGCAGCCTTATCCCAGGAGTCCCGCTGCTCCCTCCACCTCTAGCCTCTCTCGCCCAGCTTTGCAAGGCCTCAGCTAGGTCCCCCCCAACACCCCTGTGGGGCTTTTTACCCCCCTGAGAAAAAATAATCCACCTTCCCCCAAACAGAACAACTTTATTCCATGGCCAAGGCCCCATCCAGCCGCGCTCCGCTTCCCCGGCGCGGGGTCTGCCTGGTGGTGCCCCATGGCTTCTACCCTACGTGTGTCCGTCCCGTCCCCCCCCCCGCAACCCCGGTATATACATCTATAGGGTCCATCCCCTACAGGAGGGTCACCGAGGTCCAGCCTGTGTCCGTTGGGGGCCACACGAACTATAACGGTGTCCGGCGTGGCTTGGCGTCACCTCGTCCCCCTGCCCGCAGCGCAGTCCGTACGTCCCCTGGTGTGGTGTCGCCTCGTCCCCCTGCCCGCAGCGCAGTCCGTGCATCCCCCTCGTGTCCCCCCAGCCGGTCTCAGCGGACGAAGAGGGGCTTGTGGACGCGCTTGTGGCGGTTGAGCGTGGCACTCTTGGCGAAGCTCTCCCCGCACTCCACGCAGATGTAGGGCTCGTGGCCGTGAGCCTGCGCCCGGTGACGCTCCAGCTCGGCCCCGTCACGGCAGCTCTGCCCGCACTCCGGGCAGGGCGAGGGTTGGCCACGGGCAGCGTGAACCCGCTGATGCTTCAGCAGGTTGGTGCTCTGCGCAAAGCCGCGGCCGCACTGCCCGCAGCGGTGGGGCCGGGCGCCCGAGTGGGTGCGTTGGTGCTTGATGAGGTTCTTGCTTTGGGTGAAGCTCTTGCCGCACTGCCCGCAGGTGTAGGGCTTCTCCCCGGTGTGGATGCGCTGGTGTTGGATGAGGTTGGAGCTCCAGCTGAAGCTCTTGCCGCAGTCCCCGCAGCGATACGGCTTCTCCCCGGTGTGCGTCCGACGGTGCTGAACCAGGTGCGAGTTTTGGCTGAAGCTCTTGCCGCACTCCCCGCAGGTGCTGGGCCGTTCCCCGGTGTGAGTCCGCTGATGCCGCAGCAGCTTCGACCAGTGGCTGAAGCTCTTCCCGCACTCGTTGCAGATAAAGGGGCGCTGACGGCCACCCCGGTGCCGTCCCCCTACGCCCTCCCCCTCTTCCTCCTCACCGTAGCCCCCCGCCGACGTCGCGGCACCGGAGCTGGGCTGCCCTCCTCGTTTCTTGCTTTTGGGGGCCAGGGGGCTGTGGGGGATGACGGTCTGGATGATCTCGTGGGGCAGGACCTCGTCCTCGCAATCGCTCACGATGCCGTCGTCGGCTGCGGGGGCGGGGGGGGGGGTAGAGAGGCTGGGGAGGGGGCTGGCACCCCCACCCCAGGGACAGGCATCCCCCCCCAGAGATGGGTCCCCCCTCCCCAGCCCACCCTCGCCCCCTCCTCACCGATGTAGACCCTCCGGACCATGTCCCCGTCGTCCGAGTCGTGCAGCTCCACCACGCAGGGCTCCTCCTGCTCCATGGGGGCGGCCGGCGGACCCTGGTGTCCTGCAGGGCAGTGGGGAGCCCTGAGCTCCCCCATCTGACACGGGACCACCCCCACCACCCCCCCTCCCGAGACCACCCCTCAGGCTCCAGAAACTCATCCTGAATTCCTCCTCCCTGATGACAATTTGCATCTCGTTTCCTGTTGCGCCATGGCCAGTTCCTGTGTGCTTGGGCCACACCGGAGCATGCGGGAGCTGGGCTCAGAGCTGCTGGGGGGGGCCCCAGGTCCCTTTGTGCCCCCCAGGTCCCTTCATGCCATCCCAAATCCCCTTATGCTGCCCCATATCCCTGTCCGCTGCCCCAAATCCCCTTGTGCCACCCCAGGTCCCGTCGTGCCGCCCCCAAATCCCACTGTGCCACCCCAAATCCCCTTGTGCTGCCCCAAAATCCCTTTGTGCGACCCCACATCCCTTCGTGCCCCCACCAATTCCCTCTGTGTGACCCCAAATCCCTTCGTGCCCCCCCTAAATCACTCCGGGGCCCCATTCCGCCGCGTTACCTGGGCTCCCGGGGGGGTCGGGGGGTCCCGCTGCTTCTCCGGACTCGGCCCCACTGCTCTGCCCTGGCGTTGGCTCCCGAGATCTGGGGTGGGGGGGCATACGGACACGGGTGGTTATGGCCCTGCAGCTGCGGGGGGGGCACTTGTCCCCCACCCTATGGATCTGCCCCCCCCCCCCCCCAGGACTGGGGGGGGGGAGCTGCAACCTCCCCTTAGCCCTTGCGCATCCCCCCCCCGCCTCCCCGGGGCGCCCCCCCCGCCGTTTTGCTCCCGGACGAGTCGTGTCCCCCCCCCCCCCCCGCTCCGTTCGGGGGTCCTGCAGCACCGGGGGGGGGGGGGATAGATCCGTCCCGGGGGGGTCCCTGCGCCCTCACAGCCCGGGGGGGGGGGGGGGGGGCCGGTGCCGGGCGGCGGCCGGGGCCATTTTGGCCGGAGGGAACCGGCGGAGGGGACCCGGTTGGGGGGGGGGGGGGGGGAGGCGCGGGGACCCCCGAGCATCCCCGGGGCCGGGAGGGGGGCGGCCCCGCCGCTGCCCCCCCACCCTTCCGTCCCCCCCCCCGTCCCCCGGCGCTCACCGGCCCCGGCGCGGCGGCGCCTCCGCCGCTTCCGCCGCCCGCCCGGCCCGAGGGGGCGGCGGCTCCGCGCGGGGCCCGGCCCCCGCCGAGGGGAGGGGGGGGGGCGAGCCGCAGAGACCCCCACGGCATCGCGGAGCGACCCCCCCGGGTGCCGGTGTGCGTCGCCAGGGTGCCCGCAGCCCCCCAAAAGCACCCTCACCCACCCCCCAGGATGCTCGCTGCACCCCAAAAGTGCTGTACCCCCCCCTCCGGGGGTGCCTAGGGCACCCTAAAGCTGCCTGGACCCCCCCCCCCAGGATTCCCAATTCACCCCTAAGGTGCCTGTACTGCTCTCCTGGGGTGCCCAATGCGCCCCAAAAGTGGCTGCATCCTCCTCCCCAGGGTGCTCGGGGCACCCCAGCGGTGCCTGTACCCCCCTCCCAGGGTGCCTCGTGCACCCCAAAAAGTGCCTGCACCCCCCCCCACGATGACCACTGCACCCCAGAAGTGCCTGTACCCCCCTCCCAGGGTGCTCCGTTGCTGCCTCTACCTCCCCAAAGATGCCCGGTGCACCCCAAAAGAACCTGCACCCCTCCCCAAGATGCCCCGGTGCACCCCTGCCGTGCCTGTACCCTTCTCCTGGGGTGCCTAGTACACCCCAAAAAGTGCCTGCATTTCCCCCAGGCTGCCAGCTGCACCCTAAAGGTGCCTGTACCCCCCTCCCAGGGTCCCCTAGCATTGCCTGTACCCCCCCAAAGATGCTCAGTGTACCCCAAAGTTGCCTACATCCCCCCCAGGGTGCCCTGTGCACCCCAAAGTTGCTCACAGTCCCCCCTTGGGGAGCCCTGGAGGTGCCCGCTGCATCTGAAGATGCCCACACCCCTCCAGGAAGCCTGGTGCACCCCAAAAATGCCTGCATCCCCCCATTCAGCATGCCCAGTGCACCCTGAAGGTGCCCACCGTCACCCCCCCCCAGGGTGCCCCATTGGTGCCCAGTGCACCCCAAAGCCACATGCACCCTCCTGCGATGGAGTGCGGTGCACCCCAAAGGTGTCCGTGATCCCCTCAAATGCCTGGGGCACCCCAAAGGGGTGCACCCCCCCCCCAAAGCTGCCCAGTGCACCCGACAGGTTTCCCAGTGCCCACCCAAAGATGCCCAGTGCACCCCCAGAGCTGCCCACTGCACTCCCCAGGTTGCCCAGTGCACCCCAAAGGTGCCCAGTGCCCCCCCCAGGGACCCTGCCTCACCCCCACCCCAGGTGTTCACACAGTGCCCAAATGCCCCCCCCCGGGGTGTCGGGGGGTGCCGGTCCTCTCCCAGGGACCCCTCCCCACACTCGAGACCCCCAGCTCTCCCTGCTGGCACTCGGAGCCCTGCTCAGGGGTTTTGGGGGGGGGGCCTGTGGCACTTTGGAGTCTAAATGGGCTGAAAAAGATGAATTTCCAGCCCAGTGCCACCCCCGCACCCCACGGCGGGGGAAACTGAGGCACGGCACAGCAATCCCGCCAGACCCCCATGTGTCCTTTGACTCTAAACTGGGCCCCCCCCAAATTGGTGGGGCACGAGAAAGAGGGGCTGGAGCCACTTCCCACGTGAACTGGCCCATTCCGGGGGGGCCAAATGGGTCTCGGGAGGAACGCCAAGCCCCCACCTGCATCTAGGGGGGGAAGGGGTCTTGCACATCGCCCTGGGACGGGGCACGGGTGCTGCAAGGCCGATGCAGCCCCCAGCCCCCCACCTTTGTTCCCTCCATCCCCTCTCCCTCTCTCAGTTCCCCCCCCCCATTTATTTTTGGGGTGGGGGCCGCAGCACCGGGGCTGCAAGGCACAAAGGAAAGCCGAAGCACCAGGACCCCCCCCCCATCCACCACCACTTCCCTGCCCCCCCCAGCAGCTCCCCCCAGCCCCAACCCAAGATGGGGGGGTGTCCCATTTTTTGGGGGAGCTTCCCAATCTCCTGCCCCCCCCCCCCACCAGCCAACCCCAAGGACAGTGGCTCATCCATGTGTGTCGTTCCCCCCCCCCCCCCCGCAACACCCGCCGGCCTTCGACTCACCTCTCCGAGGCCGAAGGATGGGGTGGCACGATGGGGTCTGGGAGGGGATGGCGAAGGGTTTGGGGGGTCCCTGGTGGGCGGCTTGGGGGTGCGAGGGCTGGCGCTGGCCCCCGAGCGGGAGGCTGGCGTTCGGGGGAGGCCGGGAACAGGAAGGTCCCAGCGTCATCCCATTCCCCCGGCCCTGCTGCCGCCTCGCCGCGAGCCGGATGCTTTTTTCCACTCGGCGAGCAAAAATAGGGGTGAAACCTTGGAAAGGGGGGTCCCCAACCACGACACCCTCAAACCCCACAGCCGAGCGATGGATCCTGGTGGGGAGGACGAGGGGGCTCGGCCCCTTCGGTGACGGGGAATCGTGGATTCGTTTTTTTTTTTTTTTTTTCCCTGCTCCGCTTGGAAAACATTCCCGGACAGGAGGATTTGGGGGGAGTACACGAGGCTCATTTTTGGGGGAGATGGGGGGACGGGGGGGAAAAATGAGCAGCCAGAGCCCCCCTAACCCCCCCACTTTGTGTAATGGCTCTGGCTCCAACCCCGTGCATTCCCCCCCCCGCCGCCCCGCTCCGGCAAAAAAAATGGTTGGAAATTATGCAACGAGGCCGGCGCCTTCATTAACGGGATTGAGCCCAGCTCGGCACCGGCCCTGGGCGTCAGGGTTTTGGGGTGCCTTCGGCATCCCCTTCTGCACCCCACCACCACCCCGCTGAGACCCCGCAGCCCCCGGGAGGGTCTGGGGGTGCAAGGGTGGGGAGCAGCGGGTCCCCGTCCCCATCCCTGCCCTGGGGAGGTTGGGTGGCGCGTGCGGGCGCGTGGCGGCAGCCGGCGTGGGAGCCGTCCCCGCGGGGCACCTGGCGCTGCGGCACCCGGCTCTGCTCCAGCCCCGACCGGGAGGATGGGAAAAACCTTTCCACGGTGGCGTTGGCGTCACCAGAATCGTGCCACCACCGCCACGACCGTCGCCTCGTCCCCTAGGGGTGACGCTGCCCGGGGTGTCCCTGGAACCGCGTGGCAGGACGATGCTCAGCAAACGCCGCTGCTCAGGGACCTTTTATTGATCTCATCGGCAGACCCGTGCGCCCCAAACCTGTACCCACCCCCCCCACAACCCTCCTTGGCTTTGGGGGTGCTTGGGGTGCGGGTGCCAAACCCCGGCTCCGCTGCGGGAGCATCCAGCCCTGTTCCCGGCCGCTGCAGTCCCCAGCCCTTGCCAGGGCAATGCCAGTCCCCCTTGCTGGGGATGCACCCCAAAACCCATCCCCACCCTTGCATCCCCATCCCTCTATCTCCATCCCGGCGTCCCCGTCCCCATCCCGGTGTCCCCATCCCCATCACGCGGCGTGAAGCTTCTGATGCCGATGGAGCTGGGACTTGTGGCGAAAGCCGTCCCCGCACTCCCCACAGATGTAGGGCTTCTCGTCGGTGTGGGTGCGGCGGTGACGGATGAGGTTGGAGCTGACGCTGAAGCGTTTCCCGCACTCGCCGCAGCTATAGGGTTTCTCGCCGGTGTGGGTCCGCTGATGCTGGATGAGGGCCGAGCTCTCACTGAACCGTTTGCCGCAAGCGCCGCAGGCGTAGGGCTTTTCGCCGGTGTGGATACGTTGGTGGGTGACCAGGTTGGAGTTTTGGCTGAAGCCTTTGCCGCAGGCGCCGCAGGTGTAGGGCTTCTCGCCGGTGTGGGTGATCTGGTGACGTGCCAGGTCCGAGCTGCGGCTGAAACCCTTCCCGCACTCGCTGCAGATGGTGGGGCGCAGGCGACCCCCCCGCAGCCCCAGCAGCTCCTTCAGCGGTCCCAGGCCCCCCGGGTGTCCCGGCGTTTTGGCCGGTCGACGTGCCGGCGCTTTCCGTCGCGGCCTCGCCGGGCGGCCAGGTGGCTCACTGCCGGAGGCCGGTGGGCTGGGGTGGGCTGCGGGGAGAGGAGAGCTGGGCACCGGCGGGATGGTGTGGGGACAGGTGGCACCGAGGGCAAGGGGATGGGCCCAGGGCTGTGTCCCGCTGTGCCTTTTTTTTGTCCTATTGGCACCTTCTCCGTCCAGTCAGTCCCTTCTCCACCCCTTTTGCCCCTTCTCCATCCCTTTTGCCCCTTCTTCATCTCTCTGTCCCCTCTGTCCCTTCCCCATACCCTCATCCCCTTCTCCACCCCATTGATACCTGCTCCATTCCCTCTTCCCGTTCTCCAGCCCCTCTGTCCCTTCCCCATCCCTGTTGCCCCCTCTCCATCCCTTTTCCAGCTTCCCTGTCCCCTCTCTGGTTTGGGGACAGCAGTGACACCCCTGTCCTGCTCCCAAGCCCCGCTTTAACTCCCAGCTCAGCCCCCACTGTGTGTCCCCACCAACCCGCCCCATCCCACCCTGACAACAAGTGTCCGGGCTCGGGGTGCAGGAGGAGGTTCACGCACCGGGCAGGATGCGTGCGGATGGCACCACCAAGGGGGACTCGGAGCCCAAATTCCCTCTGCAAACCATGGCTGGAGTTGGGGTACCAGGAAACCCCATGGTGCAGGAGCAGGGCATCCCTGCACCCCAGGATCGGGGCATCCCCATGACATGGGATTGGGACATCTCTGCACCCCAGGATCAGGGCATCCCCGCACTGTGGGGTCAGGACTTCCCTGCACCCCATGACTGGGACCATCCCCATGGTGTGGGAGCAGGGCATCCCTGCACCCCGAGATCAGAGTGTCCTCAGGCCACAGCAATGGGGCATCCCTGTACCCCCAAATCAGGGTGTTCCCATGTCGTGTGATCAGGACATCCCTACATCCCCAGATCAGGGTATCCCAATGCCACAGGAATGGGGTACCCCTGCACCCCGGGATTGGAACATACCTGTGCCACAGAAACAGGACATTCCTGAACCCCCAGACTGGGGCATCCCCACACTGTGCAATCAGGACATCCCTGCACCTCAGGATCGGGGCATCCCCATGCTGTGGGGTTGGGGTATCCCTGTACCCAGGGACTGGGGTATCCCTACGCCGAGAGAAGCGGGTATCCCCACTCCGAGGGACTGACGCATCCCCACACACTGGGATCGGGGTATCCCCATGCTACGAGACCAGGACATCTGCACCCCAGGACCGGAGCATCTTCTCCTTATAGGATCAGGGCATCCCCATGCCAAGGGATCGGGATACCATGGGAATAGCACATCCCTGCACCCCAAGACTGGGGTACCCCCGTGCTGTGGAATTGTGGTACCCCCATACGCTGGGATTGGGGTACACCCATGCCATGGGAATGGGACATCCCTACACCCCAGGACTGGGGTATCCCTGTACTGTGGGATCGTGGTATCCCCACACCATGGGAATAGGATAACCCCACATCCCTGGGACACCCCATATCCTGGGATCAGGGTATCCCCATACCATGGGATTGGGACACCCACACCCTCTGGGATCAGGGTCCCCCCCACCCTCCAGGATTGGGGGATCCCCATGCTGCAAGGTCAGGGTATCCCCACATAGCTGGGTCAGGGCAGGTCCACGGGGGACCCCCAAAAAGGACTCACCACCCCACTCCCCACAATGCCACAGGGACACGCCGCGTGGGGACACCTCGGCCGAGCCCCTCACTGTGGCCAGGTGCCGCTTTGGGGGGGCTCACCTGCGGAGGTCCCCTCCGGCAGCTCGGCATCCTGGGGGTCCCGGGGGTCCCGGGCGGACGGCTCCCCCTCCGTGTCCATCGCCGCTGTCCCAGCACGCTCAGACGGGGGGACCCTGCCCGGGGCGGTGAGAAGGAGCAGGCAAAGAGATGGAGTGACATGGGGGCACCCCCGGGGGGGTCCCGGCTGCACCCCAAGGGGGGTCCCGAACACTTCCATGCCTCAGTTTCCCCTCCTGATGCTGGGGGGGGGGCACCAAGGCCATGGGTTGGGGCTTGAAGCATCCCCCTCCCCATCCCAACAGCATCCCCCCCCCCACCATGCCCCCTACCCCTCTCATGGAGGGGCCCCCCAAGGTCTGGGGGGGGAGGGCTACGCTCACCCCCCCCGACTCTGCCCCGAGCATCGCCGCCATCTCGGGGGGCACCGGGAAGGGGAAAAAGGGGGGGGGGGGGCTGCCTGCCCTTCTTTTTAGGGGGGGTCCCTGGCCCCGACTCACCGCTGCGGCCGGCCTGGCCGGGGGGCCGGGGGGGCCCGGGGGGGTGGCGGTGGGGAGCGATGGGTGGGCTGGCGCGGGAGCGGGGAGCGGGGAGGCCGCGAGCGGAAGGGCCTTCCCGCATGGCCGCCCTCGGCTCCCGCTGGCTGCCGGATGGCGCAGCTCTATGGTCGGGGGGCTTCGACCCCCCGCCACCGACCCCAGATTTGTTCCCCCCACCCCGCCATGGGGAACGGACATCCCCCCCCCCCAGGGGGGTATGGCCAAGGGGTGTGGGAGGAGGTGGGGGGGGCCCCCCCCCACCATTGCGGGCCTGGGCTCGGCAGCGGGACGAGCCTGGGTTGGGGGGGGTTTGGGGTGTCCCCCCCCCCCACCCCGGTGTGTCTGGGGGGGGGTTGGGGTGTCCCCTCCTGCAATGTGTCCGGCTTTGTGGGGGAACGGGGCCCGCCCGGGGGTCCCGCTGGCGCTGGGGGTTTGTGGCTGGGGGGGGTCATTGGGGGGGGGGGGGGGTCTTTTGCCCCCCCCCCCCCCCCGGCCTGGTGCCAAGTGTTCACATCTGGGGGGGGGCACACAGTTCCCCCTGCACCCCCAAAACACCTTATCAAGTGCTTGCAGCTGGTGGGAGCGACAGGACAAAATGGGGGAGGGGCCAGTGCACCCCCCCCCAGCACCCCAATTCAACCAGATGTTGGCAGCTGGGGGGGTCGTTGGGGTGAGAGTCAGGGCCCTCCAGGCCCCCCAAACTCTCCCACCAGATGTTTGCAGCTGGATGAAGCCACCGGTGAGGGGACACACGTGAGGGAGACGGGGGCACCCAATGCCCCCCCCCTCCATTGGGGACCCCCCCCTGGGCAGGAGGGACCCCCAGCTCCCACCGGCTCCCCGCTCAGCTCTATGATTTTAACCCTTCCCAGCCCAAGCAAGGGTTGGGCCAGCGGCTGTTGGCTGGGAGAAGCGGGCAGCCAGACTGGGAGTCACTGGTTTGAACTGGTGGCGGTGTGAGCCAGCAGCGATGGTCACTGTGGGGGTTTGTTGCCATGGCACAGGTGGCTCGGTGTCCCCTTCTGGGGACAGGTTTGGGGGTGCAGGTCCCACTGTCACCTGGCTGGGTCACCCCTCGAGCTCAGCCGTCACCCATCAGGCTGTTGGGTCACCCTCAGGCTGGAGAGTCACCCTTTCGGGGTGTTGGGTCACCCCCCAAGCTGGGCTGTCACCCCTCAGGCTGCCGAGCCATCCCGTGTGACAGGGCTGGGCTGCGGTGACAGCCCGCTCAGGTGTCCGCGGCACGAGGAGTCGTCACACCCGGGCACAGACCTGTCCCCAGCTCAGCCACTGTCAGACTGTCCCCAACAGGCGGAAAAACACCCAAACCCTGTCCCCACAGTGATGCCCCGGTGTCACACAGCTCAAGGACACCCCAGTGTCACCCTCACAGGGACATCCTGGTGACACTCAGCATAGAGACACCCCAATGTCACCCCTGCAGGGATGCCCTGGTGTCACCCAGCGTAGGGACGCCCCAGTGTCACCCTCACAGGGACATCCCAGTGTCACGCAGCGTAGGGATGCCCTGGTGTCACCCTCACAGGGACATCCCAGTGTCACCCAGCATAGGGACACCCCAGTGTCACCATCGCAGGGACATCCCAGTGTCACGCAGCGTAGGGATGCCCTGGTGTCACCCTCACAGGGACATCCCGGTGTCACCCAGCGTAGAGACACCCTGGTGTCACCCTCGCAGGGACATCCCAGTGTCACCCAGCATAGGGACACCCCAGTGTCACCATTGCAGGGACATCCCGGTGTCGCCCGCAGAGGGACATTCTAGTGTCACCCTCCTGGTGTCACCCTCGCAGGGATGCCCCGGCATCACCTTCAGAGGGATGCCCTGGTGTCACCCTTGTGGTGTCACCCTTGCAGGGACATCCCAGTGTCACCCAGTGTAGAGACACCCTGGTATCACCCTCAGGGGGACATCCCAGTGTCACCTTCACAGGGACACCCCGGTGTCGCCCTCAGAGGGACATCCCGGTGTCACCCTCCTGGTGTCACCCTCGCAGGGATGCCCCGGTGTTACCCAGCGTAGGAATGACCTGGTGTCACCCTCGCAGGGACATCCCAGTGTCACCCAGCATAGAGATACCCTGGTGTCACCCTTGCAGGGACATCCCGGTGTCACCCTCCCGGTGTCACCCTCGGAGGGACGCCCCGGTGTCACCCAGTGTAGGGATGCCCCAGTGTCACCATTGCAGGGACATTCCAGTGTCACCCTCCTGGTGTCACCCTCGCAGGGACAGCCCGGCGTCGCCCTCCCGGTGCCACCCCCGCGGGGACGCCCCGGTGTCAGCCGGCACCGTCCGTCCCCCCGGGGCGGCACCCGCGGGCCGGGCCCGGGGCGCTCCGGGCCTGCGCCAGGCCCCGTTGCCATGGTGACGCCGGGGCCGGGGGGGCGGGTCCCCAGGGCCCCCCTCAGCGCTCCCAGCTGGGGCCGCCGGAACCCAGCGGCTGCGCAGAGAGAGGGCGGATTGGTGGAGAGCCGGGAGGAGGGGGCGGGGCTTACGGGCGGGAGCGGCTGGCGATTGGAGCAGAGCAAAGGGCGGGCGGGACCGCCGAGGGCGGGGGCGGAAAAGCCGGGAGGAGGCGGAGCCTCGAGGGACGCCGGGAACCGGATTGGCGGAGAGATCAGACGGGGGAAAGGGGGGGGGGGGGGCACGGCCTCTTCCTGCGCATGCGCCCCTGCGCAGGCTCGTCACTTCCGGGTGGCGGTGCGTTTCCGCCTCCCGCTGGGCCTGGAGCGGCCGCGCCGAGACCGCGCGGACCCCCGGGACCCCCCCGGGACCCCCCCAGACCCCCACCCTGGGACCCCCTGCTCCTCCCCGCGGCGCTCGGTGCGGCCCGGGCAGCTCTTCCGGCCCCTCCCCGCCATAGCGGGGGGGTCCGGCGTGGGCCTGGCGCCGGGGGCTCGGTGAGAGCCGCCCGGGGCATGAGGAGGAGAAGGAGGAGGAGGCCGGCCGACCCGCACTATGTGGTACATCATGCAGAGCATCCAGAGCAAGTACTCGCTGTCGGAGCGGCTCATCCGCACCATCGCCGCCATCCGCTCCTTCCCGCGGGACAACGTGGAGGATCTCATCGGCAGGGTGAGCCCCCCCACATCCCGGCCCGGCGCTGAGTCGCTGCGAAACGCTCGGGAAGGAAACGGAGGGTTTGTAGGGGAGGGGGCCGAGGTGGAGAACCCCCTCCGTGAGCCAACGGGGTGCCCCGGTGCTGCGGGGGCGGTGGGGGGGGGGTCTGCCCCTTTTCGCGGCTGAAGGGCCAGGCCGGGCTGCGGGCATCGCTCCCCGCTGCTTGAACGCCTGTCGGGGTGAGGTTCTTGCGGCTGGGCCCCCCCCCTTGGCCCCGCGGAGGGGGGGGTCTGGGAGGTTTGCCTCTGCCCGGGTCACTCTTGCGGGCAGCGGAGAGCCCTGGCTAAACCTGGCTGATCCGGGCAGCTGCTGAGCTATTTCGGGTGGTGAGGGCTCCGTGGAGCGTCTTAAACCTCCTCGGAGAGGCCCTTTCAAAGCTGACAAGCTCCCGGGTTCAGCCCGGGGCTGTGTCCCACCTGAGGATGCTCCCAGGGCAGCTCAGGCCATGCCGGAACCTTGCCGGTGGCTTTTAAACGGCTGCCAGTTTATTTACCAGAGGCAGAGCACCCCGCTTGCCTTTCCAACCCTCCCCCCGCACTGTGCCCGCTGTCGGCCTCGCACCAGCCATTCCTCGTGATCCTGCCAGAGCAGAGAGCCGACAGACAGAGAGTGGCTGCACGGGTTATACCAGACCCCTGCGGCACCCAGGTTTCTTCGGGCATCGTTTACTGACAGTGAATTAATTAAAGTCAAGCCTGGGAGCAGGGATGCAGACTGTCAAGTGCTTTTGCCCGGCGGCGAGCTCTGTGCAACTGCAGTTCCCAGCCTGAAAACAAACCCCAGGGCTTGTGCGGGAGCATTATGCTGGATATCTATTAATAAATCTTTTCTAACGATGCAAATTGAGGCGCATCAGCTGCTGGCTTGGGGGTGGAAAAGGGCCAAGAACGGGTGGGTTTGCTAATCCCGGCTGCGGTTTCCTGTGCTCTTGCAGGGCGCAGACGTGAACTGCATGCACGGCACCCTGAAACCGCTGCATTGCGCCTGTATGGTGGCTGACGCTGACTGCGTCGAGCTGCTGCTGCAGAAGGGAGCGGAGGTAAAGGCTTTTAAAGATCAAAACAACGTTATATATGCAAAGGTCCCTTTGAAAAGGGTCGGGAGGCGGCAGTGGGTGCTGACAAAACAGCTGAGATTTGAGCTGACTGTTTTAAGCGGTGCTGGTTTTGTGCCCCCTCGCAGGGCAAAATGGGCCCAGGTGAAGGTTTATCGTCCCAGTAGGGAGCGAAATGTTTGGGCCCAGGATCTTGGGGGTGCCCGCTTCTCCGGGGAGGGAGGATGGTTTTGCAGTGGAAACCTGAGGGAAGAATTGAAACCTGTATATTGCCTGATCTTTGGCAGCTCCTTCTGGCTGCTGGGAGGTCGTACCCCCCACTACCTGCCTCGTTTTCCCATCCACTAAATTTGTGATGTGGAAACAGTTTCGTGTGGCACTGGCAGAGCTTACCCTGATGCCGGCAGGAGTTGGGGTACTTCAGTGACCCCCAAATCCTTTCTTCTCCCTCCCCTCTCCTGCAGGTCAACGCCCTGGATGGCTACAACCGCACAGCCCTTCACTATGCAGCGGAAAAGGATGAAACCTGTGTGGAAATCCTCCTGGAGTACGGAGCCAACCCAAACGCTCTGGACGGCAATAAGGACACCCCGCTCCACTGGGCCGCCTTCAAGAACAACGCCGAGTGTGTGCGGTCGCTGCTGGAGAACGGCGCTTTGGTGAATGCCCGCGATTACAACAACGACACGCCGCTCAGCTGGGCGGCCATGAAGGGTAACCTGGAGAGCGTCAGCATCCTGCTCGACTTCGGGGCGGAGGTTCGGGTGGTTAATTTGAAAGGCCAAACCCCCATCTCGCGGTTGGTGGCATTGCTGGTTCGGGGATTGGGTACAGAGCGCGAGGATTCCTGCTTCGATCTTCTCCATCGAGCTATCGGACATTTTGAGCTGAGAAAAAACGGCAGCATGCCCTGGGAGGTGACCAGGGATCAGCAGCTCTGCGAAAAGCTCACGCTGCTCTGCTCGGCCCCTGGTACCCTACAGACGCTGTCGCGTTATGCCGTACGCCGCAGCCTGGGCGTGCGGTTCCTGCCGGAGGCGGTGAAGCAGCTGCCCTTGCCCACCTGCCTGAAGGAGTACGTGTTGCTCCTTAGTTAATCAAAAGACAAGGCGCCAGGGCTCTTCTGCGCCGGCATTCGGCTCCCTTCGTCACCGCTTCCTCGTGGCAGCACTGGGGATGAGGTTGACCGCTTGGTTTGGGACTCGTGGGTGCCGGATTCCCCTCCCCGGCCACCGTCCCAGTTTTCATCCTGCTCTGCTCTTCTGCCTGGGCTGGTGCAGGGCAGCAGGGATCCACCAGTGCCACTCACAGATGTCTCCATGTTGTGTCTCTGCCCACAACGCCTGCTTGGTGGCTCCTCCCACGCGCTCTCCCCTCGATTTCGGCCTCGTGAGATGAGTGATCCCCCTTTAATGGCAAATTATATCCCAGCTGTTGGATTAACCTGTTTTTTTTTTCCCCTTTTTTTGCATTGGGGCAGACTCTGGGAAAGGAAGGCTTTCTGGGTGTGGGGAGAACAGGGAAACCCTCCTTCTTCGAAGGACCTGGGGCAGGAAGTCAAGAGAAGGTGTTGTCGGACCCAGAGAAGTCCTGTGGGATGTGTCGGCTGGAAGTCTGGTGGAAAAACTCACCTTAAGTACACGTAGCGAGCCTGTACATTGTGTAAAAGTGCAGGCTGGCACCTTCACTTGGCGCGAACACCTGCACACAGCCACAGCTGCCCCAGCATGACACCCTGCAGACAGGGCAGACCTTGTGTGTCCGCGGCTCCCGGTGCTTCGGGCAGATGTGGGGCATCCCTTCAACACATGGAAGTGTATTTTTCCCTTCTTATCTATAATTTTTAAGATGCATCAGTGCTGTAGAGGGGAAAAGGGTGGGAATACCTCAAAAGCCAACACTTTGTGGGGCTGTAATTCATGTGAGCGGAGGAAATGTTTCCCTCCCTCCCCAGAGTAGCTCTGCTCAGAGTGCAGAATGCTCCATGCCCCTGAGCAGAGGGTTTCCCTCCCGTCTGCCATGCGATAACCCGCCCGAGCTCTTCCTTTGCTTTGGTTTTGCACCATCAACTCACCATTTCGTTGTTGATTTTATGTACGCGTGTGTATATACAGATTTTAGGAGGAGGCGTGAGGATGTGCTGGCAGCGGGGCACCAGGCAGGACCCCCGTGGGCAGCACCTGCTCTCTGTTCGGCACGGCTCGCTCCTGGTGGCAACGGCATCCGCGCACGCACCGTCATGTATTCACAGAAATAAATGGCTCACCGCGTGCTGGAAGGTGTGTGTGTCGCACACTTGTGGATGGGGTCATTGAGGGAGCGCAAGGGGTTGGCCCTGCTCCTTTGGGGTTCTCCCTGAACAGGGAGGGCACGTCAGGGTGGAGTTTGGGGGTGCTGCTGCTGGTGGTTTTGTTCCCATGCTTGTTTTTGGCACGACGTACAGTTCCCGTCACACCTCTCAGAACAGTAACGTCACATTGTCTGTGATGACGCCTTGTTAAACCCTCATGCTGATGAGTTCTGTGTGGATTTTACCTCCGACTGCAGCCTGCCCCCTCCAATCCCCCTCGCTGCTCCCAGCCCACCCTTCACACCCCTGCCTCTGCCCTTGTCTGGGGTTTTTTTGGATCTTGACAATGCACTGAGCTGCATCATCTTCCACGTGCGTGTTCCTTACCCAGGGATCCTCTGGGAGAGCTGCCCTGTGCTCTCAGAGGTGAAGTGAGGAGGGTAAACTTTGTTAGTTACTTTACAGGAGAAACTTGGAGGAGAAAAATCAGATTATATGTATTTTATTCCTCCCTGTTGTGCTGGGGAATGAAGCTGTCGGGACCAGGGGTGCCTGCAGGGCTGTGGGAGCCATGTTCCCCTTCCCCGGGGGCTGAGCACTGGAAGGTTGGAGCATGATTTGTGTTTGCCACCACGAGCGAGTGGTGAGTTTATTGAAGCATTTTAATTCTGAACTTTTAACACTAAAGTGGTGCCCTAGGGACTCTACCCAGACCACTTGCTCTCAGCTCATCGCAACATCCTGCTGCAACACTTGGGGAACCACTTCTCTGTTTAAAAAGCCCATAAAATACCTAAACCAACCCTGAGGAAACCCTCTGCTTCAGTAAAACTGGTCTTTTGCTGAGGCAGCAGGTGCCCTCGGGGCATGGAGGTGCTGCCTGGCTTCCCGGGGGGTGTGAGCTACAACGGGGAGCGCTTTTTTCGGAGGTTCCCCAGAGCGACACAGGGACATGATCCGGGATGGGGGAAGCCATGCTGGTGATCGCCTCTTAGATGTTGGACTCGAGTGAGATCCTCTTGTGTGTGACATGCTCCAGGTGGGCTTTCTCCGAGGTGTCCAGCTCGATGTTGTACTTGGCCAGGATTTTTAGGATGGGACGAAGCTTCAGCCACCACTGCTCCTTGGGGATGCGGTGCCTGGGAGAGAGAGAGAGGGTGGTGTGATGGTCCTGGGTGGAAACAATGCTGCATCGCCTGGGGAAGCATTCCCAGCCTGTATTTATCCTTCCCGGGGTTGGGGCACGGTCTTGGGGTGAGGGGGGAAGGGGGGCACCTACTCGAAATCCGTCTGCTCCTTGAGGTCGGTGATGGGCTGGAAGACGAGGCTGCGCTTGCGCATACCCAGCAGACAAGCCGAGTCAGCTGTGTTGGCGAAGATCCGACCTGTGAGGGGAGGTGGGGAGCGAGCTCAGCATTTTGGACCCTCGAGGAGGGGAGAGCACCCCCCAAAATCTGCAGGGGAGCCCTTTGTATTGAGATATCGGAACACGCGTGCACGTTGGGAAAGAGCCGGGCATTTTCTTTTGGCCATGCCACCCTGTGGCTGTGGGGAAGGGTAGGGGCCTTTGGAAACAAGGCAGAGAAACCCCCCAGGTGCGGCACCCACCGTGCCGGGAACACTCCTTGATCTTCCCGGTGATCCAGGCCACCGCCTTGGCACCCATTTTGGTGCCGAAGTTCCTGTCGAAGGGGGTCGGGGTGCCGCCCTGCACCAGAAAAGTCACTGGGTGAACATGGGGAAGCCCCGAGCGAGGGTCTCCCAACCTGCAGCCCCATCCCTGGGGGCCACATTCCTGTTCCCTGGGGAGGGTCTGTACCTGCTGCATGTGCCCCAGCACATTTTTCCGGCAGTCGAAAATACCCTTCCCCTCCTCCGAGTAGAGGTTGTAGATGAAGTCGGTGGTGTAGTTCTCGTTGCACCGCTCGTTCCTGCACCAGGGGAGGGAGATGGGCTCATGAGGGGGTGGCATGAGCACGGCAGGTCTCAGTCGCCCCCCCCGCCCCCATCCCATCCCACCCCAGGGATGTACCTGAGCACCAGTCCCCTCTTCACCGTCGTCTTCATCTTCTCAGTTAAATGCTCCACGTTGACCTACACGGATCATGAAATGGGCATTGGGGGGCTTGGAATTGGGAATAAATGTGGCCTGGGGCCATGGTGATGCCTGGAGTGGGGGGACATGGAGTGTGGGGGGGTCCCCAACCTGCAGGTCGTGGATGTTGAAGTGCTCCTCGTAGATGTAGGCGGCATCGGCACCGGCCGCCAGCCCTGCCATGGTGGCCAAGTAGCCGCAGAAGCCGCCCATGGTCTCGATGATGAAGACGCGACGCTTGGTCCCGGCCGCTGACTGCTTGATGCGGTCACAGGTCTGTGGAGGTGGAAGAATTGGGGTGGAAAAAAGGGATTTACGTTAATGGGTGTTGCTGCTGTTAAATGGGGAGAGGGGGCTGGGGGGTGCGGGGCCGCACTGTGGTGATGGTGTTGAGCGCGGTGTCGGCGCCAATGCTGAAGTCGGAGCCGGGGACGTTGTTGGAGACGGTGGCGGGGATGATGCAGAGCGGGATGCAGAGCTCCTCGTACTTGGCCCTCCCCTCCATCAGCTCCAGGCTGCCCGTGAAAGCCTGCGGGCAGCAGGGCGCAGGGTGTCGGCACGGGCACGGTGCCGGCAGCTGCCTACACCCTGCCACCCCTTCCCCGCTCACCTCGAAGCCGCCGATAATGATCAGCCCGTGGATGCCGAAGTTGCTGATGGTGGCGCTGATTTCCTCAAAGTATTTCTTGGGCAAGGTCCTGGGAGGGTGAAACCTCCCTGGCTGAGCCTGCCTGGGTTGGGGGGCTTGACATGGGGACCCCCCCATGGGGTTTCCCCCGGGCGGTGCATTACCTCTTTGTCCCCAGTTTGGATCCTCCCAGCCCTGTCCAGCTGCCGACCCTTTCCCAGCTGATCTCTTCCAGCTGGGGGGAAAGCAGCAAGTTAGAGGGGAAGGGGAGAAGGATTTTGGGGTGCACCAGCCTTGCCGTGACTGTATTGGAGCGATATTGGGGTAACCCGGTGCCCCCCAGGCCGGGGGACAACAGCGGGATGAAGCATGGTGGTGCTGGGGTTAGGAAGGGGGTCGAGCACCCCCATCCCAGGGGATCCCCTTTCCCTGTGGGGCTGTGGCTGCTGCTTTTCGGGGCCATACCCCATGCACCCGCTTTTCCTCGGGGATCGCACCTTCCCGTAGGCGAGCCCTTCGAAGCCATCGTGCACCGCCAGCATCCGGTGCCCGTGGATGAGTCCGATCCGCACGGTCGACCTGACGGCCGCGTTCATGCCGGCAGCCGGGGCGCCCACGTTGAGCACGGCCAGCGTGTAGCCGCTCTGCGGGGACGAAGGAGCCGACGTTGGAGGGGTTGTGGGGTTCAAGGGGACCCCATCGCCCCTTCCGCGCTGCCGTACCTTGGTGGAGGGAGGGCGGATGTGTGCCAGCAGCTTGTACACGTTCCAGTTGTTCTGGAAACTCCTGCAAAGGGGGGGAAGGTGGTTGTGGGAGCCCCGGGGGTGGCCGGAGCCCCGGGTCCCCGCCACGGACAGGGTGCAGACACTCACCGGCCCCGCAGCTTCAGGGCCTCATCAAAGCGTCCCTCGTTCATCGCCGTCGTCACGTCTTTGGTCTGTGGGGAGCAAAGATGGGTGGGTTGCAAAGATGGATTGGTTTGCACCACGCCGGCTGGGTTTGCATCGCACCAAAAGGCTTTGCATCACGCCCGGCCAGGTTTGCATCATGCCGCGTGACTTTGCATCACACTGGATGGGTTTGCGTTGCACCAGCTGGCTTTGCTCTACATTGGATACGTTTGCATCGCACCGCACGGCTTTGCGTCGTATCAGCCGGGTTTGGGTCGCACCCGTCTGTGAGGAGTGCAGGGGGTGTTCCTGGGGGTCCTGTCCCCCCCCCATACTCACCACCTGGACGCACTCCATAAGGGGCAGGCGCACGGCTTGGTTGCCCGAGAGGCTGACGACGCAGGCGGGGGTGTCGGGGGTCCCCTCCAGCAGAGCCATGACAGCTTCAACACCCATCCGGCTGCCCTGTGGGGACAGGGATGGGGACATTACCCCCCCGGACCCCCTTCTCCCCCTAGGGCCGGGGTGGGAGGGAGCTGCCTACCAGGATGCGATCAAAGGCGGAGGGTGTCCCGCCACGCTGGACGTGGCCCAGGATGGTGACCCGGGTGTCATATCCCAAACGCTTCACCACCAGCTGCAAGACAGGGATGCGCCTGGATCCGGCCCCGTAGCGGAACCAGGAAAGGGCCGGGGGAAAAAAAAAAGGGGGCTTGCTCTCCCCCTCCCCACTCACGTTTTTGATGTCGTCAGAGGTGATGGCCTTGCCGTGCTTGTCGATGGCGCCCTCGGCCACGATGATGATGTTCAACCTCGAGCCGCCCACGCGGGTCTGGGAGGGGGAAGATGGGGGGTCACAACAGGGATGGGGACAGGGATGGGGACGAGGCGCCTGCTGGAGCCCATCCTACCTCCGTCAGCCTCCGGCACAAGTGATCTTCCCAGTCATCCTCGGGGGGGGACTCGGGGATGAAGACCCAGTCAGCGCCGCAGGCCAGGGCGGTGATGAGCGCCAGGTAGCTGGGGCGGGTGAAAAAGAGGCCGTTCAGAGTTTTTTCCTGACTTTCTTTATCGGGAGCCGGATCTGGGTGATGGCGCGGGGACGTACCCGCAGTGACGACCCATCACTTCCAGCACGAAGGTCCGCTGGTGGCTGCGGGAGACACGAATTTCATCCCACGGCAAGCCCGAGTGGGGCCTGGACACCTGGGTCCCCCCCGGTGTGGGGGACCCGGGGGGGTCCCCGTCACCTCTGGGCCGTGGTGGTGATGGCATCTACAATCTCCATGATACGGTGCAGCGCCGAGTCGGTGCCGATGGTCATGTCAGTGCCGCAGAAGTCGTTGTCGATGGAGCCCACCATGCCCACGATGTTCAGGTAACTCGACTTCTTCGCCTCCTCCGCCGTGATTCCCCCTGCCACAGGGTGGGACACCCCCTTTTCCCTCTGAGTCCCCCCCCCCCCAAAACATCCCCACGGGGCCAAACACCAGCACAAACCTCCAGCATGGGGAAAACCCCACCTTTTTGTGTACAACCCCCCCGATTTTGGTGCAGACCCCCCGATTTTGGTACAAAACTCCCTTTTTCTTTTCACCCTGCGGATGAAATCTTGGGGGGGGGGGTCCCATGGAGGGGGACACACACACACTCACGTACCCACTTTAACCAGCTCGGCCAAGAGGCTGCTCCACTCGGCCCGGAAGGTGTCGGCGCCGGTGAGGCTGCCATCGCCGCCGATGACACAGAGGTTGGTGATGCCGCGTTTCACCAGGTTACGGGCGGCTTTCAGGCGTCCCTCCCGAGTCCGAAAATCCTGGCACCGGGCGCTGCCGATGACCGTGCCCCCCTGCGGGACCCCCACATGGGTGCTGGGTCACCCACCCTTGCCCAGCACCCCTGTGTCCGTCTGTCCATCCCTCCCCCCCCCATCCCGGCTCCGGTTTCGGGTTATTTTCAGGCTTGACCCCGGTGCCGTGGCGTAGGGTTACACCGTACCCCCCACCCCTGCCATCGGTGCACTGAGCTGGCTGGGCTCAGCCGCTGCTCACCAGCTGCAGCATCATGGAGACGCTTTCCCACGTGGCCTCCTTGATGTTGTCCCCACCGTCCACCAGCCCCTGATAGCCCTGGGAAGGGGGGACACACAACCTGATGTTGAAACGACCCCCCTCCAGGGTTGGGGGGGGTGGAGGTGTGTCTGGGAAAATTGGGGAGGGTGGGTGGGTGTCAGCACCGACCTCATGCACGAAGTAGACCTTGGCACCGGTGTAGATGCCCACCCGCACCACGGCGCGGACGGCTGCGTTCATGCCTGGGGGAAGAGGAGGAGAACGTCACCCTGGGACACCCCCAGGGACCCCCCCAAAGCCATCATTTCCCTCCACCTTGCACAACACCCAGCTTGCCACCCCCCAAGCCCCCCCCCCCCCCCCGGCACGGATCCGGCCCCGCAGCTGCCCAGGTTATTTTTGCCCCGTTGACATTTAGCAGCGGCGCCGCATGACACCGGGTGACAAGCGCGGTGGTGGTGGGTAGCCAAGCGGAGACCCCCGTGGGCTGGATGAGGCCCCCACCCCTCCCAACTGTGGGGTACCCCCCTCATCCCTGGGGTCACCCAGGTGGAGGACAAGCTTTGGGCTGAATCCCTGCGGTTTTGGGCAACGCCAACACTTCTCTGGCATTGGCTTCATGCCAGAGTGCTGCTGCCGTCCCTTCAAGCCCCCCCAAATTTTGGCAGGGGGTACGTGCACCCAGACACCCCTCTCCACCCCAAAACTCCCCTTAACTCTACCCCACGGCTTCCTCACCCCACCGTCCCCCCAAGGTCACCCTGCAAAACTGCAACCCGGAGAAAACCACTGGAGCAACTCAACCATCCGCAGGATCTGGCCACAAAGTCCCGTTTTCACCTGGTTTCTCCCGAAAATAGGGCCCCACCCTCACGCAACCACTGGCTTTTGGGGCCACCGGTGTGTCCCTTACCCTGGGCGTCCCCCCCAGAGGTGAGGACGGCGATGGCTTTGCCGGCACCAAGGTTCTCGGTGTGCCCATGTCCTGGCGGTGTCTGTGCCATCTTCTTGGCTGGAAAAAGAGGAAAATTGGGTAAAAAAAGGCTGGGAAGGGTGGCGAGGTCCCCCCCGGTCCTGCTGGCACCCGCAGACTGGCACCCGCAGCCCCGCCAGCCCCTAAATTGGGCCCCCGGAGGGAGGGACGGCCCTGCTGGCAGCGGGGGGGGGGGGGGGGGTGTCCCCTCCCCGGTACGGTGGGGGCATGGGGGGGGGGCATGGTCCTGCAGGTACTGGTCTGATCTCCTTACTGGTGCTAGTCTGTCCTTCTTACTGGTTCCAGTCTGTATTCCCTGTTGGTAACAGTCTGTATTCCCTACTGGTACTGGTCTGCTCTCCCTACTGGTGCCAGTCTGTATTCCCTGCAGATGCCAGTCTGCCCTCCTTACTGGTGCCAGTCTGTATTCCCTGCTGATGCCAGTCTGCCCTCCTTACTGGTGCCAGTCTGTATTCCCTGCTGATGCCAGTGTGTCTTCTTTAGTGGTACCAGTCTGTCCTCCTTACTGGTTCCAGTCTACCCTCCTTGCTGGCACCAGTCTGTATGCCCTGCCAGTGTGTCTTCTTTAGTGGTACCAGTCTGTCCTCCTTACTGGTGCCAGTCTACCCTCCTTGCTGGCACCAGTCTGCTCACACTGCTGGTACCAGTCTGTATGCATTACTGGTACCAGTTTGCCCTCCCTGCTGGCACCAGCAGGCACTGACCTGGCGGGTGTCCCCCTCTTGGGGCAGAGGGGAGGAAGGTGAGGAAGAGGAGGATGGCGGCAAGGGAGAGTGCGGCCGAGACGAGGAGCCGGGAGGTCTCGGGGGAGAGCTCGGGGACGGTCACCATCGCCCGCCCGCCGCTGTCACCGGAGCTGCTGTCACCCGAGTGGCTGAAACTGGATCGGCTGTAACGGGATCGGCTGTAGGGATCGGCTGTAGGGATCGGCTGTAACGAGATCAGCTGTAACGGGATCGGCTGTAACGGGATCGGCTGTAACGAGATCAGCTGTAATGGGATCGGCTGTAGGGATCGGCTGTAACGAGATCAGATGTAACGGGATCGGCTGTAACGGGATCAGCTGTAACGAGATCGGCTGTAATGGGATCAGCTGTAATGGGATCGGCTGTAACGGAATTGATCAGCTGTAATGGTATTGGCTGTAACAGGAACCGCTGTAGGGATCGGCTGTAACGGGATCACCTGTAATGGGATCGGCTGTAATGGGATCAGCTGTGGCAGGAGCGCCCATGGGGACCAGCTATAACGGGATCAGCTGTAATGGGATCAATTGGCTGTAAGTGGGAGTGCCCACAGGGACCGGCTGTAATGGGATCAGCTGTAACAGGTTCGGATGTAATGGGATCGGCTGTAGGGACCAGCTGTAACAGTATCGGCTGTAACGATATTGGCTGTAACGGGATGGGCTGTAACAGGATTGGCTGTAGTGGGTGCGCCCACAGGGACAAGCTGTAATGGGATCAGCTGTAATGGGATCGGCTGTGCTGCAACTGGCTGTAACAGGATTGGGCTCGCAAAGAGCATCAGTACCAGGGTCGGCTGTAGGGATCAGCTGTAACAGGATCGGGTGTGCCGCAACCGGCTGTAACAGGATGGGCTGTAGGGATTGGCTGTAGGCATCAGCTGTAACGGGATCGGCTGTAATGGGATCAGCTGTAGGGGTCACCTGTAATGAGATTGGCTGTAATGGGATCAGCTGTAGGGATCGGCTGTAACGGGATGGGCTGTAGGGATCGGCTGTAGTGGGATCAGCTGTAGGGATCGGCTGTAATGGGATGGGCTGTAGGGGTCAGCTGTAACGGGATCACCTGTAATGGGATCGGCTGTAATGGGATCACCTGTAACGGGATCGGCTGTAACAGGATCAGCTGTAACAGGATCGGCTGTAGGGATCACCTGTAATGGGATTGGCTGTAACGGGATGGGCTGTAGGGATTGGCTGTAATGGGATCAGCTGTAGGGATGGGCTGTGTAACGGGATCGGCTGTAGGGATCGGCTGTAATGGGATGGGCTGTAACGGGATCGGCTGTAGGATCACCTGTAACGGGATTGGCTGTAACGGGATGGGCTGTAGTGATCGGCTGTAGGGATCGGCTGTAACGGGATGGGCTGTAGGGATCGGCTGTAATGGGATGGGCTGTAGGGATCGGCTGTAACGGGATGGGCTGTAGGGATCGGCTGTAATGGGATGGGCTGTAGGGATGGGCTGTAGGGATCGGCTGTAGTGGGATGGGCTGTAGGGATCGGCTGTAATGGGATGGGCTGTAGGGATCGGCTGTAACGGGATGGGCTGTAGGGATCGGCTGTAATGGGATGGGCTGTAGGGATCGGCTGTAACGGGATCGGCTGTAGGGATGGGCTGTAATGGGATGGGCTGTAGGGATGGGCTGTAGGGATCGGCTGTAGTGGGATCAGCTGTAGGGATCGGCTGTAATGGGATTGTCTGCCCCATGGTGAGACACTGTCCCATAGGGGGAATGCCCCACAGTGTGAGCCCCCCCGTAGGGTGACACCCCCGTAGGGTGACGGTGACACACTAGAGGGTGACACGACCCCGTAGGGTGACACCCCCCCCAGGGTGAACACCCTACAGGGTGACATTGCCCCCCCGCCCCCAGGGTGACCCCCCCCCCCCCCAGGGTGGTCCACTCCGCACAGGGGGACACCCTATAGGGTGGCAGCCCCCCATAGGGGTCGTCGTCCCCCCAGGGTGACACCCTATAGGGTGACACAGACACCCCCCCCCCCGCCGCCATGGTCTGCCACCCCCGGGACCGCCGCGCCGCCAGGGGGCGCCCTCCTCTTCCCCGTCCACCCGCAAACGGCGCATGCGCCTCTCCAGCCCAGCTCGGACAGCGCCCCTCCTCGCCGCCTCTCTCTCTGAGCGTCACTTCCGTCGCCGCCGCGCCCGGCGTCGAGTTCCGCTTCCGTCCGCCTCGTTGCCGGCAGCCGCCACCGAGCCCGGGAAAGGCGCGCGTGCTCTCGGGACGCTTCCGCTTCCGGTACGGCGGCTGGGCCGGTGTGTGGGGGGGGGGCGGGTAGCGGCGGCGGTGGGCCTCAGCCTCGGCCTGCCCCGGCCGGCGGCTCCGGGACGGCGAGCTGGCCCCGGGGCGGCGGTACCGCCACAGGGGTAAACGGCGGGAGGCCTCGACCGGTACCGCCAGCCGCTCCCTCGGCCCGGCGGGATCCCCGGGGCCGCCGCCAGCCCGTCTCGGGCGCTGACCGGTGGGACCGTGCCTTTCCCTGACGTTTTTCTCGTTATCTTTGTTTTTAGAAGGAAAATCGGAGTCGTCCGCGCCCGCCCTCCGCTCTCCGAGCCGGCCCGGCCCCTCGGGAGAGAGACTGCTCCGCCGGTTTTTCTCAGCCGTCTCCGGGGTGGCTGACGGGGGCTCTTCTTCCTCAGATGCGGCGGCGGAGCCCATGAGGATGGAGGCCCGGGACGCGGCGCGGGCCAACCACGGCTCCGTGTTCAAGGCCTTTCCCCTGCCCTCGAGAGCCGGCCTGCGGGATCCGCTCTCCCAGCCGGACAGCAAGGTGCGGAGGCCGGCTGATCCTCGCCCGCGCTCCCCGGGCCCCGGCGTTGCTGCGGCGAGCTCCCCCCGATCGCTGCCTGGGGGGGGGGCACATGTGGTTTTGGGGGCTAGCGGCTTCTCTGGCCCCCTTTTGCCCTTCCTTTGGTGTCCCTGTGGGTCAGAGGCGCCCGTGGGCAGGGTCTCTCTGCACAGCATCCCCCAAGCCTTGAGTTCAAAACCTCCCAGGTGGTTTTGACAGCCCATCTCGGTAACGCCCAGCACTTCTGCGCTGTGAGAGCCCCGCTTGCACTGTTAGTTACTGGCGAGCGTGTAAAATGGAAATCACGCGTGGAATCTGCCCGTGGATGGTAAACCCGCGCGCGGGTGTCCTCGGCTTACGGCCTCGGCAAGTGCGTGCACGTATCTTGACGCTGCAGTTGTGTCTCGACGAGTTGCCAGCGTTGCTGTGAAGCTGATAATTTTTGCCCTGTAACAAGATGAAATCAGCGTTTGGTTTTTCTCTCCTCATTAAAACTGCCATCACACTGGCAGAGTGGATTTTAGGAGAGGACGGGAGAGCGAGTGACACTTTGGCTGCATTGTCAGACCAGCACCGGTGTGTTATTACACCAGTCTGCTTCAGTAATCGCTAGTTTATAACGATGTGATTGGGGAGGAGCTGTAACGTGTCGCGTCCCACCCTGTAGTTTTACTGCACCTGGGGTTTAAGATTGAGCTGTGCTTTCTTCTAACAAAAAGCTGCGATCTTCTCACACAGTTTTTACCCAACAAGATCAGCGGTTTCGCTTGCCCCGCTGGAAATGCATCCTGCGCTCTCAATTACAGCCCAGGTAAGACATCGTTTTCTGCCCTGGAGTGTCAGTTTTTTGGCTGTTCCCTCCCCTAAGCAGCTTGGGGAGGAAGATGTGGCACTTTATTGACTGCTGTCATGTTTCTCGCCTGCAGAAGTCCCCTGCCCCGAGAGCTACCGGGCAGTGGGGGAGCCTCGAGCCTTTGGCTCCAGCGCCAACGGGCAGTGGAGGGGCTTGATTCCCCCTCTGGGCTCTGTGCCACAGAAGCCGAGGGTGAGCCGAGGCTCTTACCTTGAAGCTCGCAAAAACCCCAGGTGCGTACAGATCCCCTCCGCTTTTAACCCTCCCCGCAGAGCCCTGTGGGAGCTTCAGGTGGGAATTTTACCCGTGCAAGCCACTGGTATCAATGCAGAGCGAGTTCAGGGTGGAAATAGTTGCATGGGTCAAGGTTGGCTGGGTCCGTAGGTGCCTTTTGGTGTTTATAACCTCCCCGTGGCAAAGACAAAGGTTGTGAGCACTGGTTTTGAGAGTAGAAGTAGCGCACAGCCTGGAGGAACCTGTCTCTTACAGAAGCTAGTGGTGTAACAGACCAGTTTTGAGTGTATCGGTGTATTGTGATGGGAACGGGAACATCGTTGCACCACTGGGAAACTGGGGGAGAAATAACGAGTCATCGTTTTGTGATGAAAATGTGCTGGTTAGTGCCTGCGGTGCTAGATGCAGGAACTATTTTTGCAGCTGGTATAAAGTCATGTTGCTTCAGACTTTTCCAGATTGGGTCAAGTCTTTATTGCTCCTGAAGATCCCCATAGTGGCCAGCGTTTGTTTGCAAATAGGGAAAATTAATTTCAATGGGAGAAACGCCAAATCAACCCATGTGTTTTTTCACGGGCTGTTGGGTGAGCCTGAGCGTGGGAGTGGGGAGAAACAAGGTGAGGGAGGGCATCTGCCCTTACCGATAAATAAAAATGCTGAGAGTGGTGTCTCCAGTCGAGGTTCAGCCATTTTGTGGTGTGTGGATGGAAGCAGGAGCTGGTGGATCTGGCGGGAAGGTCTGGCCAGGGGTTTCCAGGCTGTGGCTCCTCGGCCTCGCAGTGCCACCTGGTGGCATCTGTTTGGCCGCACAGGCCTTAGGAATGGTTTCAGATCAAGCTGATGGAAAGCCAGACTTCAGCTTTGAGATGGTTCTTCAAATGCAAATAAAATACCAATTTCTGATCACGGTTAGGTAGCCTGGTTCTTGGCAGGGTTTGGGGATGGGGAAGAATGAGATTACGGGTTAAAGCAAGCATAAAGTCCAATAAAAGTGGGGTTTGTTTCTCTCCTCACAGTGGGACGTCCAACAGTTTTGTAGGAAAATCAAACCACCATTGCCATGCATCAGCTTTTCCAATCAAACCCGCTCAGAGTCCTTCCTGGAGTGGTCCATGTCGCCGCAGCCTGCTTAGCCCCAAGAAGACTCCCCGACGGTTCATCAGCACGGCGGAAGAGGTAAAGAAAAGGCTGGGAGACTGTTTAGTGGGTGGATTTTTCTGAGGAGATCTCTTTTGGGCACCATGAAGTGCTTGAGGCGGCTCTGACTCACTGTCTTGTGCTGGATTTGCTCCTTCTGCCAGGCAGAAGCTGGCTTCAGCTCTGCTCACGTTCAGACTTCAACTGCGGTTGGTCTGATCAAGGCTGATGGCTGAACTCTTGAAGACCCCTGGATGTGCTTCCACCAATTAAATCTCTACTTCCATGTGTATCTGCTTGCTATTCACAGTGTCTTTGTTGAAATCATGTTGGCTAGATGTATCTGGTTGTTTCCCTGCAGACTGTTCGAGAGGAAGAGCGAGAGATCTACAGGCAGTTGCTTCAGATGGTCACAGGAAAACAATTTTCCACGTCCAAGTCCTCTTCATTATTCCCCTTTCATCTGTGAGTATGTAAAATCCTCCTCCCCAGCTGACAGCGCCACATGTATTCGCTGGGAGCTTACTTTCTGTTGTTCCTAGGTCCAGGTGTTCAAATTCCAGCAAAACCATAGTGAAAGAAACTCCCAGCAAGAACTCAAAGCTGTTTGAAGCTCACAGCGTTGCACCAGCCAGTTCAGCGACCAGCATTCTCAGAGCACAGGAGCAGCCGTCACACAAACCGTCTCTCTACTCCACCCCCAGCTATCCCTCCAATATCTTTGAGTCCAGTAACTCCACAGCCCAGCATCAGCAAGAAAATCTACCAGCATCTAACGCACAATCTGAAGGTAAAAAAAATCCCAACGAACAACCAAACCCAAAATGAAGCCTCAAAACCTGGTAATCGACTTAAATGTATGTGTCAAACACGCTTTTTCCCTCCCCCTCTGTATTTGGACTCCTGCAGCAGTTGTGGAAATGGGTAGTAATTATGGAATGTTGTTATCCTCACAAACTTTACTTTCTTTAGGGTCGGACTCTGTCATTTTGCTCAAGGTAAAGGATTCCAGAACGCCAGCACCAAGGTAAGAGACTGTAAAATGGTGTCTGGAGGAAAGGGTGGGTTACACCAGCTTTTTTAATTCCACAGAGAGGTGAGAATGCAGAGTAGGAGGTAACCAGTGGCTTTCTGAATATCTTGTGAAGACAGAGCAGTTTGCTGTAGTTACGGGAACTTGAGTGTGATGCAGCAAACCTCTTTCTTGAGACCTGGCTGCAAATCACTGGCAGATCTGTCTGTAGCTCTTACTGTCGCTCTAGCAGTAGGGCTGTCCTCAGATAATACTTACAAATCACTTCTCAGGCAATTACTTTCCATGTGAAGGAGGACACTTACACCTGTCCTTTCTCCCCCTTTCTAGCCTCCCATTCTTCCAGGCAGAACTGTGGATCAAAGAACTGTAAGTACATGTTTCCTGCTCTGTTTTCCTGTCATGAGTGTTCGTGTGTAGAAATAAAACACTGATTTGTTCACATAAACTGTGCTTTTCAGGACCAGCGTCTATGACTCACGAGCTCGGGAGAGGTGGCGGCAAATTGAAGAGCAGAAAGCACTGGCCTTGCAGCTGCAAAGCCAGGTAACAGAGAGCAGTTACTGAAAGAACAGTCTTTGCAAGTCCGAATGTTAAACCACAAAAAAGAAAGCAGATTGGAAATGGAAAAATGACAAAAATCTCCTCCTTTGGAGTCTGGTGTCTTTGTTCCTTCCCCTTCCCATGGCAGAGCTTTTGGTAGTGCCATGGCCAGGATAAATGCTCACCCTCCATGTCTCTTTCTGCTTCTCCTGGAAGAATGGGCCCCATGTAGCTCCCTCGCAAGCCCTGGGGAGGTGACTCCCTTGGACACCACCTAATTTAAAGGTCTCTCCTTCAGCGGCTGCAGGAACAAGAACACTCAGTGCAGGATCTGGTGGATTTAAATCTTCGAGTACCCCTTGAGAAGGAAATCCCTGTCACGGTGGTCCCAGAAGAGAAAGAAGATGCTAAGTCAGCTGACGGTGAAGAGGAGTTCCCTGAAATCACTGAGGTAAGTCTGCTTGGATCTAGTGTACACAAACAGGTGCTTGTGTGCATAAAAGAACTAAATACGAATGTGATTTCCTGATATCTGTGCATGGAAACAGGTAGCTGTTCCCTTTTGCCATGTACGTTTTGTAGCGAGTTTATCCTTCAAGGAGCAAAGAATATACCTGGGTTTGAATCCAGTCTTTGTGATGGGAATAGCAGGAACTCTCCCTCTAATGCTGTCTGTGTCCTCCCTGTAGGAAATGGAAAAAGAAATAAAGAACGTATTCCGAGGTGGGAACCAGGATGAGGTCCTCAGTGAAGCTTTTCGGTTAACAATCACTCGAAAAGACATTCAGACCCTCAATAATCTGAACTGGCTCAATGATGAGGTGAGGCATCTACCTTGGACTGTTAAGACATTTTTCTTTGGCAGTATAAAGTAGGTTGAAGTGAACAAATGTGTCTGCCTTCTCCATGCTGAAAGGGGTCAGAGAGTGAGTAGTAGGTGTGGGCTGTGGTTCACGCTCTGGAGCAGTTTATCTGTGGGGAAACCCCTGTGTAGACCAGGCACTTGAAGAAATAATAATATTGGGAGGAGTGGGACTGACCATGGACATGATCAGGGGAAAAAAAAAGTAAATCTTAGATATAGAAGATGGCTTTCCTAAGACTTTCTGGATTTTTTGAAGGTTTTAAGGCTGTTGAGCTGTTGTAAATCCCCCCGGGGACAGGTCAGAGGGACAGGTGGAGGCAAAAACAATTTCTTACCTAATTTTGCACAGGGACAGAGCACCTTATGCAGAAGTGTCAACACTCTAACATGTCCTGGATGCTTTTTCTTTCCCAGATAATTAATTTCTACATGAATTTGCTGATGGAGCGGAGCAAAGAGAAGGGTTTGCCGGCAGTTCATGCGTTCAATACTTTCTTCTTTACCAAATTAAAAACAGCAGGGTACCAAGCTGTGAAACGGTGGACTAAAAAAGTGGATATCTTCTCTGTGGATCTCCTCTTGGTGCCTATTCATCTGGGAGTGCACTGGTGCCTAGCAGTGAGTGCTTTAGTTATTCACAGTAGACCATAGCTGGAGCAGGTTGTCCTATAATTTCACCTGTGGTTGAGGCTAAAATTTCATGGCTCTTAAGTGATGCAGTTGTCAGGTGTTTGTGCGTGGAGGGGGGAAATTTGTGTTTGTGGCTAAAATCAAACTCTAGAGTGAGTCAAAAGATAGCTGCAACTTTCTGGTGCATTTCTAGTCTTTAAAGAAAAAATAGACAGCTGCGAAGGTCACATTAGGCTAGCTTATTCTCCGGAGAAAGATCTCATTTCCACATTCCCACAAACTCACCTTTAGAGATATTGCCACAGGATTGTTTTAGAGAGATTTGGATGACAGATACTGCACAGCTTTCTCTACCTCCTGCCCCTGATTTGTTCCGTCCCTTCTCTTGGCTGCTGGCACCTGTGCAGTAAGAGATCGCGCGTGGCTTTTAAGCCTGCGTCAGCCTCCTTAGCTCGAACCTCCTCCTCGGATTGTTAAGCTGCCCAGAAAGGCGGTGCTCGTGCGGGTGGGCGGTGGTGTGGAAATGGGGCATGGGGCCCCAGAAAAACCACCTGGGGGACTCGTGTCTTGAACTGCTTAGTTATGCACACGTCAGGTGGAGCAAAGCCTCTGTAAACTTATCTGTCTGTGGCTTTAACAATAAGGATAACAGAGTGCTCTTGTGTTTTACTGGGGTGCTCTGAGGAGAGCCTGATTTAGAGATTCAAGTGGTTAAATAACGCAGCAGCAAGGGGGGATTTTGGGGAGGGCTGTACCAAGGGTTTTAGAAGTCCTCTGAAATCCTTCTCTGCTGTGAAATGGTCTAAACTTAACTTCTTTCTATTGGCAGAGCATGTGTCCTGGCAAAGCGATGAGCTCCTTGTGTTGCGCGTTATTAATGAATCTCTCTTCGTGTAGGTTGTAGACTTCAGGAAAAAAACCATCACCTATTATGACTCCATGGGTGGAATAAACAGCGAAGCCTGCAGGATACTGTTGTGAGTAACAGTTATTTGAGTTGTGCCTGTTTCAAAATCAGACAGCTTCTTATCTTGCTCTGGAAGCAACAACCCTTCCATGGGGACAGTCCCTTTCTGGGTCCTGAAAGGAGGATTCAGAGGAACATCCTGGTTTTCATGCTTTGTGTTTCACCACACGTTGCTGACACAGTCCACGCTTACAAAGCTGGTCTGCGAGAGAGTCCTGTGCTGATGGCTTGTCTTCATCTCTTCCCAGAAGATCTGTCAGTGAGACTGGTGTTACCTTTGTGGGTATAGACAGGTTTCAGACCTGTTCTATTAAGGACATCAGGCTTTACCAGTCTTACAGAGTCATCTTGGGCATCATCTTTAGGAGGAAAACAGCTTCTTGGACCCTGAGGGATAGGGGTCCTTCCCTTGTCCTGCAGCCACTTGAAGAAATGGCATCTCCTGGCCCCTTCCTCCAGGTGGGAGCTTCTCCTGCCTGTGGCAAAGATCACCTCAGTAGCTTGGCCCTTTGTTTCGAGAAGGAGATTCTGGAGAGTGCGATGGTATATGTAGGGTGCGGGAGCGTCTCTTGCATCAGGCCGTGGATAAAGGTTTGCACGGGTCTCTTCTGTACTGAGTTCCAGCAAGGCGTTACATGCCGTACCATGCCTCCAAACCAGAGCTGGGTGAAAGTTGTTCTTCCTGGGTTCAGACTGCAGAGGAGGTCTTGGTTTTCCCATCCTGAGGGGTGCTCCAGGAGGGAGCGGAGCTGGCTGTCTACTCTGAGCCCTTGTAGAAGAGAGGTGCTTGCATGTAAAATCCAGAACTGTTTTCCCATATTTGGAAGCTGCTCCTGAATGGAGTGCAATTAAAAATGAGCTACTCTCTGGGCAGGGGTGAAAAAAAACCCCTCTTTTTGAAGGTCTGTAGTCACGTAGGGCTGTCAGGCTTGATACAAATCAGATTGCAAAGTGATTTATGAAACACAGTCACCAGCTTCTCTGTCGTTCCGATGTTGACCCTGGGTCGGCCGTCGGTTCTGTTTCTCGTCTCAGCTTCGCTCCGACGCTGACTTGGGAATCTGATCCTGAGTCTTCTGGCATGAGATTGAGTATGTCAGCGGAGGCGTCACTCATTCAGTCAAGGAATGTGAATAATGATAAAGACAGACAGCAGACAAATGCCATTTCCAGTCTGTTTAGCACCTTCGTTTTCCAGTTCAGGTGCTTTGCAGTCTGCGTGCACTGGGTTCACTTAAATAACTGTAAAAATAGCTGTTTCCCTTTTCCACACTGTTCTGTTATGTTGGCCTAAAGGGAGGAAAGGGAAAGGAAGAGTATAAAATCTTTGGAAATGGCTCAGGGCAGCATCTCTTAGCTTTGCAGTGTGGCTTCTGTCTGTGTTCAAGAATGGTGCAAGCAGAGCTGGCCTGCCTTAGGGCAGGGATGGTCTGGGTGAAATCAGTTCCTTTCAGCCTGAATTTCTTTGATTCCAAGGAAGAAGGCATGGATGTCTGGTGAAGTGAAGCACCTGGGAGGTGAGAGGGGGACCCAGGAGTCCTGCCCGTGGTTCGTTTAGGGGTCTGGGACGAGGAAGCAGGTCCCCAAACTGCTGGTAGAGAGTACCAGAGGATACAAAGTGCTTCGGCCACTCAGGGTGAGTGGTAGAGAGCCGGGATTTCAGGTCACTGTTGCCCTGGACGTAATTGTTTTCCCTCTGTTTCCTTTTAGGAGGCTTTTATTGGTTGAATGCAGTGGGAGGATCACACCGGGAAGAAGGGACGGAGGTCCTATTCATGGTTAGTGACCCTTTCATGCTTTCAATCTTTAGAGCTTCCTAAAGGTGGTGAGTGTTGTACCATTAGCCAGACTTTACAGAGAAGGGAAACTGAGGCCCAGGGAAGGTAACTGATTAAACACAAGGGCCACTTGGCCAGACTAGGAATGAGTAGGGACCACAGATGGTCATGGTTTGGTGGCTGCCGTGCTTTGTTTCAGTATCTGGGCTTTCACGCAACTTGGGTGTGAGACCTGGAGAGGGTTTTAAGAAAGCTGCCTCTGTTTTTTTGGGGTTTCTGCTTGGGAAACACGGTGCTCGGTATCTCAGCTCTGCTGAAAGGGTCTGTGTTTTGGAGCAGACATAAACCAGCCTGTTAAAATTAGTTAAAACTTGATTCTAGTGTACCGAGGCTGGAGGAAATCTTAGGGGATAGAGTGCACAAAGCGACTCATGCCTGTGAAATATTCTTATCTCCTGCTAGCAGCAGCGCTTGAAATGCTTACCTTTACATGCCCTTTACTTCAAGGCTCTTGGACATTTAGCAGTATGCTGTGGAGTTGATTTCAACAATTCCCTAAGGCACCTGGTCAGGTTTTTGTGTGTGTGTGTAAGCACTGTAGAGGGCAAAAATCCATTTTCACATTTAGGAAAATGAGATTAAGAGCCTGCAGTATTTGATGGGGCATCTCGGGCATGTTGGGTTTTGATTTGGCTTGTAATTCTGCTTAAAAATTCTGTGTCAAGCTTTTTCTCCTCGAGGTCCTGACAAAGTTCATTAAATAAGTTCTGCCTCCCAAAGTTGTCCCACGATTTGAAGTCAAGGCATTTTCTTTCAGTCCCCTCCTAAAAAGGTGGTTCAGGCTGTTTCCTAGGCAGGACTGGTGCTGTATTTCTTACATGATGTGTCTGATGTTCACTGATCTCTGTGTGCAAGCTAGATTGCTGGAGGCTGCTTTTAGGAAACCACACAGGTGATGGTCACAGTCAATATGAACTGTGCGTAGTGGGTTATTTCCTCGCTGTTCTAGAAGACAACTCAGAATTTCCTGGCTGCTCTGCATGTGTCGGCATTGCAGCTGTGGCTTGTGGTAGTTGCAGATAAAACTGGATGTGCTGAAGCCACCTGATTGCTTTATTTGCTGAATCTCCAGCACCATTTAAACTTCACTGGTTTCTTCCCTGTCTGCCAGACGAGTCTCGCACTCGGATCCTCTCTCCACCCCCACTCCATATGTGCAGACCCGGTCCACGCGGAGACGTTGCTTGGAGGCTCATCCCGGTTCCTCGTGTGATGCATCCTTTTATTTATCTGCACAGCCTCACTCCCTGTCTCTAATGTGCAGAACAGAGTGGGCCGTGTGCTGCTGCTCTTTTTTTAGCTGAGGATTCAAGTGGGTTCTGTAGTAGGCAGTAATTGCCAGGATTTTTTTTTTTTATTGCAATTGAAATGAGGCTGTTAATTAATTAATGTTTTCACCATGTTTTTATTGTGATGCAGATAGTCTACTCCCTTCTTCCAGCCACCGTGCTGGAGGGTCAGTTCACCCTTATTCTGAACTTGTTGCGAGGAGTTTCTTCATCCATCCATTAGGTTTTATTTTTGGAGATGAGATATGGAGACTTCTCATGCTCAGTGAAAGGGTTTTTTTTTTTTGTTGTTTTTTTCCTGAGATTTACCCCCTGCTGATCTTGTCTTGTCCAAACTGCAGCCGAGGCAAAGCAGCCAAGCAGAGAGCTTCCCAAGAGCAATTACAGCAGTTGCTGGCAGCCAGCAGACCCTGTGCTGGGGAACTGGGCTGGGAGTGTGTGTCCAGCTAATGAAGGCTGATAGCAAATGCTTGTCTGGACCTGATCTGGTCTCGGGGGACTGCCAGGAGGGAGACTTCCCTCCTTGACACTCTTAGATCCAGCAAAACTTATTTCTGGCTGCTTTCTAGGGATTCAGTTGCTGGGATGGGGTTGTCTCCATGTCCAGAGGCAGCTGGGTGGTTCTGCTGCCACTTTGAGTACTTGGTTCAGCGGCCCCCGGGTGTTTCAGGGACTCCTCAGCCCAGGAGAGTTTTCTTGAACAGTTTTTTAAAGTCATGACAGAGAAAATTTCCGACTGGCACCAAGACACCAAGTGTGACCCTACATCTTTTGGCCTTGTCTGCGGGTTGCATCACCCCCTTCTCCCATCGCGTTTCGGCGTTTACTAACAGCAAGATGCGATTTAGCCAAGTCTTTGTGGATCAGATTTCCGAAAGATGGCACATCTCCCCGCGTTGGCGGCCAAACCTGTCTCCCTCTCTGCGCCAGATGCTCTCTTGACCCCTCCGTTCGAGCCAGCAGCATCTAATCCCTTGCTTTTCCTTTCCAAACTTTCTGATCACAGCCGTGACAGTGAGAAGGCTCCTCAGGCTGTTTTGAGGAGATGCCAAATGTGCAGGAGATGGTTTCTGTAGATCTTCCGAGTCCTTTTGGTAACCAGGATGAGCAGAAGGTTTCTGCAAAGCTGAGTATCACTTAATGATGTTGGCAGCCAACAGAGAGGGGCTTCTTTACGGCCACTAAGAATGTCTTGGGCCTATCGCCCTGTCTCCTTGGGCTCCCTCTAGTCTACCTTTATGTCTGTGTCCTTCCTGAGCTCCCTTTCCATACTTCTCAGTGAAGGGAATGGTTCACGGTGTTCATGTCTGCAAAGCAGAATGCCTGGCAGTTGCTTGGGCATGCTTTGGGCATGGTCTTGGTAGAGTTTCTAAACTTTTTCAAGGAGGCAGGAAAAAACCCCTAATTTTCTATTCTTCCAGTGGTATAATTTAGGCCAAACTGGAGGAAGCCTCTTTGGGCAGAGGAGATGGGCCAGTACCCGTGAGGTTTCCTTGTTCTCCAGTTCTAGGAACTGGAATGGGACTGGCTCTGCGGCTCTTCTCCCTCTGCTGAAGGCTTGTGAAAGGTATTTGACATCCCACGCCCGCCACAGCTGGCTCCTTCTCCCACTTTTGCTCCCTGCTTGACTCAATCCCTATAAAAGCATCTCAGAGAGGACTGGTGTGGCTTTTCCCAGGGCTGCCTCCCCTCCATCCCCAAGCCTCGGACCTTATTTGAGAAAAATCAGGTCATCTTCCCTAGTTTGCCTCTCCTTGAAAGCACTTGCCATCTCTCTTCTGCTGTGGTAAGAAGAAATCAAATTGGGAGTGGAAGGGAAACCTGGGAGAAGAGCTCCAGGAGAACATCCGCCAGCAAGCTGAACCCACCACCCGCCTGGAGAGGAGCTTCGTGGTGGTGTTTTTGACACTTTACACACAGGGTGATTGTTCCAGAGCTGCTGGGATGATGTTAGGGTTTTGACAAATTTGCTTCTGTCTACCTTCCTGTTAAGTAAGATCCTCAAAAGACTAGAGGCACCAGTTCACAGGACACCGTCAGAGACGGAGTTCAGCTCTCCAGTCTCCCCTCAAGTATAACGCTCTGCTTGCAGGAGCCTGTTGAGGCAGCCCTGTGGCTGCTGAGCTTTTCTCTGCCATGAGTCACTCTCTGATGAATTAGATTTGTTCTCACTGGTTTATTTGTGGTTTTGACTCTCTGCTTGGCAGGTAGTTTTCTTGGATGAGTTTTTAAGTTCTGCTTGGTCCTCCTTTTGAACGCCTCAAAGCCCAGGTCTATAGAGCCCTTTTTAAAATGGTCAGTACTGAGACAAAAATATTGGACTTCAATTTTGCATTAATTCTGCAAACATGGCAGAGGACATCTTAGGTAAACTGACATATAGTGTACTGGCTGGTTTCCCCTGTTCCCTTAAGTAAGCTTTCTTTGTTCTCTTATTCCTACAGGCAATACTTAAAACAGGAAAGTCTTGACAAGAAAAGGAAAGAGTTTGACACTAATGGCTGGTCATTGCTGAGTAAGAAGAGTCAGGTAGGTTTGTGCAGTCAGAGGTTTGGAGAAGGGGTCTCTTGGTCCTCGCGTTTGTTCTTGAGCCAGAAGCACCGGACACGTTCTCGTGGTGACTCTAGGGGGTGAACAAATCCCAGATCTTCAGTGGCAGGCTGCTTTACTGCAGATTCCCAGCCAGCCCTACATGGAAGTAGGGAGGCTTTATTGAGCCAGGAGTGCCCCAGTGCCACCTCGATTCCTGCTGCCCACCCTCTTTTCTTCATCTCCCCTTGCTCACGCTGCCATTCGCCCATCCATGCAGAGCTGCCTTGTCAGGACTCATTTGAGAGAGGTCCTTCACTTGGAGCTCTTCATCCTTAGATGTGAGTGTGTGGGGGCTGGCTCCTCTGGAAATGACATTTGGTTTTGTGTACTTCCACTAAAGGAGATCCCACAGCAGATGAATGGCAGTGACTGCGGGATGTTTGCCTGCAAATACGCTGACTGCATTACCAAAGACAAGCCTATCAACTTCACTCAGGTAAACCCCACCCTGGCATGCCCCTTTTCTTGGGGAGAGACAGGCATGTGGCACTTACTTGTGCATATTCTGATTTTTCCAAATGCCCTTTGCCTCCTTGTCTGTGGGTTTAAAGTGCCCCCAGTGTGCGTGGGGATTGTACTGCTGCTCCTTGGAGTAGAGCTGACACAAGGCACTGGGGCAAATTTGTTCCTCTAAAGCCATCCTGGGGTCTTTTGTTGCACCGAAATCCATGCTGTTGTACCCAAATCCATGGGGCATGTCACCAATGCAGCTGGGGAAAGCTCACAAACCCATAATGGGACCCACTCACAATGGTAATGAAAGTGGGGTGTTGTGGCTGGAATCCCAGGGAACTTCAGTGTTAACGTTGTCGGCCTCCATGGAATATCCCATGCGTGAATATTTTACTTCTAATTATTAGAGAATATCATCAGAGTTACATTATTACCTAGATCTCATCTGCTGTCCTGTTTTCAATAATCAGAAAGTAAATTTTCCCCCAAGAAAGGCACCACTTAAAAAGCTGCACGCAGGAGAATGGCTGTTCAATGCGTGGTCCAGCAGTGAAAGACATGCTGATGTATGTTTTCTCTCTCTTCTCTCTCTTTCCCCCCACCCAAAGCAACACATGCCCTATTTCCGGAAGCGAATGGCCTGGGAAATCCTTCATCGCAAGCTGTTATGATGATGTTGCGCCAAAAGCCGCTTCCTTGCGAGATTGTATCAGAAGTGCCCAGATTTGCCCTGCTCAGCAGCCTGAGCTGTGGCAGGCGTGGACCTGCCCAGGGCTTCAGTCAAAGACACAGCAAATGAACTCTGTATCATATTTTTGATAAACACCATTCACGGACCAATGCGCAATAGAAATGTTCAGAAGCACACTTGCCTTTTTTTTTTCCTTTTTTTTTTTTTGTATTTCAAGACCTATTTTTACAAGCAATTTCAGGTGCTGAGACTTGAGGGGGCAGCTTTGGACATTCAAGGAACTTTTTATTTTTCTGCTTTCTGCAGCTCTTGCTGCCAGCTTTGCTGAGCTGATGGCGTGACGCGGGGTGGGGAGGCTGGATTTCAGGGGAGGGGAAGGCACTTACATGGTTCTGGATGCTCTGCGCACTGGGAGAGCTGTAAGTTGAGTGGCCTATTTGGGGGTGGATGTAGGGAGGGTTTGCTTGTAGAGGAATGTTTTTGATGTGTCCTCTACTCCTGTATTATCACCCCTCTGTCCTCAAAGCCAGCATTTTCTCACCCATCACAAACTCTGTCCCTGATCACCTATCCTAACATTATAACCTGGCACGCTTGGTTCTCAGGACAGCCTGGCTGTGGGCTTCGGAGAGCTGGGCAGGGGGCTGGAGGCAGGTCAGGCATCCCTCGAGGGCGGCAGGCAGGAGCTGGGGGATCTCTGAAAGTAACTTGTTTGTTAAACGCCACTTTTGCAGAGTCATTTTTCTTCCCGAGGAATTGGTCTCCCAGTTCTTTAGCATCAACCGTTTACGGAAATTCAGGTACAAAACTGTAGAGTAGAGCTGATGCGCCATCGGATTGTTTTGTATATATTTCCAAATGTTTTTTTCCGGAGTGACAAAGAACAAAGTCTGCGTGTGCGTTGGGTTTGTTGGTTTTTTTGGGTTTTTTGTTTTCTTTTTTTTTTTTTTTTATCCTGCCCTGGCTTTGCCTCCTCGCAGGAGCTGGGGCCGCGGCTTCTTGCCACCTTTGTCCTTGTGCGGAGGGCCCCAGCTGAGCGGAATGAATTGCTCCTCTCTCTCCGTGATATTTTGCACATGTTTTGCCTGGGGATGAAGGCTGACGCAAGGTCAAAGGTTGCATTGAAGGCAGGCACCGTAGTCAACTCGAGAAGTGCTTCCAAAGGTATCTGCGAGTACGTTCAGCGTGCGACTCCCAGGAGCCTTGAGGACGAGCTGCATCCCCATCTGTCACGGGGGAAGAAGTAAAATATTCAGAAGCACTTAAACCCTTCCAAAAATGGGATTTTTGGGGATGCCCTGATGCTTCTGAACATTTTACCCCCAGCGCTTTGTTCCTCTGGGCTCCTCGGATGGTCTTGGATGGGGCTGTGCTGATGCTTTCAACTGTTTTAATTTATTCTCAAGTGCGATGTGGGAGGAAGCGGCGAGTGTTTGACAAGCTTCCCAAGCCGCTGAACCTGCTTCTTTTCTCTCGTGTACATAACCCTTTTTAAGTATAAGTAAAGAATGAAATAATGTCCACTTTTGTATTTTTGTCTCCAGATAGGGAGGGATATTTTATACATTTTTCTCTACCTGTAAGCAGTAGTTTTGTACAAAATTTCTCCCTTTCACCCCTTGCTCCCACCAGGTTGTGTTCTTTGTAGGCTGATTTGTACCCCCTCTCTCTCCCCTCTGTGTGTTTTATACCAAGTTCATTTACTACCTTTTTCTATCTTTTACTGCAAGTAAAGATCTGAGGAAAAAAAAAGTAAGGTATCTTTTCTCTTTTTGTGCGCCTGTCATGATTCCCTGTTAAATAAAACGAGCTGTGAGGTGCATCCCTGCACCAGGAGCTGGAGCGTCGCTGTTAGTGAGCAGCCCTTGCTCAGGGAAGGCTATTTTGTGTAATTCACCCTCTAGTTAAAATAAATCACTCTCAGCAGGCTCGGGCACTCCCAATATGGAAGTCTTTTAGCCCAATTTGATGGAGGAAGGAGCCAGAGCTGCTGTGAGCTGGAGTTAAAAGGCCTTTACAGTTGTGCACTGGGTGTTATCGCCCTTGATTTTGCTCCTTTCTGGAGCTGGAGGTGGTGAGTGGGGAATGGGGATCTTGTCCCAGTAACCTGCTTTAGGGCTTCGTCCCTTCCCACCCCTGGGAAGGAGCTTCCAGCCCCCGCCACCCCGCTCTGAACAGTAGTTCTGGGCTGAAAGAGCCCCTTACAATGTCCCAGGAAAAAAATCAACAAGTCCCATGTTTTCCTTGGCTCCTGGCTCCCAAAAAAGCCAGGGAGAAAATGGCCCCGTCAAAGGCGGCTTGTGCCTTGCCTGTGCTGGGACCCTGAAGAGGCTCACACCTCCTCCCTGGCCGTGCGGCTCCCAGCCCTCTGCGGCTACCAAAAATGCATTCAGCATTTATTCCTGCCCTTCTTTCTGGCTTATTAATAGAATAAATCATATTGCCCAGCCTGCCTGGTCGTCCCAGTCTGGGGATTTTCAGGTCATATTGACTTTTTCCTCCTTCCTGTATCCTTATTCCTAGACATGAGCAAGATTTTTGCCCGATATTTCCAAAGAGCCAGTTATTAGCGTCTCTGACATTCCTCACAAACACACACGTGGTTTCTGTAAATACTCACGTCGCTGTCTCCCACCCCAGGGCTCAATGCTCCATTCATCTGCTCCCAAAGCTGTGCCTAGAAGTCGGGAATTACCTGCCCTACTCTATGTGCTAACGAGCTTTTATAGCTCGGATGCCTCCAGAAGCCCCTATGGCGTGATTTGCATCCGTCTCCCCCCGAGGAGGGGGTTTGGTGGGGGCTTCTTGCAAAACCTTGTGGGTATCGGGCTGGATGCGAGGAGCAGCGCTGCGGGATGGAGAGCCGGTGCTTCTCCGGATGCTGCTGCTCGCTGCAGGAGTGTTTCGGAGCGACGCTCCCTGAACCGCTTCCACGTGAGAGCGTGGTTGTGCCTCTGCAAACGCACTGGCCAAAAACCTTTGCAGATTACTGCTGAAAAGAACCGGGTTTGTTTCTTTTCTCCTGCAGGCGAGGTGGTCGCTTCTGCCCCAGGGACCCTTCTCCGTCCTTCCCTCCTGCTCTAGGTGTCCTTCTGGGTTCCCAAAAGGACGAAAACAAGAGTCGCATCTGCTGAAAATTCACGGTTGTCCCTTTTTCCCGGCTCCCCTCTGCAGCCAGGCTTGGCGGGACGTCCCTGGACCCCACACCAGCCCCGCTGGTTTCCGCAGCTGGTTCCAGCATTGCCTTCGGCTGGTGCTGAGCGGCTCCAATATTGACCTGGACCGGGTGGATTCAAACAGGGAGTGAGCCCATTGCCAAGAGACCATTGGGGTCATCTCAATACGATGCCTTGATGGAGAACTTCTGGCTTCCTGTTGAATTTCGTGCGTAAAGAGATGATCTCCAGCTCTCGGTGTAGAGTAAGGAAGGGCCAGGACCTTCTCTCGGTCCATTGGGCCACCTCTCTCCGGGCTTCCTAGCCTAATCCTTGCCTTCCTGGGTGGAGAAGCTTCTCTCCATGGAAAATGGGTCCCTGAGCCGTGGGATTCCTCCCAGCACCTTTAACCACTGATGATGATGGAGGAGGTCCGGCTTTCAGAGCTACAGTGGATCTGGTCTCCTTTCTGTTGTGCTTTCACCGTGGGTTAGCCCATGGGTGAAGCATCCGGCCAAATACTACTCTGGCTGCAGCAGTTTTGGGGTCTGCCGACCCAAGTCCCTTGAGCAAAGGGCAGGACCCAGACCGGAGGTCCTGACACCAGGAGGTCCCTCATGGGGATGGTTGGGTGCAACCATCTGTCCAACGGCCATGCCTGGAGTAGCTCAATGTCCGTATCGATGGTTGAGGGACCAGGGAGGAGGCACTGCTGGGAGTCTTGATGCTTAAGTGTGGACGGCGCGTGCCGTGCGTCCCCGAGGTCTTCCCATCCCCAGGAGATCCTCATCAAGCCACCCCAGGCATTCCACCACAACCCATCGCCCCAAATCCCATTGGCAAAGCGCATCTCCCCCCGCTCCAAGCCCGCCCGGGCACAGAAGGTTCATCTCCCACCCCCTCAAAGCTGAATCCATCACGGCTGCTATGAAAAAAAAAAGGAGAAAAAAAAAAAAAAAAAAGCTGTTTGGGACAAAAATGCCCTTTGTGGGCTGCAGCGAGCGGCCGCGTGTTGCGATTGGCATCCGCATTGTTGGGTAAACTTTGTCCAGCCCGGCCGCCTCGCTGCCGGCGCTCCGACGAAATAATTAGGCGAGCTCCTATAAAGCCGAGTCCCAGATTTACGGTGTGTGTGGACACAGACGCCCTTGTGCCGGGGTGGATGGTGGGTGGGGGGGGGCCATCCCTGGGCCATGGCCCCTTGTCCCCCGAAACCAGGGGTAGATGCCCCCAAACTCGGGGCAGATGCCCTGGGGGTGCATTGGACCATGAGCCCCAAAAATGGCTGGGGAGGAGTTGCCGTCAGAGCTCTGGGCACTTTTGGGGTCTCCCCACCCGTGTGGGGGTTGCTCATGGCTTGGGAGGGGGTGACTCTGCTTTGGGTCTAACTCTTGGCATTTAGCGACCTGGCAGGGGGTTAATCCCAACCTCCCTCTTGTCCCCCCATCTTTGATTTCCTGGGGAACTGGATTCACTTTGGGGCGAGATTTGGGACTCTCCCGCCTCCCCATCCCTAGCAGCCTGGGATCCCTGAATGCCCCCCTCTCCACCACAGCTGGGGACCGCACAGCTCAGAGCCGGGTGGGATGCAGGATTCGGCCCGGCCAGCGATGCCGGCTCAGCACGGAGGACACCGGCCCCACTGTGGGGTGGGGCGAGACGTGACTCAGTTTCCCCTCTTGCCCCCCACCTGCCAGCAGCTGGGGGGGGGGGACCAGGGACACCGTCCCTCTAGATGTCACTGCCCCCCCCCCCCCCCCAAATGCCACCCTGGTGCAATGTTTGGTCCCCAAATTAGACAAGTCGGGGCGGGGGGGGAAGGCTGCACACTCCATGACACTCCTGATCGTAATTTCTCCTAACGACGGGCCCTGCCCAGCCCTGGCCCCCCGCCGCCCAGCCAGGGTCCCCCCACAAATCCCTCCCCCCCACACCCCACTAATCCCTCCATCCCCGGCGCCTCATTAGGCCTCGCGACCCTGCTGCTTTTTTTCCGCTCCCTTTCCAAAAAAAACCCCCCCAAAACCCCCAAAACCCCCCCGCGGCCCCATCCCGCCCCGAGCCCAGTCTCCGTTCAAGCCGCGGGACCCTCGAGCCGGCCCCCGTAAGAAAAGTTGCTTTTAGGGTTGTTTTTTTTTTTTTTTTTCCCCTGATTTATTTAATTTTTTTTTTTTCTTTCCTTTTTTTTTTTCCGGCATCCTCCGGCCGGGGACACAGAGGGCGGCTTTGTGCCGGCTGGAGGACGCCGCGGGGCAGCGCTTGGGGCTCTGGCTCCTTGCCACCCCAAATAGGTAGCCTTTGGGGGGGGGGACCCAGCATCAAAGGATGCTGAATCCCTCACTATTTCCCCTCCTCCTTGCTCCGGCAGGGAAAAAGGGGGTGAAAACCCCTCCTGTGCCTTGGGGTTAGGAGCTGGAGTGGTTTGGGGGCTGCTGGGGTGTCCCTGATCCCGGCGCTGGGGTCTGCACCTCGACAGCACTCAGTCCTGCCTGGATTTGGGATGCCTTTTGGGGGTCACCTTTTGGGCTTGGGATGGATGCTCTTGGGTTTGGGATGGATAAAGGCGGGGGGGGGGGGGGGTGTTGCAGCAGGGATGGGCTTTGGGTTGCTCTGAGCAGCCGGGGGGTCCCCAGGAGGTGGAGGTTGGGGATGCGTTCCCTGCCCCGGCAGCGGGTGACCCCATATCTCAGCCAGCCCCCCCAAACCAGCCCCTTCACCCCCTGTAGGGATACAGCACCAAGGACCGACCCTGGGGGGGGGGGGGGGGTCAGGTGGGAGATTTGGGGGGGGTGACAGGCTCAGTGATGGGTCGGACCCCTGGGGCTGGATCCGGTGGAACGGGAGATAACTGGGGCCAGAATCGGGATTTCTATTTCTGGCGGTTTATTTAACCTCAAGCGGGCAGCGGCGGCGGCCGGGAGGTATTTATAGCTCCCAAAACACCCGCCATTCCCCTCCGGGGACGGATCCTGCCCCCATGGCCGCTGCTGCTGTTGGGGTCTGCCTTCGGGGACCCTGAACCCCCAAAATTCGGGGTTTCTCCTTTATTCTGCCTTTTTTAGGGCGCTTGGCCCCAGTGTCAGGGGACAGGGATGGGGACAGGTGGGGATGGCGGTGGCAGAGCATCCCCAGCACGGCGTGATGGGCAGCAGGTGATATCCCCCAAAAACACCCACACCCTTTTTATTTTCACCCTAATAAAGAGCATCGAGGCTGCATCCGTCATTAGACTAATAAAACCAGCACTTTTTGCATCACCTGTCCCAAACATCCAGGATTTGGCCCCAAAGCCGAGGGGCAGCGGCCGTTCCCGCGCCAGGATAGTTTTATCCGGCCCCACCGACCCCCCGCGACACCTCGAAACCTCCCCCCGGCCCCGCAAACATCGCCGGCCTCTTTCCAGCCCTCATTAATTTGGGATAATCGCGGCTCTCATTAGCAGGGGCGCGCGCCTGCCAGTGCCCCCTGCGCCCCCCCCCCACCCTGGCACTGGCGCCCGCAGCTTTGTGCCCTCTTTTTTGGGGTGGGGGTGGGTAGAAACCACCCACCCCCAGCCCAGGAAGGGTTTTGGGGCTGCTGATACCCTGATGTTGGGAGTTTTCCCAGCCCTGAAGCGGGTTTTGCCCCGGGGATTCTCTGATGTCTCGTATGATGGTTGTGCCTGGTGTGGGGGTTCGCTTCACCCCTTTTTCTTGGGCTGCTCCAAACATTTTTTGGGGGGGGGGGGGGGGCTGATGCCTCCTAAAAGAGGGAGCTGAAGGGCTCCAATTTGGGGTGCTCCTCCCAAACCTTGGGGCAAACCTCCCCATTTTTAGGGCGCAGCTTCCCCTTAGGCGGAACGCGCCGGACCCCCAGATTTAACGCTGCCTCCCACCCCCAGCCCTTCCCCAGATGTGGGGCACGAAGGTGTGAATCCCCCTCCCCAAAAAAAAACCCCAAAAAACCAACCCCAAATCACCAGGATCGCCCTCAAACCCCCCTCCCCGAGGCGGCTCCGAGCTCAAAGGGGCTCTTTGTGCGGCTCTACCTTCCCCAAAGAGTCGCCTTTTCATCCCGACCTCGGCGAGGAGGAGGAGGAGGAGGAGGAAGAGGCCGGGTTCGGGGGGCCTGAACGAGGGCGAATTATTTGACATCATCTCACAAAAATGCCGGCGTCTCCCCCCCCCCCTCCTTCCCCGGGGCCCCCTGCCCACCTTTCCATCGGGGGCCGAGGGCAGAAGAGCCCCTTGGGGGGGGGGGGGGACGACAGTGGACAAAGGGGCTGTGTGTGCTAACACCCCCCCCCCCCCCCAAAAAAAAAATGGGGGGGAAAAGGCCTTTTTTGGAGCTTTGAGTGAATCCGGATCAGCTGGGAACGGAGCTGGGGGTGGATTCCCAGCTGGAGAAGGGAATGGGAGTGAATTGGGGATCCTGGGAGGAGGGGGGGTCCTGGGTGTTTGTTGAGCCTAAAGGTGGCTGGGAGCTTGTGGGGGGTCACGTTGGGGGGTCCTGGGTGTCCCCAAACCCAGCTTTTTTGGGAGCAAATTCACCCAAAATAGGGCCGCTGGTGGGATGTTGCCCCCCCCCGCCCCCGCAAACCAGCTTGGGGCTCAAACTCTGTTTTTAGAGGAGCTGAGCATCGCCCCCCCCCCGCCCTGCTGCACCCACCCTGATATATAAATTATATAATAAATATATATTATTAAAATATAAAATTAAATAGCAACAAGTGAGGAAGAGAAAAAAAAAAAAAAAAAGTCCTTTTTCTGGCCACGCAGCCGCAGCCAGGGGGGACAAAGCTCCTTTCTGCTCCCCGTTCCCATGCCGGCCAGGGGAAATATTTGGGGGAAGGTCTGAGGTTAATGGGAGGTGCCAGCATCAAAAAATGGCATTTTTAATTTTTTTCCCCTTTTACTGAAAAACACTCTTTTTAAAGAAAAAAATAAGGGGGGGGGGGGGGTGTCATCCCTGCCTGCCCCGTAAAGCAAACAGCCGAGTGGGTGTCGGGGCTGGCGGGCGAGGAAGTCCCTCTGTTTTGAGGCTATTTTTATGGGATTGAGGGTATTTTGGGGGATCTCAAAAAAATGGGGAGAAATGGGGCTGAAATGGGGCAAAACAGGGCCTGGTGTCTGCATTTCCCCATCCCCTCCCTGGGTGGTTTTAAGCCCCAAATTCTTGTTTGAAAAATTAAAAGCAAAATTGGGGGGGGGTTTTGGGTAGGGGGAGAAGCAGCTGTTTGGGGGGTTCCAAGTGGGGTGAGGGGATTTGGGGGGGTTTTAGGTAAAAGTCTGCATGCGGGGTGGGGGGATGGAGGAGGCTTTGTTCACCTGGAAATAGTTTGGTCCCAAATCCAAGTGATGCCGGTGGAATGGGGATGGGTGATGCTTCTGGCCAGTGGCATCAGGGTGGGGACCTGTGCCCTGGCTGGTGGCATCAGGTATGGACAGTGTCCTTAGCTGGTGGCATCAAGGTGGGGACATTTGTCCTTGCTGGTGGCACCAAGGTGGGGACAGTCCCCCAGGATAGGGAGAGCGGATGGGGACAATGTCCTGGCTGGTGGCATCAGCGCAGGGACAGTGTCCCCAGCACCCACCATCAAGTTGGGGACATTTGCCCAGGTGGGTGGCATCAGGTTGGGGACAAACCCCCAGGATGGGGACAAACCCCCAGGGTGGGGATAAAGCCCCAGGGTGGGGACATCCCTTTTGGGTAGCACCATCAGGGGAGGGACATCCCCACCTGACGGCATCCCAGGCCTTGCGGTGGCGATGCCGGTGACGATGGTGACGGTGACTGATGGTGACGGTGACGATGGTGACGATGGTGACGGTGGCGGCAGAGCCCCCGGGGCGGGCAGAGTTAAGGCCGGGCGCTCTCATTCCTTCCACTCCCGCCACGGTGAATTCCTGAGCTGACTTGGATGTTTCCCTGCGATTCCCTGATCGCCTTTCCAGAGCCCGAATCGGGGAAAACCGGGAAAGTGCCCAGGGACGGGATTTGGAAAAGGGGGGACAAAACCCAAAAGGATCGGGTTGGGATTTTTTTGGGGGAGGGGATCAGGGCTACGCGATGAGGTTTGGGTTAAAAAAAAAAAAAAAAAATATCCCAATTTTGGGCCACCTGCCCCAGCCGGCCGATGCCTCGACACCCGTCCGTGCCGGGAGATCTGGCGGCTGCCGGTGACGGTGGGAACCATGCGGAGCCCCGGCCCCTTTGGGTGCTTTTCGGGGGGGGGGGGTGACAGAGACCTGGGGGAATGTGCCCCTCACCCGGAGTCGGGGCACGGAGGGATGCTCCATCCGTCACCCTCCTCCGCCGGGCTCTGCTGTGCCGGGGAGCTGCCGGTGACGGTGGTGGAGAGGGCTGGGGTGGGGAGGGGGGGGGGGGGGCAGCCATCGCGTTGTTATTTACTCCCAGCCCCGTTTTCCAGTGGAAAGCGGCGGCCGGAGCCAGGTCCTGGCCCCGCTCCCGGGTGTGATCCCCAGCCAGAGCCGGCCGCCGCCAAGGGCCGAGCACGGGCTCCTCCACCTGCTCGGCGGTGGGACCCCCCCACAACCCCCCCCCCCAAGATGCGGCAGTGAACGGGCTTTGCTCCCCTTTACCAGCTGGGGAAACTGAGGCACCAGGAGGATTCACGGAGCGGAGCAGGAGCATGGAGGAAATAATAATTGGGGGGGGGGGTCACCCATCACCTGCGGAGCATTTTGGGGGTGCAGAGGTGGAAGAGGGGTGCAAAGCAGATTTGGGGGAGGCAGGTTTACTCCCTTTGGCGGGGGGGGGGTGGTTCAGCTGGAGCTGCCGCCGTCCCAGCAACAGCCCGGGGAGTTATTTTTGGCCGAGTTTGCCGGTGCCCCGCGGCAGCACCGGTAACACACGGGCTTTGTCCGCGGCGGCCTCCCGGGAGGCTCCGGGGCAGCGGGGAGGCTGGGGAGGCTCTGGGGGGCTGGGGAGGCTCTGGGGGGCTGGGGAGGATCTGGGGGGGGGGTCAGCTGCAGCAGAGATGCCCTGTGGCTGCGGAGCGAGGGGCTGGCTCGCCGATGGCTGCGTGCCGACCCTCCAGCACTGGCCATCCCCAGCTCCAGCCTTCCCCAGGTCCATCCCGCCCTGTGTCCGTCCATCCATCCATCCATCCATCCATCCATCCATCCATCCGTCTGTCCATCCATCCGTCTGTCCATCCATCCCTGTCCCTCCCCAGCTCCATCCCTCCCCTGGGTTCATCCTTCCCCGGTCCTGTCCTTCCCAGCTCTATCCTTCCCCATCCCATCCCCTTCCCAACCAGGGGCAGCACCCACTACCCCATGCCCATCCCCAGCCCCCCCCCCCAAAGCCCCCCCCCCCCCCAAGCATTGACCCCCAGATCTGTGAACCCCAACATCAAACCCACCTGCAAAGCCCCCCCCCCCATTTATTTTCATGGGGTGTTTGTGAGAGATGGGTGGAAGGGAGGTGGATCGGGACCCCTTTTTGGGGACCCCCCCCCAATTTCAGCTGCTGGGTGGGGAGCATGGGGGGGTCTGGCAGGGCCTGGACTCGGCAGCTGGAGCTGCTGGGGGGAGCCCCAAAGCCCTTTTAAATGCCAGGGCAGGCCCCCACCATCACCTGACTGCACCCAGCACCCTCCCCATTTGGGGGGTGGCCCAGGGGTGGGATGTGTGCCCCCCCCCCATTTTCTCTGGACCCCAGATGTCACCGGCCAGGGGAGGCCACTTTTTGCCCATCCCCAGGCCCCCACACCCAGCACTGGGGCCAGGCAGAGCTGGGGTGCGCACGTGGCGGGGGGGCCAAGCCCCCCGCTTTGGAGCTCAGCTCTGGGCTTGGAAATGTGTGTGTGTGTGTGTCGCCCCCCCAGCCTCACTGCAAAGCCTCCACTGTGGCCCCCCCCACTGCTGCCTCCGGGTGCAGGGACCCCTCCATCCTCCTGAACCCCTTCCCTTGGGTGGGGGGAAGCTGGGGGGGGGGAAGGGGGCTTTGAAGGGGTCAGGCTGGGTCCTGCCCCCCCCTTGCACCCTCCATTTTGGGGGGGGGATGATGGTCCTGGGCCCAGTTCCAGGCAATGATGGGGGGAGCTACGCTGCACTGGGGGGGGGTTAGCTTGTGTCCCCCCTGTTTCTGCTATGAATCAAGCAGAAATGGGGGGGCAAAAGGACTGGGGGGGGGGTCGGGACAGAGATGGGGGGTTGTGGGGAGCTGGGTAGGGGTTGGAGCTTGGACTGGGGGGGGCCAGGAAGGGGAGGGGGATTTGGGGCAGGGAGTGGGCTTGGCACCCCTGTGTGTGTATGGGGGGGTTCAGCCTCTCCAGGACCCCCGGGATGGGGGGGGGTCTCAGTCTCCCTGGGACCCTCGGCATGGGACTGGGGGAGGGGGGGGAGAGGGTGTGGGGGTGTCAGCTCCCTGGGGTGGGCTGGGGGGGGGGGGGTTCTCAGCTGTCCGGGCCCCCCCAGGATGGTTTGGAAAGGGGAGGGCATCTCCACCCGCCGGGTCCCCTGGGATGGGATGAGATGGGGGGGGGGTCTCAGCCCCTCTGCGACCCCCGGGATGGGATGAGAAGGTGGTGGTGGGGTCTCAGCCCCCTGAGACCCCCGGGATGGGATGAGAAGTTGTGGGGGGGGTCCAGCCCCCCTGCGACCCCCGGGATGGGATGAGAAGAAGGTGGTGGTGGGGTCTCAGCCCCCCGAGACCCCCGGGATGGGATGAGAAGTTGTGGGGGGGTCCAGCCCCCCGAGACCCCCGGGATGGGATGAGAAGTTGTGGGGGGGTCCAGCCCCCCCTGCGACCCCCGGGATGGGATGAGAAGTTGTGGGGGGGGTCCAGCCCCCCTGCGACCCCCGGGATGGGATGAGAAGAAGGTGGTGGTGGGGTCTCAGCCCCCCGAGACCCCCGGGATGGGATGAGAAGTTGTGGGGGGGTCCAGCCCCCCTGCGACCCCGGGATGGGATGGAATGGGGGGGGGGGGGGGGGTGTCTCACCCCCGGGACTCCCGGGATGTGCTGGCGTGGGGGGGGGGGGGTCTCTCACACACACAGCCCCGTTCCCCCCCCCCGTTCCCCCCGTCCCTCCCTCCCCGCTCCCTCCCTCCCTCCCTGGCCGCCGGTGCCGTCCCGGAGGAGGGCCGGGGGGGCCGGCCCGGCTCGGGTTACACGGCCCGGGGGGCCGCGCCGGGACATATACGCGGCGGCGGGGCGGTGCGGGCACTGCTCGGCCCGACGCACGGTGAGGGGCTCCGCCACCTCGCCATGCCCGGCCGCCGCCCGCTCCGCCTCGCCGCCGGCCTCGCCATCCTCTTCCTCGCCGCCGTCGCCGCGCAGGACCGAGACCTCCGTGAGTACCGACCCCCCGCCGCCCCCGGTCCCGACCGACGACCCCCTTCGAGCGGAGCTCCGGGATATTGGGGGGAGTGGGGGGGGGGACACAGCGTGGGACACGGGGGACAGCGTGGCAGCGAGGGGGACAGCGTGGGGTGGGGTGGGGGAGCTGGAGGGGGAAAGTTTTAGGGTAGTGGGGGGGGGGGACAGGCTGGGGTGGGGGGGACGCACCGGGGGACGGCGTGGGACGGGGGGGGGGGACAGCGTGGGGACACTGGGGAACAGCACCAGGAGAGTGGGGGACAGCCTAGGAACACTGGGGGACACTGGGGGACAGCGTGGGGACACTGGGGAACAGCATGAGGAGAGTGGGGGACAGCCTAGGAACACTGGGGGACACTGGGGGACAGCGTGGGGACACTGGGGAACAGCACGAGGAGAGTGGGGGGCACCGTGGGGACACTGGGGGACACTGGGAGACAGCACAAGGAGAGTGGGGGACAGCGTAGGAACACTGGGGGACACTGGGGGACAGCATGGGACACTGGGGAACAGCACAAGGAGAGTGGGGGGCACCGTGGGGACACTGAGGGACAGCATGGGACACTGGGAGACAGCACAAGGAGAGTGGGGGACAGCATAGGAACACTGGGGGACACTGGGAGACAGCATGGAACAGTGTGGGGACACTGGGGGACAGCATGGGACACAGCACGAGGAGAGTGGGGGACAGCATAGGAACACTGGGGGACACTGGGGGACAGCATGGGACACTGGGAGGCAGCACGAGGAGAGTGGGGGACAGCGTGGGGACATTGGGGGGCAGCATGGGACACTGGGAGACAGCATAAGGAGAGTGGGGGACACTGTGGGAACACTGGGGGACAGCATGGGACACTGGGGGACAGTGTGGGATGGATGGGGAAAGTTTAAGGACCGTGGGGAGGACAGCCTGGGAGGGAGAGGGGCAGTGTGGGACACTGAGGGGACAACCTGGGACACGGGGGGACAGCCTGGGATGGGTTGGGGGACACAGCATGAGGACCATGGGGTACAGATGGGACAGCAGGTTACAGTGTGGGGACAGTGGGGGACAGGACAGCCTGGGGTGTAGGAGATGGGCTGGGGCAGGGGGCACGGCAGGGACACTGGGGTACTGTTGGGGGATAGTGGGGGACAGCCTGGGGACATGGGGTACCCCCTGGGATAGCGGGGAACAGCACAGGGACATGGGGGCAGCCTGGGGACAGCAGGGTCCAGCCTGAGACAAGGGGTCCAGTTAGGGACACGGGGCGCAGCTGGGGACGGGGTGGGGTACAGCCTGGAGACACTGAGGTCCAGCCCTGGGGTACGTCCTGGGGACCCTGTGGACTGGCCTGAGGACACTGGGGAACAACCTGGGGACCCTGGGGACACCAGGGCATCTCTTGGGGATCCTGGGTCACATCCTGGGGACCCTGGGGCACGTTCCGGCGACACTGGGGACACCTCCTGGGGCCACCGCAGCACATCCCAAGGTCCCTGGGGACACCAGGGCACATCCCAGGGATACCGGGTCACATCCCAGGGATACTGGGGCACCTCCTGGGGACCCTGGGGCACCTCCTGACCGCCTTGGGGAACCTCCTGGGGACACCAGGACACTTCCCAGGGACCCCGGGGCACCTCCGGAGACCCTGGGGTGCAGCCTGGGGACACCTGGGCACTCCTGGGGACCCTGGGGTACCTCCTGGGGACACTGAGACACATCCCAGGCACCCTGGGGAACCCAGGGGTGCAGCCTGGGGACACCAGAGCCCCCCCCGAGACCCTGGGGACACCAGGGCCCCCCTGCCCCGAGACCCTGGGGACACTGGAGACGCTGTCCACATCCCACCCGAGGTGCAGGGGCTGCGGGGACACACTGAGTGCCCCCAAGACAGGGGGACACTGAGTGCCGTCGGGGTCCTGGGGGGGAAGGATGGATGGATGGACCCCCTGCTTCAGGCTGGAAACCCCTCGCTGAGCCACCACTCTGCTGCTCCGGGAACCCTGGGGGGGCTTTGCTCCTCCTCCTCCTCCCCCCCAAACTACATGGGGTTTGGTGGGGGGGGGGTATATCATCCCATAATGGACTACGGTGGCAGTGCCACCGCCACCATCATGGGTGACTGCAGTCCCCTGCCACCCTCAACCCCCTCTCGGGGGGGGGGTGTGATGCCATCCCCATCTCCCTGCCGTATCCCCCCCCACCTGCCCTTCTCCCCACAGCCGAAGCAGGCAGCTGCCTGCAGGACGGGCAGAGCTATAGCGATAAGGACGTATGGAAGCCGGAGCCGTGCCGTATCTGCGTGTGCGACACGGGGACCGTCCTCTGCGACGAGATCATCTGCGAGGAGCTGCGGGATTGTCCCAGCCCCGAAATACCCTTCGGAGAGTGCTGCCCCATATGTCCCACTGACCAACCCAGCGGTTGTAATTTATTTATTCCCCTCCTTTCATTAATAAATAAATTACTCGGCCATGGATGGGCTTGTGGGGGGGAAACATCCATGGGGACCCCCAGGGAAAAGGCAGCTTGGTCCCTCCAGAGGGGTAAAAAAAAAAAAAAAATCATCCCAGGGTGGAAAAATCCTTTTTTTTTTTTTTACCCCAAATGGCAGCTGGCTTCAAAGCCTGGAGGGCTTGGGGGTGGTTTTTTTTATAAAAGCCATTGAAAGCAGATGGGTTTGGGGTGCAGGGGTTGATGCTTGGGGGGGACCATGGCCATGGACCCCCACCCAAGGCATCGCGGCAAAAGGGACATTCAAATGGGGTTTCCATCCCTAAAACTGTGATAATTCACCCAGAATGATTGAACAGCTCTGCCCCCCCGCCCCCAGGAAGGGCCGTGACCCCAAACCCCCAAAGTTGCCTTTTTTAATCCTTCCCTGCCCCCTCGGGGGGGGGTGGTGAAGGGTTGAGCACCCACCCAGCTGCCCCCCCCAAAACCGTGCGGCCCCGCTCCCGCATGCTGAACCCTGCTTCATCCCCCCGCCGCCTTGCTTCGGGGGAGCCCCCGCGCTCCTGTGCCCCCCGGTTTGGCCCCACAGCCCCCCCAGGAGCATCACCACCCCCCGGGCTGGGGATGGAGGCACCTCATGTTCCCCCCCCCACCATCCCATCCCACTCTAATTTCTCTATTTCTTTATTTTTTTCCAACAGGGCAACCTGGCCCCAAGGTGAGGCTGGTGTGTGTGTCCCCCACCCTGTGGTCCCAATTTCCTGGGGTTTTCCCTCAAAACTGGGGGGGGCTCAAGGCAGGACCCCACGGCATCTGCATGGGGCGAGGGGCTCTGGGGCTGTCACCTCCCGGGGGGGGGTTTGTCACCTCCTGGGGGGGTTCATTACCTCCGGGGGGGGGTGTCACCTGGGAGGGGGGAGAAATCTGGGGGGGGGGGGTCTGGGGGTGCCCCCCCTTGTCTCACCCCATGCTTTGCCTTGCAGGGGCAGAAGGGCGAACCCGGTGACATTAAAGATGTAAGTGTAGGGCGGGCGCTGGGGGACCCCCAAAACGGGGGTCCCTGCCGTTGCGGGGTGGTCTGGAGGGGGTCCCCCCCTGCACCCGTCTCACCCCACCCTTGTGTTTCCCCCCCCTCCACAGGTCGTAGGACCCCGAGGGCCTCCGGGACCGCAGGTGGGAGCGCGTTTCTCCCGGCGCATTGCTGGAATATTTGTGGGAGGGGGTTGGGGGGATGGGGGGGGGCACGGGGAAGAGTTGACACCCCCCCGCCTCCTCTCGCAGGGCCCGGCAGGTGAGCAGGGACAACGAGGGGACCGTGGCGAGAAGGGGGAAAAGGTGAGAGCGTGCCCCACCACCCCCAGCAAAGCCCCCCCCGCCAGCACTGGTGGGGTGCTGCAGAGAACGGTCACGCTCGCCACATGGATGAACCCCCTTTTTCTCCCTCCCACAGGGTGCTCCCGGCCCCCGGGGCAGGGATGGAGAACCCGGCACCCCTGGAAATCCTGGCCCCCCTGGCCCCCCTGGACCTCCCGGCCCCCCCGGCCTTGGTGGGGTGAGTATCTATCTGTGGGTTTTTTTGGGGTGAAACGAGGGGGTTTTGGATCAGCCGGCATGCTCAGCCCCCTTCCCGTTGCAGAACTTCGCAGCTCAGATGGCAGGCGGCTTCGACGAGAAGGCTGGAGGCGCGCAGCTGGGCGTCATGCAGGGACCCATGGTAAGGGGCCCCCCCCCCGGGTCCAGGGACCCCCCCCAAGACCCCTACGCACCCCAGGGGGACACGGTGTCTCGTCTTGGGACACGGGGGACCCCGTGTCACTGACTGTGGGGACTGTCCCCATTTTGGGAGGACAGCCCTGCTTGGGCAGGTGATGGGGGGGGGGCGGCCACCTCGCCTCCCCCCCCAACCATGACACTGTTGTCTCTCTCCCCCCAGGGCCCCATGGGACCCCGTGGCCCCCCCGGACCCTCCGGCGCTCCTGTAAGTACAACCCCCCCCACCAGGCTCGGGGGTCTCTGGGTGAGCACCCTGCCACCCTGCTGATGCCACCGTCTCCCTTCCAGGGTCCCCAAGGATTTCAAGGCAACCCCGGCGAGCCCGGCGAGCCCGGCGCTGCTGTGAGTGTCCCCCCCCCCTCGCCCCCCCGGCTCAGCGACATGCCACCCACAAGCTCCCACTCACTCGCTGCCTCTCTGTCCCCTTTAGGGTCCGATGGGTCCCCGGGGACCACCGGGACCTCCTGGGAAACCCGGTGATGACGTGAGTCCTTTGCCGCTCCAGGCAATCCCTGGCTGAGAACGGGCAGCTCGTTGCAGTAGTAGCCCCAGCCAGAGGCCAAAGGGTGATTTTATTTCCCCGACCCCCTCCCCCCCCGAATCTCATTTTCCTGCAGGGTGAAACAGGAAAACCCGGCAAATCTGGCGAGCGTGGCCCCCCTGGCCCCCAGGTAAGGCAGCACCAGTCTGGATCTGGCCCACCCCCGGGATGGAGACCCCCGTGTCCCTCCTTTGCCCCCAACCCGCATTCTCTCTGCTCGCTTGCAGGGTGCTCGTGGCTTCCCTGGGACGCCCGGTCTCCCTGGAGTGAAAGGCCACCGGGTAAGTGTGTCCCCCCCCGCCGTCCCCCCCAGTGTCCCCGTCACCCAGTGGCACAGAGGGTGACACCCCCCCCCCCCCATCTCTTTGTCCCCAGGGCTACCCTGGATTGGACGGTGCCAAAGGAGAGGCAGGGGCTCCTGGAGCCAAGGTCAGTGTTGGGCGACCATCCCCGTGGCGTCAGGGCTGGTGGGGTGACCGTCCCCATGGCGTCAGGGCTGGTGGGGCGACCATCCCCGTGGCATCAGGGCTGGTGGGGTGACCGTCCCCGTGGCGTCTAGGCTGGTGGGGCGACCGTCCCCATGGCATCAGGGCTGGTGGAGTGACCATCCCCGTGGCGTCTAGGCTGGTGGGGCGACCGTCCCCGTGGCATCAGGGCTGGTGGGGCGACTGTCCCCATGGCGTCAGGGCTGGTGGGGCGACCGTCCCCGTGGCATCAGGGCTGGTGGGGCGACCGTCCCCATGGCGTCAGGGCTGGTGGGGCGACCATCCCTGTGGCATCATGGCTAGTGGGGCACCTGTCACCATGGTGTTGGGGCTGGTGAAGTGACCGTCCCCATGGCGTCAGGTCTGGTGGGGCGACTGTCCCCATGGTGTTGGGGCTGGTGGGGTGACCATCCCCGTGGCGTCGGGGCCAGTGGGGTGACCATCCCCGTGGCGTCGGGGCCGGTGGGGTGACCATCCCCGTGGCGTCGGGGCCGGTGGGGTGCTGCTCTCCAGGGCTCACCCTTTGCCCTTCCCTGCAGGGCGAATCCGGCTCACCTGGTGAGAACGGCTCCCCTGGCCCCATGGTGAGTCTTTGGGCTGGGAAAGGGGGAAACTGAGGCACGGGGGGGGGGAGGGGTGTTGCCCACCCCCCTCCCCAGCCCTGGGCCGGGCAGCACAGAGCCCGACCTGCCGCCGTGTCCCCCCCCAGGGTCCCCGTGGGCTGCCCGGAGAGAGAGGACGTCCCGGCCCCTCCGGCGCTGCGGTGAGTGTGGGTCCCCGGTGGCAGGGGGTTGCCAGCGGGAGGGGGTCCCCCGTCCCCCCGCGGTGCCCCCTGTGACTCCTGCCGCCGTCTCTCCCCAGGGTGCTCGTGGCAACGATGGTCTCCCCGGCCCGGCTGGACCCCCTGTAAGTAAAGGGCTGCTTGGCCCCTTCCTCGGCTGCTGGACCCCGTGTCACCCCGTGGGGGACAGCGGGGTCCCCCGGGACCCCCCAAAGCCCGGGCAGACCCTCACACTCTTCTCGCCCCCCAGGGACCTGTCGGCCCAGCCGGAGCCCCCGGCTTCCCCGGTGCCCCCGGCTCAAAGGTAAGGGGGAAGGGGCTGCTCCCAGCAGGGGAAACTGAGGCACAGCACCGGCTGTCCCCCCCTCACCCCGTCTTTCCTCCCTCCAGGGTGAAGCTGGTCCCACCGGCGCACGAGGTCCCGAGGGTGCCCAGGGTCCCCGTGGTGAATCCGGCACCCCCGGGTCTCCTGGCCCTGCCGGTGCCCCCGTAAGTGTCACTCACTGTGTCCCCCCTGCAGTGGCTTGTCCCCGTGTGTCCCCTGGCCTGGAAGCCACGGGGATGGGGCCGATCCTGCGAGCAGGGAGGGGGGCAAGGGGTCATCCTCTGCTTGGCGGTGGGGAAACTGAGGCACGGGGAGCAGAGCCAGGCTCAGCGGTGTCTTCTTTTAGGGTAACCCAGGTACTGATGGCATCCCCGGCGCGAAGGGCTCGGCGGTGAGTATGGCTGGGGACGAGGATGGGGACAGGGTGTCCTGAGCCGCTGGGGGGGGGGTCGGGGCTCGGAAGGGGTCTGGTCCTGGGCAGGGAGGAGGGACTGCTGAGGGCTGAGCTGGGATGTGGGGACACATGGGGACCCTGGGGGTCATGGGGGACACGGGGATGCGGGAGGATGCTGGGGGATCGGAGGATGCTGGGGGATCGGAGGATGCGGGATGCTGGGGGATGTGGGATACTGGGAGGTACTGGGGGATGCTGGGGAACATGGGATTCTGGGGGGCATGGGGACGCTGGGGGACATGGGGATGCGGAGGGATGCAAGGATGCTGGGGGATGCTGGGGGTTGTGGGATGCATGTGGGACACAGGGACGCTGAGGGGTGCGGGGATGCTGTGGGATGCTGGGGGATGTGGGATGCTGAGGGACGCTGGGGGGTTGCTGGGGGACACGGGGGGATGCTGGGGGACACTGGGGGGATGCTGGAGGGCACTGGGGGGTGCTGGAGGGCACTGGGGGGTGCTGGGGGACACTGGGGGGATGCTGGAGGACACAGTGGGATGCTGGGTGATGCTGGGGGACACTGTGGGACATGAGATGCTGGGAGACCGTGGGGATGCTGGCAGATGCGGGACACTGGGGGATGCAGGCGGGGACGCTGAGGGAGGCGGGAGGACACAGGGGACATGGGGATGTCGGGGGACACGGGGCCGAGCCGTGCCCCCCCTGACGGTGGCCGGCTGCCCGCAGGGTGCCCCGGGCATCGCTGGCGCTCCAGGCTTCCCCGGCCCCCGCGGCCCACCCGGACCCCAGGGTGCCACCGGCCCGCTGGGACCCAAGGGACAGACGGTAAGAGCCCCCCGAGAGCCCCCCCGAGAGGGGGACCACGGCCCTGGCCCCGCCCACTGCCACCTGGCCCCGCCCACTGCCGATACACCCCGCCCACCGGCACCTCACCCCACCCACTCTTCATCACGCCCCGCCCATTCTGGCGCAGGCCACGCCCCCATTCCCCAACCCCTTGCGGGTCCCCTCCCCAGTCGCTCTCGGGTCACTCCCAGGTCACCCGGTCCCGGTCCCCAAAAGGGGCCACCGGGAATGGGGACGAGATGGGGACAGGATGAGGATGGGATGGGGACGGGGACAGGATGGGGTCGGGAATGGGATGAGGACAGGGACAGGGACGGGGACAGGGACGGGGACAGGATGGGTATGAGAATAGGATGAGGACAGGGACGGGATGGGGACAGGGACAGGATGGGGATGGGAATGGGATGAGGATGGGATGGGGACGGGGACAGGATGGGGACAGGGATGGGATGAGGGTGGGATGGGGATAGGGACAGAATGGGTACGGGAATGGGGACAGGATAGGGATGGGGATGGGTCGAGGATGGGATGGGGACAGGGATGGGGTTGGGGACAGGTAAAAGGACTGGGATGGAGATGGGGATGAGGAAAGGGATGGGGACAAAGATGATGATGGGGACAGGCACGGGGACAAGGATAGGGTTGAGGTGGGGGTCAGGAATGAGGACAGGAGTGGGGGAGAGGAAAGGGGATGGGGACAAAGATGATGATGGGGACAGGCACGGGGACAAGGATAGGGTTGAGGTGGGGGTCAGGAATGAGGACAGGAGTGGGGGAGAGGAAAGGGGATGGAGACAGGAGTGGGGACAGGCTTGGGGATAGGGATGAGGATGGGCACAGGAAAGGAGACAGGGATGGGGGAGGGAAAACGTTGAGGGTGGGCTTGGGGACAAGGATGGGAGCAGGAATGAGGGATGGGAATGAAGATGGGGACCGGAGAGGGAATGGGGACAAGGATGGGGACAGGGATGGGGATGGGGACAGGGATGGGGACACGGATGCAGATGGGGACAAGCAAGAAGTCGGAGACAGACAGGCATGGGGGCCAGGTCGTGGGGAAGGGTCCGGGGACGGGGACAGCCATGGGGATGCTGCGGCCTCGTCCCTCACTGCTCTCTCGCTCCCCAGGGAGAACCCGGCATCGCGGGCTTCAAAGGCGAACAGGGACCGAAGGGTGAGACGGTGAGTCCGGGGTGGGGTGGGGGGAGCCGCATCCAGCACCCCCCACCTCGGCTGGGGGTCCATCCCGCGGCCCCTCGCTCCCTGTCCACGGCTGGAGTGTCTCGTCAGCGTCTAACGAACCTCTTCCCCTAACGAGGCCCCTCGAGGGGCAGCGTCCCCCCTCCCGCGGGGGAACAATAGCCGCTGTGTTCGTCCCCCCCCCCCACCGGGGACATTCCCCCCTCGCTTCATTAACCAGCCTCAATGCGTGGGGCCGGATCCCCGCCGCGGTGGCCGCCGAGCCCCGGCGCCGGCGGGACACGTGGCACCGGCGAGGGGCTCCGGCCCGGCACCCCTGGGGTCTGTGATTTATTGGGGGGGTGGGGGGAGGACGCAGGCAGGGCCCCCCCCCGGTGCGCCATGGGGGAGGAAGGCTCCTTGTGACCCCTTTTCCTCCTCTTCCTCAGGGACCCGCAGGACCCCAAGGTGCCCCCGGGCCGGCTGGCGAGGAAGGCAAGAGAGGAGCCCGCGGTGAACCTGGTGCTGCCGGCCCTGTGGGACCACCTGGAGAGAGGGTGCGTGGCCCCCCCCCGCACCCCCCAGTGAGATGCTGCTCCCCAAAACCCCCCCCCCAACTTCATTCCTCCTCCTCCTCCTCTTCCTCCATAGGGTGCCCCCGGCAATCGCGGCTTCCCCGGGCAGGATGGGCTCGCTGGACCCAAGGTGGGACATCGGGGTCATGGGTGGGGGGCAGTCCAGAGGGGTGACCACCCCGTGAGCCCCCCCCCCTCACTCCTTCTCCCCCCTCCCACCCCGCACAGGGTGCTCCGGGCGAGCGCGGTCCCGCCGGCCTCGCGGGTCCCAAGGGAGCCACCGGCGATCCCGGGCGCCCCGGAGAGCCCGGGCTGCCCGGAGCCAGGGTAAGAGCTGGGGGGTCGGATCCTGCACCCCTCGCAGGGGGCAGAGCAGGAGGGGGGGGTGGGTTGCCTGGGGTGTGGGGGGGGCTCCCCGCTGCGCTGGGGGGGCTCGGCTGGGGCAGGACCACGTGGGGCGGTGGTGACGCTGGTGGGACCTGCTGGGGTCGGCGAGGAGGCTCTTTGGGGTTGGTTAAGGTGCTTTTGGGGCTGATAAGATGCTTTTGGGGTAAATAAGGTGCTTTTGGGGTCGATAAGATGCTTTTGGAGTTGCTTAAGGGGCTTTTGGGGTTAGCCAAGATGCTCTTTGGCTTTAAGATGTTTCTTGGGGTTGAGTTCAGTTGCTCTTTGGTGCTAATTAAGATGCTCTTTGGTGCTAATTAAGAAATTCTTTGGGATTAGTTAAAATGCTCTTTGGGGTTAGTTAAGATGCTCTTTGGGGTTAGTTAGGATGCTCTTTGCTAATTAAGGTGTTCTTTGGGGTTAGCGAAGATGCCTTTGGGGTTAGCAAAGATGCCTTTGGGGTTAGTGAAGATGCAATTTGGGGTTAGCAAAGATACTCCTTGGTGACAATTAAGAGGTTCTTTGGGATTAGCAAAAATGCTCCTTGGGGTTAAGATGCTTTCTGGGGTTAGTGAAGATGGTCTTTGAGATTTGCAAAGATGTTCCTTGGTGCTAATTAAGGCACTGTTTGGGGTTAGTAAAGATGCGTTTGGGGTTAACAAAGATGCTCTTTGGGGTTAAGATGCTCTTTGGGGTCAGCCACCGTGCTCCGGGGGTTAGGCAGACCCCTGTGTCCCCTGTGTGAGCCCCGGGCCCAGAGCAGCGGCTGAGAGCTGGGCAGGATGGGGTGCCCGGCGTCCCCCCGCCTCGGGGCCGGCTGCCGCAGCCCCCCAATTCTTTCCCTCTGCCGCAGGGTCTCACCGGCCGCCCAGGTGACGCTGGTCCTCAAGGCAAAGTCGGCCCAACCGTAAGTGATGCTCCGCAGGGGGTTTGCCGTGGGGTGGGGGACCGGGGTCCAGCGCGGTCCTCCCTGATGTCCCCCTCCCCACAGGGTGCTCCTGGCGAGGACGGTCGCCCCGGCCCCCCCGGCCCGCAGGGTGCTCGTGGCCAGCCTGGCGTGATGGGTTTCCCCGGTCCCAAAGGTGCTAACGTGAGTATTGACCAATTTCCACCCAAAACGGGGCTGCAGCCTGGGCACGGAGCCCATCACCGTCGCCTCTCTCCTCTCTCTAGGGTGAGCCTGGAAAAGCCGGTGAGAAAGGCCTCCCCGGTGCCCCAGGGCTGCGGGTGAGTTGTTTTCCCTCCCTCACTGTCCCCCCCAAAAACACATCTTGGGGTTGCTCCGGCAGCACAATCCCCTGAGGCACCTGCAGACTCTGGGTGGGGAAACTGAGGCACGGGGGCCGGGAGGGTGGAGTGGGGTCGGCAGCATCGCGCCTGGAGCTCAGCAGTGGTTTTTCTCCTCCATAGGGTCTTCCTGGCAAGGACGGTGAGACGGGAGCTGCCGGCCCCCCAGGACCTGCCGTGAGTGTCGCAGCCTTGTTCACCCGGGGCCAAAATCCACTTGAAATGGGGGGGGGTCGGGGGTTGTACCCCCCCAGATCTGTGCAAAGGACCACCCCAGGTCTGCTGGGGATGGACCCTCCGTGCTTCCTGGCCCTCGTGGTGTTGGGGCTTTGGGATTTTGGGATCCCCCCATGATTCCGGCTTTGCCCAAAATCTTGGGGTGGGTGAAGCCCGAATACCGAGAGGTTTTGGGGTCCTTCACCACCGTCCTTCCCACAGGGTCCCGCGGGTGAGAGAGGAGAGCAAGGAGCCCCCGGTCCCTCTGGCTTCCAGGTGAGCACATAAAAGAGGGGGGGGTTTGGGGTGCCAGGGTTGGGGTCATGCTCGTGGATGACCCCGAGCCCCTGTCCCCGGGGGTCTTGTCGCTGCCGTGCTAACGCCGCTGCTTTCCCCTCCCAGGGGCTGCCCGGGCCACCAGGTCCCCCCGGAGAGAGCGGCAAACCCGGAGATCAGGTGAGGCCCCGTTTTTCCCTCTTCCCAGGCATCTCCTGGCTGCAAAGGGGGGGTCAGGACCCCCAGCAGCCCCCAGGCCTGACCCCCAACTCTTTTTCCCCCCACCGCAGGGTGTTCCCGGAGAAGCCGGTGCCCCCGGTCTTGTCGGTCCCAGAGTAAGTATCACCTGTCCTCCTGGCTGGGGGGACAGGATGCCTCTCCCTGTCACATGGGGGGTTTTGGGGGGCTGGAGGGGGTTGGCGGAGCCCAGCCACCCCCATCCAGGGCCATCAGCTCCCCCAGTCCTGGTGGCTCAGCCTCCGCTGCAGCCCGTCCCCTCTCCTCCCAGTACATCCCAGTCCCTTCGGGGCAGTGCAGGATGGATGTTCTGCCCACTGTCCCTGGGGACATCCATGCAAAGGACATTGTGACCCTCACCGTGGCCTCTTCCTAACGTTGTCCCCCCCCCACCCCAGGGCGAACGCGGCTTCCCCGGTGAACGTGGCTCTCCTGGTGCGCAAGGGCTGCAAGGTCCTCGTGGGCTCCCCGGCACACCGGGCACCGACGGACCCAAGGTGGGCGACAAGGGGGGACAGGGCTTGGTGGCGCCGTGAGGCTGGTGGTCTGCCCATGGGGGGCTTGGCACCCCAATAATTGCACCTTCGCTCTGCTTTAGGGTGCAACCGGACCCGCCGGCCCCAATGGTGCCCAGGGTCCCCCAGGGCTTCAGGGAATGCCCGGTGAGAGAGGAGCAGCCGGCATCGCCGGTCCCAAGGGAGACCGGGTAAGTGAGGGGTCCCGGAGGTGTCCTGAGCGGCGCCAGGTCTCAGCTCAGCTCACACCACCTCTGTCTCACCCTGCAGGGAGACGTAGGAGAGAAGGGCCCCGAGGGAGCCCCTGGAAAGGACGGCGCACGCGTAAGTGGGACAGGGACGCGGCAGGAGCGGGGTGGCCAGCAAGGGATGCTCGTGGTGGCCTTGTCCTCATCTGTCTCTCCTCCTTAGGGTCTGACGGGTCCCATCGGTCCCCCCCGGCCCCGCTGGCCCCAATGGCGAGAAGGTGAGAGCGCGGGCAGCCCCTCGGCTGCTTCCGACTGAGGGAGATGCCATCCACCCCCCCACAACTCTCCATCCTTTCTTTTCCAGGGTGAATCTGGCCCTCCTGGTCCATCTGGTGCTGCTGGTGCCCGTGGTGCCCCTGTAAGTGCCATCCCCCCGCAGCCCCCCAGCTGCCACAGCTGGCCTCGCTCCCCCCATGCCCCCCCCCTTTAACCCCCATCTTTCACCCACAGGGCGAGCGCGGTGAACCCGGTGCCCCTGGTCCCGCCGGATTTGCTGGCCCCCCGGTGAGTATTTGGCCCCGTTCCCCCCGGCACGGATCCAGCATCGGCTCAACCCACTCACGGCGGCCGCTTCCCTGCAGGGTGCCGACGGGCAACCCGGTGCCAAAGGCGAACAAGGAGAGCCCGGGCAGAAGGGTGACGCCGGTGCTCCCGGTCCCCAAGGTCCCTCTGGCGCACCTGGCCCGCAGGTGGGTACAGCCGGAGCACCCCAAAAAGGGGGGTGAACCCCGCGGGTGTCTGTATCCCTGTGAAATCTGGGGCATCGCCTGGCAGGCATGTTCCAGCCCCCCCTGGCATGTTTTCTAACCTGTTTTCTTCCTCTTCCCAGGGTCCAACTGGTGTTACTGGTCCCAAAGGAGCCCGGGGTGCTCAGGGCCCCCCTGTGAGTATGGGGGGGTGGGCTGTGGGATGGAGTGGCTGGGGGGAGTGCGGTGCAGCACCCGAGCCACCTTTCTCCTTTCCTTCCCCAGGGAGCCACTGGATTCCCCGGCGCCGCCGGCCGTGTGGGACCACCCGGCCCTAATGTGAGTTGGGGGGCAGCCGGGATCTCTTGGGGGCAGCTGGGATAGCTCGGGAGCAGCCGGGATTGCTTGGGAACAGCCGGGATTGGGATTGCTCACCACCGGGTTCAGGGGCTTGGGGGATGCTGCTTGCTCCATGACAGGGGCCAAGCGGTGGAGGGTCCCTGAGCTAAATAACTGCTGGGTGATGCCAGGCAGCTCATCAGCCCATAAAAAGGGTTTTTTCTGAGGGTCTTCAAGGGCAGGAGCCAGCCCAGGGGCCCAGGTGGTGCCAGGATGCGGGCGATGAAGGAGGAAAAGCTGCCTCCATTTGCACTAACCCCATCTTCTCCCCCCACAGGGTAACCCAGGCCCCCCCGGTCCCCCCGGCTCTGCTGGCAAAGATGGTCCCAAGGGTGCTCGTGGTGATGCCGGTCCCCCGGGCCGTGCTGGTGACCCTGGCCTCCAAGGCCCCGCCGGCCCCCCTGGCGAGAAAGGTGAACCCGGCGAGGACGGCCCCGCGGTACGTTTTTTGGGGGGCACCTCCCTCCACGCTCATTCGGTGCTGTCCCACCACCCCACTGGGTCTGATCCCCCGCCTCTGCCTCCCCACAGGGTCCTGACGGTCCCCCCGGTCCCCAAGGTTTGGCAGGACAGCGCGGCATCGTCGGTCTTCCTGGGCAGCGTGGCGAGAGAGGCTTCCCCGGGCTGCCGGGACCATCGGTGAGTCGTCACCCCCCCGGGGTCAGCCCTTTCCACCCACTCCGTGCCCACCAGTGGCATTATCCGCCCCCAAGAGCTGTCGGAGCGGACGAGCTTGGCTTTCCCAAGCTCAGCACTGTGAATGCGGGTGCTTTGAAGCCTGCACGGCCCCTGGGGTGCAGCCTGAGTGCCCCAGGGACCCCAATCCCGGGTGCAGTTTGGGGTTTTGCAAAGGTACCAGGAGCCGCCGGTGCCAGTGGCATCGGCGCTAGGCAATAACCGATGCTTATTTGGGCAGAGGGGTCTGGCAGCCTTAAAATGAAGCAAGAGCTGGGTGAAGGGCTGCGCTGGGATCTCTCCCGCTCACGCGCGTTGTATCACAGCTTTTTTTTTCCCTCCTCCATTTAGGGCGAACCTGGGAAACAAGGAGCACCCGGCTCTGCAGGCGACCGCGGCCCCCCCGGCCCTGTGGGTCCCCCCGGTCTGACGGGTCCTGCCGGCGAACCTGGGCGCGAGGTAGGCAGCACCCCAGCGCACGGGGAGGGGGTGAAGCGGGACGGTGCCTCCGTCCATGCCGGGCTCGGGATCACCCCGGTGTAGACCCAACAGTGGTGCCGGACATTGCCAATCCCGTGGCCGGAGAGCCCTGCACCATCACTCAGCTCCTGGCAATCACCGGCATCTTTTCACCGGTGGTTTTTGCTTTGAAAGGGGAGTTTGCACGTGTCCTGCCGTCCCAGGGTCAAGACTTAATTTCTCCTCTTCTTCTCCCAGGGTAACCCTGGCTCTGATGGACCCCCGGGCAGGGACGGTGCAGCTGGCGTGAAGGTGAGCTTGCCCGCACGCTTTCCCTGGTGCTCCCTATCCACATGTCCTCTCATCCCAGCCAAAAATCCCATGGGTCTGACCATGCCCTTGTCTCGGCACAGGGTGATCGTGGTGAGACCGGTCCTGTAGGTGCCCCCGGCGCTCCCGGTGCCCCCGGCGCTCCTGGCCCCGTTGGTCCCACCGGCAAACAAGGAGACAGAGGCGAGACGGTGAGTGCCGGCACGTTGGCGAGGGAAATGGCTCGTTGAGTTTGAGGTCTTATTAGGGGAGATGGGAATCACCCCGACTGCAGATAAATGAAGAAATAGCAGTGGCCCCTTGGTACCAATTAGCTACTCTGAGTAATTGGGAGAGCCAGGCGGGTGCCGTTAGTGGCTGTTGCTAATTCAGTGGTGCCCTGAGTGCCATTAGCGGCTCTGAACATCTTCCCGAGGATTCATGAGCACCAAGAGCCCAGTTCGGGCTCTGCCTACACACAAGCACTGCCTGGGGAGCTGTAAGCACCAGGAGGCTTAACCAGGGAAAATCTGCCAGGGTATTTATTTGCAAGGGTCGTTACTCGGCTCTGATGCTCCAGCTGAGAGTATTTAAAGATGCCGTTCGGCACCAGCAGCTGCCAATTCCTGGTGCTGCGAGCAGGGCAGCCCACAGGGCTGGTTTGGACACCCCCAAAGGCACAGGGCACCCCCTGGCACCCCGTGTTCCTGGCCCCTTTTGACTCCCCTCTTCTCTTTCCCCAGGGTGCACAAGGTCCCATGGGTCCCTCTGGTCCTGCTGGCGCTCGAGGGATGCCGGTGAGTGGTGCCGGGCCCGTCGGGGCATCCCACGTGTGATGGACGGGGTCCTGGGGCACGTTGGGCAGGGGTCTGCCACCCTAAGCCTGACACGTCCCCTTCTCCCCTTCCAGGGTCCCCAAGGGCCTCGTGGTGACAAGGGTGAGACGGGAGAGGCTGGAGAGAGAGGGCTGAAGGGCCACCGCGGCTTCACCGGGCTGCAGGGTCTTCCCGGACCACCCGTAAGTGTTGTTTTTGGGATCCTCAGCGCTCAGCCCCCCCCATATCTTGCCACGGAGCTGGATGCAGCTCCTTCAGGGTGGCTGCAGCCATGGGCAGAGCCCCAAGCCGTGCAAAGGCTTTGCTAGGGCTGAGCATCCCTCGATGTTAGATGTGGAGCTGTAACCATCCACCCTCGCTTCCTCCTCAGGGTCCTTCTGGAGACCAAGGTGCTGCTGGTCCTGCGGGTCCCTCCGGTCCCAGGGTAAGTCCTGCCTGTGGCATCTGGGGATATGCGAGGAAAAGGAGGCATCTCTGTCCTTGAGCCCCTCAGGTCGCCTGCCTGGCTTGCTGACGGCAGGAGCTAACAGCTCCCCAGCACCTTCCCTGCCTTCTTGCAATGAGCTGACACCCACCTTTGGGGATTTCTTCTAGGGTCCCCCCGGCCCCGTCGGCCCCTCTGGCAAAGACGGCTCCAACGGCATGCCCGGCCCCATCGGTCCCCCCGGCCCCCGCGGACGAAGTGGCGAACCAGGTCCTGCGGTGAGTAAAAATGCCGTCAATGGCAGGGAAGGGGAGTCCAGCTTGCAGAGCAGCCCATCAGGATGGCATCTTCTTCCTCCCGTAGGGTCCTCCCGGAAACCCAGGTCCCCCCGGTCCTCCTGGCCCCCCCGGCACTGGCATTGACATGTCAGCTTTTGCTGGCCTGGGTCAGCCGGAGAAGGGTCCCGATCCCATCCGCTACATGCGGGCGGACGAGGCTGCCGGCAGCCTGCGGCAGCACGATGTCGAGGTGGACGCCACGCTCAAGTCCCTCAACAACCAGATCGAGAGCATCCGCAGCCCCGAGGGCTCCAAGAAGAACCCGGCCAGGACCTGCCGTGACATCAAGCTTTGCCATCCCGAGTGGAAGAGCGGTAAGAGCCTCCATCCCTGCCTCCTCCCCTCCTGTCTCTCTACCCCAAGCCTCTTGCACCCAAGAGGACAGCGAGGTCCACGATGCTCTTTGCTCTGACCTCCAAAACCTCATGTTCACACACCATTTGTCCTCCCCACTGCAGGAGACTACTGGATCGACCCGAACCAGGGCTGCACCTTGGACGCCATCAAAGTTTTCTGTAACATGGAGACGGGCGAGACCTGTGTCTACCCCAACCCCAGCAGCATCCCCAAGAAGAACTGGTGGACCAGCAAGACCAAAGACAAGAAGCACATCTGGTTCGCAGAGACCATTAATGGCGGTTTCCACGTAAGTGTCCCCCTGGGCTGGTGCCGCACGCTGGGAGCGGGAAGGGAGGTTGAGCAGTGGAAGGCGTTGGGTGTCTGGTTGGAGGATTGGGATGTCCTTCCTTGGGGTTATGTTGATGGACGTTATACGAGGGACTGGCTGTTCTAGAGGACTATATTGAAAGCTTGGAGTTGGGTCAGTTGGGCTTTGATTTTTGCAGCCATCTGGGAACACAAAGTATGGAAGTCTCCTCAAAAGGTGGCTGAAAATAGGGTTGTTGCGACACCCACAGGCTTTAATGTCTCACCTCTTCCCTCCAGTTTAGCTACGGCGATGAAGACCTGGCTCCCAACACTGCCAACATCCAGATGACCTTCCTCCGTCTCCTGTCCACCGAAGGCTCCCAGAACGTCACTTACCACTGCAAGAACAGCATCGCCTACATGGACGAGGAGACAGGCAACCTGAAGAAAGCCATCCTCATCCAGGGGTCCAACGACGTAGAGATCAGAGCTGAGGGCAACAGCAGGTTCACGTACAGCGTCTTGGAGGATGGTTGCACGGTAAGTCCACGGGTGCCTGCGAGAGAAAGACGTAGATGATGAGTTGGGGTTCAACCCATGAGGTTGCTGTTGATTTGGAGGGCTCGAGCATCTAATAACATCCTTCCTCGTTTTCTCCCCAGAAACACACTGGCAAATGGGGCAAGACAGTCATTGAGTACCGATCGCAGAAGACCTCGCGCCTGCCCATTGTAGATATTGCACCTATGGACATTGGTGGAGCTGATCAGGAGTTTGGCGTGGATATTGGCCCAGTCTGCTTCTTGTAAAAAGAATTGTTTTATTTGTGTGTTTGTTGTTGTTGTTGTTTGTTGTTTGTTTGTTTTTTTTTTTTTTAAATCCAGCCCAATACCATAAAAGAAAACTAAAAAAAACCCAAACCCACCCCAAGGACCTGAGTACTTTCCAATCGCTCGTACGACTTCTGCACTGAATGGCTGCAACAACCCCTCGATTCACGCCCTTCCGTTGGGGACCACCGCCTCTTTCCAACGCCGTCTGGGCAGGCTGCAAAATAAAAAAAACCACGGTCTTATTTATTTATTCTCTTCCTGTAAGACCTATTTTTTAGGTCGGGTGGAGGTGGGAATCTAACTGGCAGGTACGATGGCCCTTCCCTGCAAAAGGGATCTCGCAAATCCAGGTATCACAAATCCCCTCCCGCTCCCATCCCTCCCCGTGTATCACCAGCAGGAGTGCTAATGTATAATACAACAAAAAAAAATGGTGCTATTCTTGTAAAACAAGTCTGTATTTTTTAACATCCGTTGATATAAAAAAAAAAAAAACTTTTGGTGGAAAGTACAAGTCGATCTGGGCTTTGTTTTTGTCGCTCTCCGGAAGTGTTTGCTGCGGTCTAACTCCTTTCTCCCCATTTCTCAGCCATGATAAATGAAGGTTTTGGGACAAATCTCCAACTTTTCTGGGTTGAAGCTACCTCACAGTAAGGGGAAAAAAACCCAAAACAAATAAACCCTCCAAAAAGCCAAAAAAAAGAAATGGGGAAACCATTTTAAGTGAAAAATCTTGAAACCAGGAGCCAACACAGCAGCCGCAAGGTTTCTGTTAAGGGATCTCTTGTCCCATTGCACCCCTAAACAGAACCAGGGTGACTCAAGGCAAACGCTTGGGACACCAGTTAAAGGAAACCAGTAAAACCAGCAGGGAGGGGGACACCGAGACCAATCCTCATGCAAACCAGTATGACCATGGCCAGGGGGTGCCCTCTAACTCTCCTCCCCATGGAATTTGTCCCATTTTGTGCATGTAAAAATATAATTTCAGGATGCATTTTGCAATACTGAAGGAGGTAGGGTTTGCAGCCCTCATGTGCACACGCTGATGTCTTCTTATAAAGCAGCTGTGCCTTTATGGTTTCATAAAAAGTTACATATGTAAATTCTTCTCTTAAACAGGCTTGCTAATTAGAGGAAAAGCCTCAGTAGTTGAATTTTTTTTTTTTTTTTTTTAAACTATCTTAAAGAAAATTAGCCCACTGACCCCACAAGAGTTACAAACATGCTTGAGCTTTATGTGCAGGACGTAACAGGCAGCTGTTGACTGGGGAGTTTATGAGTTTCATGACAGTGCTTTTGTTAAAACCTCAGCTTTTTGCATCCATTGATAGCATGGGCACTGCAGTTTTTCATTAAGAGAAATTACGACTTTAAAGGATTAAAAAAAAAAACTTTTAAAAATGCTACTTTGGGGCCCTCATCTCAATTTTAAAACACTCACAGCTGGCAACACAGCAGCAACCAGCTCCTGCTAAAGCACCTGAGGCAGCCTCTGCAGGGCTGGGATCTTTAAAAAACATTGGCAGAAGAAATTCATTAAAAAGGATTGGAGGATTAAGAAGGATTTTCAAAATAAAATGCCCTTTAAAAGGCCAAGTGCTTTGCCACATGACCCAGAGGGCACCCCTAATTATTGGTGCTTTGGCTCACTGCTGCCGGCTGTCACACAACTAAATTCAGGGCAAAGCCATTCTCCTGTTCAGCTGAGCAGCAGGTTTAGCCTTCCTAAACCCTAGGTTTTCCACCCCAAAATCACCCAGGTAAAAGCAACCCCCAGCAGCAGGCTGCTTTTAAGACCTGGCCGTGAGGAGCAGGAGATCTTGGGTTATCTCTGGGGCTGCAAAGACAATGGACACAGGTGGGAAAGGCAATATTGGGGAACAGGAGGCTGTCACCCCATGAGAAACCAGATCAGCCAGGACTGAGCACCGCCAGGCTGCTGAGAGGGAGGAAGCTCAGGAAATGAGATGGATAGAGAGCAAAGTTTGTGACTTCCTCATCTTCCTTAAAAAAGAAAGTTTGACTCATCATAAATCAGGGGTTTTACGAAAGTCATGTGAGAAGCTCATGATCAAGATCACCAGGGACTGTGCAGCATGACAGCCACCGAAGTTGGGGCAGTGACTCTGGTCACTGGTCCCAGCTGACCTGGGTGGGAGTGGAGGTGCTTCGCTGCTCCCTGGTTGAGTTTCTTGGCCCTCATTCCCCAAAAACCATCAGCAAGAGAACACGTGCTTCTGGGCAAAAGATGACACGATACCAGTCACAACACAGAACAGCAACTCTAGGACAAAGTTCGATTTGCGCAGGAGAAAGCCAGAGCTTTTCTCCAAACAGAGGACACCGCACAGTAACATACAACTCGGCTTTAATGAGTAGAATTCAGTTCTAGAAACCCCACTAGGCAGAAATGCCACTTCTTAAAAAAGCAAGGTGCGTTTTTGTTTCACACTTGCACAAAATAAAGCATCCTTCATTGAAAAACACCACGATCCATTCGCCTTGCAGCCTTTACCTGTGCTTTCTTTCCACACACACTCACACGACCTCACATCCAACAGGCAGCCAGGGAAAGGGGTAGGTGCAGGCAGAGAGGAAACGAGGGCAGCTGTAGCAATCAAGTTCCAGAAAAACTACAAAGGGCAGAAGCAAAATGAAATCCTCCAAGCTGCTGCGGACTTGTACTGTTTGCAAGAGCTGCGGCAGGCTGAGCTTTCACATTTACTTGCTTTAAGAACGCAGTTGATACGATTCATCGGGAACGACGGGCTCCTGGGAGGTAAGCTTTTGAGACACCAAACTCCCACAAAAATCAGTTTAAATCCACACTTGTTTGCAGCAAGCAGAAGTACAAAGCAACACCGAGCTACAAGTTCCCTGGTTTCAAACCCCAGAGACCCTGCAGCTGCGAACGTGGGGAGAGGAAGGTTCAGAGCTGTGCGCGGAGGAGGAGGAAGGTCAAATTCGCACGGACCCTTCGCACGTCCCCAGCAGCGCTGTGCTTACTGAGGCCACCTTCATTAAGGCTGCGATGTTTTGGTATTGGTTTGCTGTAGGTGGCCTCAGCTGCCAGCAAACAAAATCCACACTACAGAGAAAGCATGTTTCAAAGGTTTTGATTCCTTTGCCTCCGTCTAGCGCAAGTTGGAGGTGGAAGACTTATCTGTGTGTTCTTTACAAGAACCATCCCTTTTTATCAAGATCTGCTTTGAAACAAGCCAGTGACATGCTGCCACTGAACAAAAGTGGAATAAATTAATTGCACAGAACTAATTAGTTTACCCTGAAAGGATCCGACACAGTGCAAAGCTTCAAAACAGCTGCAAAAGTCAACTCTAAATCTTTGGGATCTTCAGACCCCAAAGCATGAAGCTTGAGAGTCCAGTTTCCCTACCGAAAACTAGTTCTTCAGAACCAAAGAGGAAGGCAGGCCCAGCAGCACCCTGACTTTGGGAAGGGACCTGTTGGCTTGCACATGAACGCCACCCCAAGCAGGTTTCATGGACAGGACAGCAGTGCAGCCCAGCTGCACGTGGAAGAGCACGAAAGGGACCCAGAGCTTTCAAATATCTCCCACCAAAGTCACTCGTGATCCCTGTTTCTATTTGAAAGCTCCTGATCCCTTCTAGAAATCCATCTGCACAACCATCCACCCACAGAAAACATCAGCTGTGCCCTCAGGGCTTGCTCTTGGCTTTGGCTGCGTCTCATATCAAGGGGGACAGTGGAGGCAGCGGGTCCTGGGCAGCCGTGGAGTTGGTACTGCAATCCACATAGTGGTACGTTTCCAAAGCGCTCTGCGTCACGTGGCCGATGTAAGAGAGCTTCACCGATGTCCTGGGGGGGTGGGGAAGAGCAGTTTAGTGGGGACAGGACCTGCGACAGAAACCCCTCTATCAAAATAAAAAACCCCAAGCAGGTTTTACACTCATCACATAACTCCTCCTCCCCCTCGAAAGCTGCAGATCTTCTCAGATTTTTGCTCAAGATCACTCACTGCAGCAGGCAGGGATATGCAGAGCTGGCAATTGCAGCCTCTGGAGCACACCACCCCTCACATGAAAGCTCAGCGTGGAGCAATCTGGTGTCTTCTCTCTATCTTACATTTCACCCAACTGTGTCAACTGTCCTGGATTAAAAGCTGACACAGTGAACCAGGCTGGGGTGCTTGCCAAGCGGGATTTTCTTCGTGTACCCTAGATTTGCTGCGGCAGCAATTCCCTTTTGAGTCAGGAGCTGAGCAGAGAACCACCTACCTCATGAAGATCACTATATTATGTACCTTCACCTTGGGAAATGTGCAAAAGAAACTGGAAGAGACCAAAACAAAGAAATAGGTCAGCACGGGCTAAGCAGGGTTGCAGAGACACTTGCGTTTCTTGGTATCTTCTGATGATGTTTTCTCTTTGGTGCTAACTCAACTCGAGACACGGTCCAAAAACCACGTCACAACATTCCGACAAAGTGGCCTTTCAAGTCATTTCTAGCAAACAGTTACTTTCCAGGAAGTTAGCAGAAAACAAGTCATTTCCAGAGCCAATTCTAATTAAAGCAGCTTAAATCTGCCCTCTTTCCCAGCTATATACAAAGAGTAGTAAATCCTTACTACACATAGGAGAAGGGTCCACCCAGCTCTGCCTTCACAGTGAAATTCACCTGCAAAAGATAAAAGAAAAATACATTCACATGCAGCTTGATTACTTTTGCTTAAATCCACCCCTTTCAGAGTCTTCCCTACTTGCTGTTGCCTTTCAGCTGGCGTGCATAAAGCACAGGCTACGCTAGCCATAAGACTATTTTGCCAAGCAAAGCTTTAAGGTATAGATAGACTATCATCAAGTTAACTTGCAGTGGTGCACAGGTTTCAAACTTGATTTGGTGATGCTTATACTGTAAGTGCAGTGAAAGATGAATACCAGTTTGTCACTCAGTGGCTGGATGCTGGAGACATTGGTGATCTGCTGGGTTCCCACCACAGTGTTCATGTACTGCACCTGACTAGTCAGGCTGGGCACCGTCACAGAGTAGAAGTTGGAGTTCCTGATCCGTAAGGTAGCCTGGATGGAGAAAGGGGGGAGACATGAGTGGCAGCAACCTTCCTGGCAGCTCAGCACTAAGTTTATTCCCTCAGGAACACAGTTGCACAAAAAATTTACCGTGATGGCAAGAATGACAACGGAGTTCTTCTTGTCGAACCAAACCTGAACCACTTTAATACCGTCGTCATCCACCAGGACAGAGTGAGGGAATAGGAAGAAAACCACCAGCCCTGATATCAGCAGGCAGAGCAGCACCGACAGCAGGACATACAGCTTCCTGGAAGAGGCACGGAAGGGGTCACCTCCTTTGCCCTAATACAGCATCTGCAGCTGCAAGAGACCTGGTATCTGAAACCCAATCTAGCCATTAGACAACACATATTTGTTCTTCCCTGGAAGAGACACAGAAGTGCTGCTCTAACATTTTCGATATCTGAAATTGCTCAAAAGCATCACCCTTTAAACGGTTTATTTTTCAGTAATGAGTAACCAGAGAATCATTTTTGCCCCCAAAGTGTTTTCACAATCTAGTATTTTTGCTGTTGGTAAGGCAGTTTCTTTCTAAGAGCTTCAGTAAAGGGCGCCAGGATGAAGCATGTGAGTAGGATCATTGTTTCCACGTTCACCCCACAGTGGGATTTCACAGGAAGTATTTAAAGTTACACTTTAAATTGTGTTTGTTGGCATACTTGGATGAAAACAAACCACTAGACGATGGAGAGGCTGCAGACCGGGCGAAGCATTTAGTTGTGGCAGTAAACAACAAAAGAGCCCTGTTTGCTCTTTGCAAAGATGTAATTACTCTCTTACTATACACTTACGTTCTCTGTGGACGAAGACGTTGGTCGCTGTAGGGTATCAGAGCCACCAACTCATTTACCTGCTCTGGAAAGCAAAAGGAAGATGTTAACCGATTCCACATGTGTGCAAGGTTGCTCATGTAAATAAGCAATATTTTCTTCTTGTGTTTAAGCCTGAGAGGAGCAGTCACCTGTGGGAATGCAGCCACTGCCTTGGCAAGTGGGACAGGTGATGCTGTCCTGACCTGTGAATTCAACATACGGAAACTTGGCAATGTCTTCCACACGGTCTCGGCTATCGAGTAAGTCTTCATCGTCATCCTCAGCCTTCTTCCTCTGCCTTGAGGTAGCATTATTAACAGAGAAGGAAAGCACAGAACCCATTGCAGCTGCTGTAGAAAAGCTGCATAACCTATGACAGAGGCAGCAAGAGCAGTCCTGATCATTAAACGGCTTTTCAACCTGTTTCTAGCCAACAAGGAAACCTTACCCAGAGACCCACCCCCAACACCCCTTAGAGAAACACCCCCCTCCAGAGACACCCTCCCGGGGGGGGGGGTCCAATACCCACCCCAGAGAGCCTCACCCCACAGGGATGACTTCCCTAGCACCCAACAAGAAGAGACACCCTACTTCGGGATACCTCAATAGGGGCTCATTCCCACACAGCCCCTCAAAACAGAAACACCTGCTAAAGACACCCCCCCCCCCCCCCCCCAGAACCCAACAACCTCCACAGAGACAGACCTACACGCCCCAGGAGCCCCCCAAAAGAGACACACACCCTTCCTCCACAAAAAAACATGCCTTCTTAGCCACCCACCTCCCCCCAAAAAGAGTCACACCGCTCCCCCAACGCCCTCCCTACAGGGACCCATCTGCTACCACACACAAAAACACCCCCCACACAGAGACCCACGACCCCTCAGACTCCCCCAGAAAGGAACGCTCCGCTCAAACGACCCCACCGGGACCTGCCCCCCAACACCCCCATGAGGGACGCCAAAAGCCCCCCCCCCCGGCCCAGCGCAGCCCCTCAGACCCGCCGCCGCCGCCTCACCTCCTCCCGCGCAGCCGCCGTCTCTATGACAACGCCGCGAGGCGGCAGTGGGCGGAGCCCAGCCCTCGCCCCACCCACCCCACCCCCCTCCCTCCGCCTCCACCGCTGGCGCAGGCGCACAGCGCTCAGGGAGGGGCTGGAGAGGGAGGGTTTCCACAGAGCCCGCCCCCTCGCTGACGCTAACGCCCCCGCCCTGTCCACGCCCGGGCGTGAGCGTTTCGTCACTGCGGGGCCGCCCCGCCCACGAGGGGAAATGGGCGGGGCTTCGGAGGCACCGCCTGGCCGTGACGAAAAGCCCTGCCCGGGCGTGGCTTTCCGGCACTGCGCATGCGCCGAACCGCGACTGGGTGGTGCCCGCGGCCCCACCCTTTTGGCAAGACCGAGGGGCGTGTCCAGCACTGCGCATGCGCTAGGGCCTCGCGGGGGGTCCCCGCGGACGGGGAGGGGCTGGGTGAAGGGGGCGTGTCTTCTTGCGCACGCGCACTGCATGGCGCGCCACACCCCCGACTCGCGCATGCGCGCACACGGTGCTGGACGCCGGGACAGAGCGCGCATGCGCGGGGAGGGAGGGGGCCGAGGAACGAGTGAGGGGTTGGCGGAGCCAGTACGGAACTTTCCACACCAGTGTGAGGGCCCCCGTCCCAGTACGGACCAGCGCCCACCAGTGTGAGGGCTCCTGACCCAGTGCGAACCCTTCCGCACCAGTATGAGGGCACCCGTTCCAGTATGGGCCCCCTCCACACCAGTATGAGGGCCCCTGTCCCAGTATGGAGCTTTCCCATACCTGTATGAGGGCTTGTGCGTGCCTGTGAAGCTTGTGCAAGGCTGTGTGTGTTTGTGCAAGGCCACGTGCACTTGTGTGTGCTGGTGCATTCTCGTGCAAGCTCATGCAAAGACATGCTCATGCGAGGCTGCGCACGCTCCTGCAAGGTCGTGTTTACTTGTGCAAGGCCGTGTGTGCTTGTGCATGGTCGTGTAAGCTCATGCAGAGCCGTGCATGCCCACGTGAGGCCATGCAACGCTGTGTGTGTTTGTGCGTGCTCGTGCAAGGCTGCGTGTGCTTGTGTCAGGCCGTGCACATTGCGCATGCTCGTGCAGGGTCACGTGTGCTTTTGCAAGGCTGTGTGTTCTTGTGCAAGATCGTGCAAGGCCATGCGTGCTTGAGTGAGGCTGGGCAGCACCATGCACATTTGTGTATGCTTGTGTGAGGCCATGCAAGGCTGTGTGCGCTTGTGCATGTTTCTGCGGTGCCACGCAAGGCTGTGCATGCTTGTGCAAGGCTGTGCGCACTTGTGCAAAGCCATGTGTGCTTGTGCACGCTCATGCATGCTTGTGCAAGGTGGCATGGCAATGCGAGGCTGTGCGTGCCAGTACGAGGCTGTGGAAGACCGCGGATGCTAGTGCAAAACGTGCAATGCCATGCACGCATGTGCAAGCCCGGCACGCTCCGTTCTTTGCTGCAACCTCACCAGACATCAAGTCATTTTCCCCCAGCGCTGCCTGGGGCTGTCAGTCCAGGGGTCCTCAGTACCCTGACCCTGGGCTCTGCACCCTGGGGACGCCTCCGCCGCAGGGAAAAAACTACAGAAAAAGCCCAATTCCCCCCAATTCCTCCCCGAAACAGCTTCGCGGGATCTCTGCCCTTGTGATGGCAGCGCCAGGCGCTTGATCTTTGCTCCGTCTCCTTTATTATCCCCTGCCCAACGTGCCTGACACTTCTATTTCTTTTTTTTTCCCAATTTTACAGCTCGAAGGCCCTGGTGCAGCAGCTGGTTCAGCCCAGCATTGCCCCCAGCATCCTGCAACCTGTCCCTGATGCAATGCAGCATCCTGGGTGTTTCTAAGCCTCTAAATTTTTTGGGAAAAGAAGTCCAACCAGCTCTTTCTTCCCACCACCCCCAGTCCCGACAGCTCTGGGACAGGAGCAAGTGCAAATGCCCCATTTTGGGTCAACATTTATTTAATAAACTCCCTCCTGTGCAAAGGCTGGTGGATTTTTTTTTCTGCCACAATAAACGCGAGAGCTTAGTGGAAAACTGAATTCCTTCCGCTCATAATCACCGAAACCATCAAAATAAAGTTTACAGCACAATTAAATATTTCCACCGGCCTTGCGTGCTCCAGAGGCAGATGCCTCCTGCACACCGTGGCCATCGGAGCTGCTCTCCCTTGCATCGCTGATGGAAACTTTATGGATCATTTATTCTCTCCTTCCCAGGAGCAAAATGCCAGGGAGAGGGAGGCTTCCCAGCTCACCTTTCCCCCTGCACTAATTGCCATCTCCTAATTGCGGGCTGTGCATCTCTTGTTGCCCCTGAGATGGTTGTTGCATGCCTGAGGAAGGTGCTGGGTGCAGGACTGACCCGTGTGGATGGACGTCTGCATGGATGGATGCTGCAAACGGCGCGTTGAGAAGGGATGGGGAGGAGGAAACCCACACCGAGCCCTCCGGGGACGGGCTGCGGGGTGAGGTCAACCCTATATTAGACAACAGAGAATCCCCAGAGAGTGGGAAGAAGCTGCCCCCAAAGACAACAGTGCAAAACCCTGCAGCAGCCTCCCCTCAGCCCCTCTTGCCATGTTGTGTCCAGGGCTTAATCCTTTTTCTTCCTGTTTTAAACCCATTCTCCCCTCAAAGCCAGCGGGGACAGGCAGAAAGCGGGGGGACAAGCCCCACCCGCCACATCGCCACGCTGGTGGGATTTTGCAACCGCTTCCCAAGAAACCTTCGCTCACCAGGGGATGGAGGAAGCGCATGAGTCACCCCTGGCAGAGCCGGCTCCATTCCTGGGATGGGGCATTGGCACTCCTGGGGAGAGCTGCCGCCGCGGTGGAGCGCCTTTGGTGAAGCTGGCGGCTGCAAAGTGGTTTCCAACCCAGTTGTGTTTGTGCTTTTTTCCCATGTCCATGTGTCCATCAGGGTTATCTGGGGAGGTGACATGATGGCTGTGCCCGTGGCCAAGGAGGGCTTTGATTCCTCCCTCTCAACATCCCGCCCTGGCTGTTGAACCATCATCATCCTCCCCCAGCCTTGCTGACCCACAGCCGAGACCCACTGACCTGAGGGTCCCCTTTTCCCAGGCTGGAGCAGCACAAAGATGCCAGCTGATGGTTGCAGCTTTCAGTCGCCATTCCCACCCCATGCATCGTGCAAGAATTAAATCCTCCTGCATCTCTGTGCATACCCTGGCTCCCGCATGGGAAGGATTTTGCAGCCCACGTGCATGGCTCCTCACTGGCACCGAGGATGTGCAAGTCACGGTGACGTGATGGTGAGCAGAGCAACACCAGAATCTGGCTCCGATTCCCTCGTGCAAGGTGGATTGAGGCAGGAAAATCAGCAGGAGAGCTGCTGGAAAACAGCTATAACCACCACAGGTCATGATAGAGGGAGCAAATTAAACTTCTCATCAGCTACAAGCCTTCCCCATAGCTTGGGGCACAAACTGGGCTGTGGCTGCAGGAAAAGGTGGGTTTGGCAGCAGAGCAGTTTTTTATGGGGTTGAGGAGCATGTTGCACCGGTCCAGGCAAGGCGAGGTCAGTGGGGCATCCGCTGTGCGAAGGCTTGGGACATATTTTAACATTTAAATGGCTGCGATGGTGGAAATCAGCAGCGGCGGGCTGGGTATGTGCAGCCTTGCCCATGCAAAATCACCCCAGGCCCATCCGCAGCCCACTCCCTGCCCTCCCAAAAAAGTTCTCCACCACTAAATTACCTCTAATAAACTCCCATTTCTTCCCAGACGTTGTTTTCTCTCATTGGCCTCATTAAATCAATTTAAAAACAGTTAGCGAAACACTTCCCCCACGCAAATTAGAGCTGTTGAACTCGGTGATTGCAGCTGAGGGGCGGTGATTGCCGTCTGCCTCGCTCGTGTGCATTGAGGGCTCATTTTCTCTGGGGATTTTGGGTTTAGGGGACACTTAATAAACCCTGGGAGCATCACGCAGGGGCTTTCTTGAAGCATTTCTTGCTGTTTTATTCAATGTTGCTGATGGCTGCACCCTGGATGGGTTTTTGAGGATGGAAAGGTAAAAAACTGCCAAACAACCTGCGTTTTTCAGACTGGGGGTGTAACATGCCTGGGTGATGGAGCAGCTTTGGGTTGGGGCTGTGACACCGGCTGAACCAGCTCAGCCCAAACCCCCGTGCTCCGAGTTTGACTCATGTCACCAGTAATGGGATTTTGGGTGGTCAAGGTCAGTACTTGCGACCCAGCTGGTCGCATTGTCCCCAAATACCACGAGGTCCCGTGGGACCAGCCAAACTCAGGTGTCCTGTGGGTCCTTGGTCCCCAGACATGCGAGGGCTTCGCACAGGCTCAGCTCATATTCGGGATGTGAAGCCCTGGGCTCTGTGGCACGCTGAGGGTGGCTGCAGGGCTGACCAGAGCAGCCTGGAGGCTGCAAACAGCCACGACTCTGCCAGTAACCTGTGCACCCTTGGTTGTACACGTCTCCAGCACTTGGAGCTGCACTGAGGCCCTTGCAGATGTCGCTGTCTCTAGTCCGGAGGCAGAGGATGAATCAGCTCTCCTTCTGCCCTTAATCTGATCTAAGCATCAGAAAAATACAAGAACTCTCTCAAGGCTGTAATCAGAGAGAGGTTTTGCAGTGCACTGTGGCAGGTCTCTTGGGTGTCCTGAAAATGGGAGAGGAGGGAGATAAGCCCAGCAAATACTGCAGATGCTTAAGCCAGAGTTTGTTTGCCAGGTGATGAATGCAGTGAGCGCTCCGAGTACATGGTGGCTTGTTACTTAGAAATCCGGAAGGGAAGCAGCCTCTGAACCACCGTCAGCTCCATGGATGGAGGTCTGCAACCCCTGGACTTCCAGGAGACACCAGAGCGAGGGTGCATGGGGACACTCAAATGTGCTCAGGACCAGATGCTACAGGGAGACAGTTTGCCCGGGAGTGCTGGGGGGGGCACTGTTGTACTGGTGGTGTTTGCCCTGTCCCGGTAAGGGACTGACCACAGGCCAGGAGGAAATGGGTAAGCTGCCTTAGCCCACTGGGCTTTCTGTAGGTGTTATGCCCCTGAAAGTACCAGGCAGCGGCACCCCAGAAGTCCCCAGCAGCAACCCTGAAGCCGCTGGCAGAGCACAGGGCTCCCCACAAGCCACGGCAGCGGGGCAGCAAGGGCAGGGGCTGGACCGAAGGCGGGGACCGGGCTGGGCAGCGGCGTTGCGGCAGTTGGGGTCCCCAACCCCGGCAGCCCCGGCGGAACCTCCCGCGGTGCAGGCAGCCACGTGCAATCTCCCGCCAGCCCTCGCCACGCCCCCCCAGTGGGCGGGGATCGGCGCAGCGCGAACCTTATACGGTGCTGGTAGGCGGTGCCGGCGCTGGCTCGCCCCCGCGGGGGCGGTGCCGAGGCGGTGCCGCGCTGGCATTGGCGGGGGCGGGGGCGGGGAGTGTCTCGGAGGGGGCGTGGCCCCGGCGAGGGGCGGGGCGGGGAGCATGCCGGTTCCCGTCAAAAGGCGGCTCCGGGGCGGTGAGGGGGGAGGCGGGTGGCGGTGCCGGGAGCGCAGGTACCGGGGCCCGGGCTGGGGGATACGGGGGACGCTCGGGGACCCGCTTCCTGTGGGCGAAACCTCTACTCGGTGCCCACTGTGGGCCGGGTCTTGGGGGCGGCAGTGGCTCCGGTGGTCGCTGGGATACGGGTGGTGTGGGTCGGGGGGGTGGCTGTTGCTGTGGGGAAACTCTCGGTGCCTCCACGGACCGGGGGATGCGGGTGTGGGGGGACACCAGTGCCCCCCACCCCGTGGCCGGACGGATACCGGCGTGGGTCACCCCGGGTATGCCCTACCTTCTCCCTGCCGGTTGGAAGGTCCCGTGGGGGTTAGGGGGGGGGTGCACTGAGTCCCCCTGAGGTTTGGGTATCCTGTGGGGGTGTTGGGCCTCCCCCGGTGTTCTGTGTGCTCCCTTGTTTGAGGTCCCATGTGGGCACAGGGCTCCCTGTGTTCCCCATCCTGTTTTGGGGGTCCTATGGATGTTTGGACTTCTCAATACTCTGTGCCTGCTGCCAGGTTGGAGGTCCCACGTAAGACCCCCTGACAGCCAGTGTCTCCCATCAGCCGGGGGCTCTCAGGGGCTGTTAAGGGTTTCCCCTGCCAAAACTGGGGTTCCTGTAGGGTTGGGGGAGTCCCTACCCCTCTCAGCCTCTGTGTGAGTTGTGGGGGTGGCTCCTCGTTTTGGGGGTGTTAGGGTCCCCCCAGTACTGCCCAGTCTCAGGTCTGATCACCTCTTGCTGGGCTCAGAAATGAGGGTTCAGCTTGGAGATGTGGGGTGTCCTCAGGGGTGAATGTGACTGTATTGGGGGTGCTTTCCTTCTGTCCTAAATTCTGGCTGACTTAACCCTTTCTGGGCTGGTTGGTGGTTCTTCCTGGGGTCAGCATGAGGATGGGGAGAAGCTGGACCCAGTCATGTACCCCACGTTGGTGTGAACCCCCCCTTTCCCCTCCACAGCCCTGAGCCCCTTCCTGAGCTTCACCCTCCATCGCCCATCGTGGTAAGTCACCCCTGTCCCCTCTCCCCATGTCCTGTCCCTGTGTGTCCCTATCTGGGGCTCCCCAAACCCTTTCTGGGGGGCTTTGAAGCTGGTGAATTACCTGGCTGCTGTTGGGGTGCTTAACTGGTGTTTCAGGGTTTCCAGCCTGTTATCAACAGGCTGGTTTCTGATTCAGATAAGTGCCTGATTAACAATCAGCTTTAAAATGCATCTTATACTTAATTGGGAGAAAAGGAAGGTACTAGGGAGCTTCCTGCAGGTCCCACACAAGGAAGGAGTGTGTGTGGGGGGGTGTTCTTTTTCCCCAGACCAAGCAGGGCACCCATGGGCCAGGACTGAGCACCCAGAGGGACTTGGGGGTTTGCAGATAGCTGGTGTAGGGTAGGTAGACGTGCCTGTTCTCTGGGGTGAACTACTGCTTCCTCTTTTTTTTTTTTTCCCCTTATTTGAGCCTGGGGCTGGACCCTTCAGCATTAAAAGTTTCTTCAGAAACTGGTTTTCACGAGAAGCCAGCCCTGGCTTTGCAGCGTTTTGTGGCGTGCTCTCCTCCCACACGAGCTGGGCAGTGACTCATCTTCCTCTGAGGACTCGGTTAAAGGAGCACCAGCGATCTCAAGGCAATGTGTGTCCCCTCCTGATGGGAGACAGGGATCTGCTCAGTGTCCCGCTCTGGTCTGTGGACCCTGACGGTGTTTCTTCTGTGTCTGCTGGGGAGTGAGAGTGAGCTGGGCTGCGTTGGGTTAATACTCTGAGTGCCTCTGCATGGGTAGGGAGGAATATTTAACCTGTCTGCTTTGGGGGAGGAAGTTAAGGCTGTAATTACTCATTTGAATAAAACCTCTTCTGCCTTCTGCAAACCAGCCGGTTAAAACTGAGTCAAATCAGATCGGGTTGGTAGCTGTCAGCTGTGCCATGGCTTTCGGATGGGGCTTGTGAAAGTGTGCTTAAGTGGGAGCTAGGGCAAAAAAAAATACGTGCCAGGCTGAGATTGGGTAGCTCTGGGAGCCATGTGTTGGCATTGCATGGGTTGGACAGCCATCCCTCCAGCATCATGTACTCCGCGGAGCGAGGAAGGCCTGTCAGGTGCTGGAGGTGTTGGCAGATGTCTGCCTGAGATCATGCTTGTCTGTAAACAGATCAGGTGGAAGATCTCACAACAGGGTTTTGAATAACAAAGGCATGAAGCACAAAAATAGGTTCTTCATAAGGCAAGAATTTGCCTCGGGTCAGTTAGTTTTTCACTAGATGTTTGTTTCCTGAATCCCAATGTACTTAAGACAAAATAACTGGATAATCTAGCCTCTTTTTCCATTTAATAGCTAACTGTGGAGAAGTGGCTGTCTCTGTGGCTAGAGGTGCACTCAGGAGTAATTTTTAACCCACTGTTGCTGAGCCAAAGCGAAGTCAGTCTGGCCCAACTTCCTGTGGCTTGTGAAGGGAAAATACTGAAATATCAAGTCACTGGGAGAGGAATAATCAGAGTTAAAGGTGGTTGTAAGTGGGTTTGTCTCCCTCATGTGATGTCTGAACGTGAAGGTGAGGGGGGGAAGCTGTCCGTCGAGCTGTGGCACATCTTCCTCTGCTTGTGAAAGGGAGTGCGAGTCCATGGCAGTACATCAGCTATGAGAGGAAGGGGACGCGCATCTGGGGTGCAGGGTAAGGTCTGAGCACCCTAGCGTGAATCTTCTTGGTCCAATTATGTCCACAAATGAGGGCGATCAGCTGATGCTGCGGCTGGAGAAAAGACGTGCACAGTTGCAGCAGCCACAGGGGCCGTTTTGTGGGTGGGCGTTGGACACTGCTACAAGGGAGTTTCCTAAAACTAAGTTGTGTGGGAGGAATTAAATCCCACTTCTGTGGAAGGAGGAGTCCTGTATGGGGTGTCCTATTTTGAAAGTGTTTTGTGGGCAGTGGGTCTTAAGTGGTGCCCTTCTGTATTTGAATATGATGCAGGTAGCAAGTGAATAAATGCAGGAGGCATCTAAATAATGATATTACGTTGGTGGGGACGTGTCTAGCTGCTGGGCAGGGTCTCATCCCATCCCATAGGACTGATCTCTCCCAGAGCTGGATGCAGCAGCCCCAGGTGGAGAGCTGTCTGCGTCACGGTTCCTCCTCGCAGCTGGAGATGCTGGGAAACCGATCCGGATGGCGTCTGCCCCAGTTCCTGCAGAAATGGCTCTGCTCGCTGCCGACTCTTTCCTAACCATAGCTACAAGGGGGTGGTTCCCCCTTTGGGTAACCTCCCGGTTATGTCTCTTGGGTAAGAGGTGGCAGTGGAGCGATTCAGCGCTCTGCTCTGGGGCTTGCATAACTCATGCGAAATGGCTCACACTCATCATGCATCACCAAGGCAGAAAGATTGGGGGGGCAAAACAACTGTTGTGTTTTCAGGCAGCGGGTGAAAGTTGTTGTGACAGCCGGCTGCTCGTCTTGCAGCACACAGAGCACAGGCGCGGAGCATCTGGTTTCTGTTGATGGTTTTCTTCCGCCTCACATGACAGTGTATTTTGGGAGACCCAGAGGTGACAGCTTCTGCGCTGTGGTTTCCCAGTTACCCTCTTTGTTGCCCACTCCAGTGTGATGGCAAACACGGGGTGCTTGTCCTTGCACGTGGGCACCCCCTGCTATCAGGGGCAACACCCTGTGGCGGGGATGAGAGGCAGTGGTGTTAATTCAGAAGAGTTTTGCAAAGGTGGGGATTAAAATATAACCCCAAAATGAGATAAATGCAAATGGAACCACTTCTTAAAATAAATATATTGACCTAAAATTTACTGCTGAGTGTTAATGCACTGATTGTGGAAAGCATCCCTCTAATTTGGGCTGTTTCTGTTAAATTTTGTCTCTGAAGTTGTACCCACTGTGGAGGAGGACAACTGAAGAACCAGGTAAAAAATGGAGTTGGACTAGCTGATCATTGTAGGTTGCTTCCAGTGGAACTATTCTAAAAATGAAAAGTACTGTTTTTTGAATAAAACCTGTATGCTGGTGTTTGGCTGACAGCCTGTGAGGACAGCTTGTGCCCCTGGGGTTGGGAGAGGGAAGGACAGTTAAACCAGGGTGTGAGGAACATAAAGGACAAGGGGAGCAAAAGTCCAGGGAGATAAGGAAGGTCAGAGACTCTCAAAGGCTTTAAAATGGAGCTTCTCAGCAGTGACCTGAAGCAGCAGATGCGATGGCTGGGGAATGGGTCTCCTCTTACAGTCGAGAGACCTTGGTGTGACTTCAGTTGAAGGACCAACGTGGCAGGGTAGTCACTGGTGCCACTCTCGCCTTCTTCCACCTTCATTTTGTTTGCTGAATCAGCTGCAACTCAAGTACAATTTTCTTATCTGTGGTGTTTAATGGCAGTATCGGTGTAAACCTCACATGTGTAAGTGAATTTTTGCTACTAATAAATGGAAACGATGTGTAAAAGTGATGAAAAACAATACCTGGAACCTTTATCTGTGTATCTCAAAGTAGTTTCCTCATTGCCAGGAATACATGCCGTCAGCCCAAAGCATCGGGACCTGCTGACGTGACTTCTGAGCTCCGATTTTCCCGGTAAGTGGAATGCTAGTGAGTGACTCTCCTGTCTTAAAACTCCTGTGTGTATTTATAGTTCTCAGAGATTTTTGGTGTGCTGGATGAGGCAAGTTAGGTTGAAAAGGGTGTTCTTGAGACATGATGCCTTTCTACTCTCTCTTGAAAAGTTTCTGCCTTTTCCTAAGGGTTTGCACACCAGAAGCCTGTGCTCTCCTTTGCTACAGACCTTTCTGTCCCAACCGCCGCAAGCTGGATGCGTGGCTTGTGTAGGTGCTCTTTCAATTTCTCAATGCCAGGCTGCAACGCACAACACCTCCTGCTTTATCAGTGCTCCCACTCCTCCGACTCTCTTGGGCAAGAAGCCTCCCACGATCAGCTGGCGCGATGGGCAAGGTGATCGGTGCGGGGGCAGTGACGGGTCCCTTGCCTGCTGGGCAGGCTGGCATCCCGTGCCATCTGTCACCCACTTCCAGGCGAGGGACAGGGCTTTGGGAGCTGTGTGTCGCGTCAGGTCTGTAAAGGCTTCGCTCCTCTCCCCTGCTGCAGGGACGTCAATAGTGCTGACATGGAGGGTTCCTTATAAATAAGCACTCGTATCTCCATAAATACGCCTGTTTAACAGAACGCAGATAAGATACAAGCAAAGTCTATATTTAGACTTGCTTAGTTTTGCGGAACATGCAGTGTCCTTGATTGGACCTGTGAGCGTTAGCTCACCTTTGTGTCCCCGGAGGGATGGTAAGTACCAGCTGCCACGTGTAGAGATTGAACGCAATGCCCTGGGAAACGTGGTCTGAGAAGCCCTTGTCTTTCATCGATCCACATCTTCCCAAGGCCCTTGTGCCCTCTTGGACAGACTTTTTTAGCTTGGTGCTGCTTTCACCAGGAAAAGAGAGATTTTTATTTCTGTAGCCTGGCTTATGTTGAGTGTGGAGATGGTGCTGACTAGTCCCCGTCCTGAGCTTAAATGTCTGTTTTGGGGACTCTTCCATGAGAAGTATAGCCCTTCTCAACCCAGTAGTCCTGGCATGTTGCTTTCCTCTCCCCTTTTGTCCTGGCATCTGGGTGCAGGCAGTTCTCGTACCTGTCTGTGCCTGATAACTGGAGTTTCAAGTTGTGTTCTCGCTGGCATGCTCAAAGGAGAGGCAATTGTTTTCCAAGCGTCTCTGCTTCGTGCTCAGACATTCGAGTAATTCTGTGGTCTGGTCAGTGTTGGACAGAGGAGGAGAAACCTGTTTTTCTGTACTTTGGCTGCTGCCCTGGGTGGCCTCCCACACTGTCCTACTTGTTGACACTGCACATTACTAGGAGAGGGCACAAAAACTAGTGTGGTTGGGTTGCCTGATGGTCTTGAAATATAAACTATCACTCACCATAGCAGGGTAGGAGACCCTAGGTCTGTACCAGAACCATTGCACGTGCACAGGGCTACTGCACTGCGAGAAACACTTTCTTCTGTTTATTTTACTTGTCATGGATGACAGAATTTCAAACCAGTGCAGTATATTGTGACAAAATGTCTGTGACCATGCTTGTGTGATCTTTGCTACAAAACATTAGCAGGGAAAAGGATGAGGTGGGATCTGAGGCAATGCGCTGACAGCACTGGGTGCCTAAATCCACGGGTAACTTGTAGACCTAATCATAGCAGGGGTGATGCTTAACTTCTGGCAGGTCAGGGACAGTGCTTAGCGGACTCCTCTGCTCACAGACACTGCAGTGGCAAGCACAGAAAGTGTAATTTCTGTTTCTTTCTGCAGCCCAGACATATCTGGTCAGAGCGCTTTCTGCTCCAGGGCAAGCTGAACTGAAAATGGCTGATGTGGGGGAATGGGATTGCTACAGCTCATTAGGAAGGAGAAAAGCAGAATTACCCACAGATTTCTTAGTAGAGGGGAAAAATTTTAACCCTGCTCACCTACTCACTTCCTTAAGTAGCAGTAAAAACGTTGGAGAAGGAACTGCCTGTTGAGGGCAGGGCATGACTCTGCCTTGGCGTCATGTGCCGTGGCTGTGCTTAGCTCTGAATTTATCCGTTGGCTCGTCCAGACAGGCAAGAGAAGCAGAGACCTAGGAGCCAGCTCCTCCTAGTCACGCTCCGTGGGCACCCGTTGCAGGTGAACAGCCGTCCTGGTCCGGGAGAGCAGCCCGGCTGGCTCAGCAGAGCTTGGCTTGTGGGTCCGATCCCTTCCTTGGGGTCCCTGATCTGCAGCGGTAGGCTGTCATTCTTATCCAAACTTCACTTCAAGGAAAAATAGCAATTAATGCAAAGGTTTAATGGTCACTGGGTTTGTTTTATCTTTTGTCTCCTTGGTGAGAGATGACATGGGGATGTCCTCTTTGTTTTGTCTGACTGCTGTTTCTCTTCTTGCTCTTTTTTGCCCCTTCTGGCGTGGAGCTCTCATCTTTTTTTAACCTGTGGCCACTGCATTTCTAGTTGTCCTTTAATCAGCTGGTAGAGATCTGCCAAGAAATCACTGCTCCACTCGTGGCTCTTACGGAAACTGAAGTTTGTTGGGAACACTTGGGCTGGAGAGAGGTATGGGTGCATGGGCTGGACTTCAGCATGGATGAAAGGTGGGAGGCAAGAAAGCAAAGAATTAATGTCATGAACGAGAAGTCATAGCTACAAAAAGCTGAGCTTCTGGAGCTTGTGCACAAGGCAAAGATCCTTTCTGAGGAGGTGCTGAGAGTTTAGTCCTGGGGATACTCACTTGTAGCTCCTATCTTCTTGTATCTGCATGCATGCAAATATTCCTGGCTGTGGTATGGCCTTGGAGATGACATGACTCAGTTTTTTTTCTCTCATAAATTGGAAATATCCCACTGTGATGCTCCTGCTCTGTCTCTTCAGTGTAAGCAGGTCCAGGGATACACTGGTTTTTGGGTCTTATCTTACCCAAAAGCTGGCAGCTCCCGTGGTCATATTGTAACTTCCCACTTGAACACAGTGATGAGACTTTCAGTCCTGTTATGCTGTATATTGGGAGCTAACTTTTTTTCTCCTTAACAATAAGACTCTTGTAATGCCACTTACTGTTTGCTGTAATGCTGAATTCCTGGGAAACGTACTTGGTGGTGAAGCTGGAACTCTCTTAAAACAGTGGGGAAGCCTACTGCGTTTATCTAGGTCTCGTAATGAAGGCTGGTCAAGGCTTGTGTTTGTATGGTGTTGATTTAGGGTGACTAATCCATCACAAATCAACTCTTCTGTCACTTGCCGCTTCTCCGACTGCAGCGTTCTCCATATCAGTGTCTTTCCCTGCCCTAATAAATAAAATCTTACAACTATTTAGGAAATAATGCAGCTGAGTAGAAAAGCTGGAATCAGAGCAGCTTGACAAGCCTAGATAGATGCAAGGGCCTTTAAAAGTTATTTGTCCTCTTTCATGAGAGGGTTTTGCTTGCCACAAGGTAGATTTGTGAGTGTAGCTCACAAATGTGTAGTGTTTAAGACATCTTGCAGCAAACATCTAACATAATCTGCTTCCAGCGCAGGTTGACCAAAGCTGCCAGGTCTCTACTTCTGGAAATGACCTCAGATGTTGTCCTCTATCTCCTGGAATCTTAGTAAATTAGTTTATTATTTCAAAGGCCACTGGAGCCAATCGGCAGCCTCAGAAGGGTCCTATCTTTCCCACACACAATATGACTTTGTGAATCCCAAGACCTTGAATTCTGGACTCTTCCGGCAGAGCTCTGGGCTGGTGCCTTGCAAAGAGGAGCTGTTCTTCTGTAGCCTAGTCTTGATATCTGAGTGCCCTGGGAGTGGCTTGCCTGGCTTAATGCACTTATTTCAAGCAAGTCTGGGAATGTCTGTGTTGTAATATCTGACCTGGTTGTGTGGGTTTAGCTGTGGCACTAAAAGGGAGCTTGCGTGGCTCTCCCAGTCCTCCCATCCTCTCCTGGGCAGCCTGAAACCAGCCAGGAGTTGCTTCTGCTGAAGAGTGGATGTTCAACTCCTGGCACTTGCTCCAAATCAGGGGATGAAGGTTTAAACTCTTTTCAGCCAAGCTTCAGTTCTCCCAAATCTAGGACATGTCTTCAGCAGATCATTATTTCTATGCAGACTTCAGCAATATTCTGCAGCTTAATCAACTGAAGTTTTGTCCTCCATCTCTGGCAAAAAAACTCAAGGGAGGCTTGATATGATAAATGAAATATTTCCAGTATTAAAGTTGTTGGGGAGTCCCTGGGGGTGTGTGTGTGTATTCTTGGTGCTATTTCTCTCTCTGGTGGAGAGTGATAGAGCAGTTTGCATTCTTAGCAAGAACCTGTTTGCATATATTTCGAAATAAGGGAGAAGCTCTTAAGGAGTGTGGTATTTGCCACATGCAGGGACAGCTCCTTTCTGTTGGCCTTTCCTGAATTTTTGGAATATGAGAGAAAGGATTCCTTGGCTGCTCCTACCCTGGAATTAGTGATTGGGAAACAAAGGCACAGACAAAGCATACAAGAGATTTGGAGCGAGAGGAGGGGATGATTGAAATCTAGGAAGGGTTCAGGTGACGCTAAGTGTCACGGGGAAGCATCTGCGGAAATAATTGCCATTCTGAATTTGTTCAAGCAGAATATTCCCTTTGACCTGTCCTTGCTGTGCCCTGCAATTAGCTGGGTGCAAATGTGGTGGTGTTACTTGGAGGCACAACGGTACAGGCAGAGCAACGGTGATATATATCAGCATGGAAATCATGTTGACTAAGCTAAAGGCAGAGTTTCCATTGGAAACATTAGCTTAGAGGAATAACTCTTCTAGATAAGAAGTGAAAATGTGGAAGGAGGAAATCACTATTATGTGCTACTCCTGTCTGTAGTTAAAATTACAAGCCAAAGGGGTAGGAAAGGCAGAGACATCTGCTGCTGATAATTTGTGAATGGGTTAGGGTTACAGCACCTTAATGCCAAAGACTGCACAGTGCAGCTGGTGTAGATTAAATTTAGGAGCCTGTTCTGCAGTTGGAAATGCTTTGTGCTCAACCAGCTCTGTGATCCTGCTGGATTGCCATCCAGGAGCCCAGGGTGAGCAAGTGCTTGATCGGGCAACGCTGCTTCTGCATCCTCTGGCTGAGGGGACAGACCCTGCATGTGGAGGTCGTCATCTTTACGTTTCAACAGAACCATAGTGGGCAAAATAAGTGCCAGCTGTACTGGCTGTGGTGCTGTAGGGAGAGAGGCTGTGCTGGTAAACATGTGTTTGTTCACTGCATCCATCTGAAAAGCAAACAAAGCTCTGCTGCTTATGGCTCAGCAGCAAAGCCCTGCAGTGGCCTCAGCTCATCATGAGGTGCCTTTGGTAGCTCCAGACTTGGTTTTTCTTTCCTCTTTTTTTTTTTGTTGTTGTTGATAGCTTCCCATAGCTAGTTTTATTCTGCAGTTCTTGAACGCCTTAGGACAGTCAAACAGGATGTCCTGCAGTTGAGGATCAGGCTAAGCATGACTTTTCTCTGCTTCCCTAGCCTGTGGTAAGTGATAAAAGACAGCAAAAAAACCCCTCTTAGTGGGACTAACTCTTTTCTGTACTTTGTCCCTCTTTTTTTTTTTCTCCTGAGCTAATGAACACTTAGGGTAGGGACTATGCTGGCTGATAGCTGGCTTGCCTTAAGCAGCGTTTCCCGGAGAAGCAAGCGTGGTGCTCTCGGCAGCCTCCTTTTGCCGCTCTGTAAGCAGACCTGCTGTAGCTTTGCAGGGACGGGAGCTCGGGGTGTCTTGCAGGGAGGCTGGCTGGATGTGCCTGAGGTGCAGCCGGGAGCAGGCTTTTCCTCTGAATCTGGGCAGAGCGCCTTGCAGGCTGTTTTGGTGAGTCAGAAGGGAAGTTGGACGGGCTGAATCCTTCCTGTGAACTGGCACTTGTGCACCTACTTTCCTGGTAACTTCAAAGCGGAATGATTGTCTTCCAGCATCTGCTTCAGCCCCTCAATCACAAAAGTCATGTAAAACTGGGTTTCCACACTGGTGCCAAACCAGCTGCAGCGCAATCAGCGTTGCATGCTTCGATCTGCAGCGGGAAGGAGCCTGTAGTAACTGCTTGGCTGACATGCAAGTGTGAACATGCCACACATGTTTTCTGTGTCTGTGGACTAGTTTTGACAAACGGGAGCATTTAGGGACAGACATACACAGACCAAACCCCTCAGGTGCAGCGGTGTTGACCATCTCTACCCCTGTGGGTGTTGCAGTGCCCTTGGGTGTAGTGATGCAGGTACTCTGGAAAAAGCTGTAATGACTGAAACTCATCACATGAACCAGTCTGTCACGCAGACTGCATCTTTCCTGGGCTCTCTATCTCGGGCAGAGGTGCTCACTGGGATTGCAGCCTGGTGTAGGAAGGAAGTGTACTGTGGAAGTTTTAGGCTAACCCAGCTGTGCTGGAGACCTGAAAAGTGCTTATGTCAAGCCTCACATCAGCTAAGCTGATGAGGTGTTGTGTCTTTGGCTGCTGGGCTAGGTCTAGAGGAAGGTCCATGTGCACTTTCAGAGCACGCAGTGAAGTGGTGGGGATGGTAAGTTGGGAAAACCTGGTGTCTTGCTGGTTTTTTTCTAGCAGAATATGAGTAAAATGGCTCTGTCTTGTTCTGGGTGCAGTGTAACTGGATTTGGCAGTAGTCAAGGGACCACGTTTTAGGTAGTGCAGACAGGCAGTTGTGCCAGAATTTTAAATTCTGGTTGTAAATACAGCACTATACTAGCACCTAAGCTATTATTGAGATAATCCAGTTTAATACCTTACAGCTGCTTTTTTTCCTTAAACAAATCATAAACACATGCAGCAGCTTCCGAGTGAAAGAAAACCAACACGACTTCCATTGCGTGGATCCAATGCGTGTGGGGTTTTTTTTTTTTGTCGTCTTACCCAAGCTTTCTGGCCCGTGAGGCGTGGGTTCGGTGACTGCCGTCGCTTCTTGTTCATGACTAACATCCTCCTGTGGCACTGCTCAGGAAATGAGGCACTCTGCAGCTCGCACACTGCAGGCACGGTGGTCTCCCTGCTCCAGGAGATGCCTAGCTACTTTTTTAGATTGCTGTTCAAGCCCTAATGCATTGGGAAAGGGGTTTTGCTCTTCATGGCTTGCAGGCTCGGAGGCAAAGTCCCAGGCAGTGCTGCTTGCTTTGACGAAAAGGGAGGGAACGCAGTGCCTGTGGGCAGGGGATCCTTGCCGGGAGGAGAGGCATCCCTTGCAAAGCGTGTGCCCGCATGGTTAGGTTTCTTCCCCCCGCAATATGTGCAGATCGAGCTGGGAGGCAGTAGTCCGTGGTGGTGCCCCTTCTCGTTCAAGACACGGGGTACATCAGTCGAATGATTAAATACAACTTGTTTGAAGTGCCAGCTCATAGGAGAATCGAGTGAACAAGGAATATTGCTGTGGTTGTGTGGTGGAGAGAAGAATGGCACCTGTGGAGCCCCAGTACCATGGCTGGCCTCATCCAACATGTGGGGCTGCCATCTCTTCCATGTCTGAGCTTGGTTTTGTGAGGGCTGGGAGCTCAGAAGCTGCTGGGCTTGTTTTTTTTTTCCTCCTCTGACTTCCTGCTCCCTGCTCTCCCGGTCCTGGGGTGTGCTGCCCTAGCATGGGTACGTTTGATCTGCCCTGCTGTTTGCTCTATCGGTTGGCAAACTTTCACCCTTCCCTCTCCTTATTTTCCTGTTTTTTTTATCTCTGGAGCAGCTAGAGCCGCTGCAAATTACCTCTCCCCCACATCACGGGCATCTTCTATTTAAGAGGCATCTCTTGGGGATGGGGCAGGCAGCCCCCGTGGTTTGGGTGCTGAATGGGGGAGAGGGTAGGGAGGGCTCGGACGAGGCCGGGAGAAGTCTCCTCCTTTCCTGTTCCACCTGAAAGCAGTCATGATTTCCCACAACAGGGGAAATAGAATTGTTTAGCCCATTCCTGGAAACCAGTCCTGGTCTGGCCAGACAGAGCCCTGCTACATGCTAATGGGAAGGGATCCCAGCTGCCCTGACCACCCCCACCCCCCCCCCCCGGGGGACCATGGGGCTGCTTGGACCCTGACTCTGGGGTCACCAGTGCTCCCCAGTATGGGCCCACTCAGACCTGCAGAGGGAGAAGAGCCATTGCTGTTCCTGCACCAGCTCAAACTGGAGGAGGCAGTGGGGTCAAAATGGCCAGTCTGTAGGAATAGGGGTTTTTTTTAGGTCTGATTGAGTAGTTTTGGATCTTTGTCCAAGAAAATGAAAATTCCTACCACTGCAGTTGATGTAGCTGGTAGATGTGTATACTTAAATAAGTGTGTGATGTTTTTGAGGCTGCTTTGCATGATGTCATGTTGTGAGTCATTACTCAATGCTTTCTTTGAAATCCAAGTCCATGAGAGCAATGCTTTGCTGAAACTGTTCTCCTATCTAAAAGCTTGTTTTGATTAGCTTTACCCTAGAAATGCTTTTGGGCTCTGAATCTCTAAATGAATTACTGTGCAGATGTGAAGTGTTAAAATGCAGCAGCTCCTTTACTCCATGTGATGCTACAAGCAATTTAGGGCTTTGCTTTTTCATGATTAGTGATCATGGGCATTACGAGCTGGTTTAATAATTAGAGAGGGGGTTTCAAACAAGGAGGAAGAGCCCCAGATCAGGAGGTCTCTATGGAAAAGACTGCTCAGGAAGCCCAAAAGTCTGATGGAGCCCATGGCAGCCCGTGACTCAATGCCAGAGGATGCTCCACCCTTCCCAGTATGTGTTTCCAGTTCCCATGCCACGGCGCTCACGGGTCCTTCACCAGCATTGAAACTCGCTGCGTATCGGGCTGGCTCTTGCCTCTTCAGCTGTGTTCGCCCCTCAGGGCAGGGACGGGGGGTCTTTGGGCACTCCTGCGGTGCTGTCACTGAGCACTCCTCTCTGTTATTGCTCTTATCGGCAGCCGATGGCCTCTGCTGCAGGTGGGGTGTGCCGGGCTTGCTCATCCCGGTTGGCAGACAGTCTCGAGACCTGGCTCTGCGTCTGTAAACTCTTGCATCAGGTTGGTCCAGAGAGGATGCGTGCTTGGATGAGGCTCATCGGTTGGGAACGAGGGCAGAGCCTGAGACAGGCTGAAGCCAAACAGCCCCTTTCTGTCTTCCCGCAGCCAGTCCAGATGGCATCAATAGGTACCGGCTTGTGCTGAAAAGCCATAATACAGGGAAGGTGCAAAGACGGAAGCTCTGCCAGCCCATGTCAAAGTTGCGGCCGTGTGAAAAGTTGCTTTCATTTATTTGTTGAAGGGGAGTTTGAGAAAGGACACATTGCTCGCATAAAAATCCCATATTAAAGCGATCCAGCTGCCACTAACGCAGTGCCGGTGGGGTCCCCCTTGGCTCACAGATCCAGATGGGTTGCTGCAGCGTGCACTCTGTCTAATTTTTGTGGCTTAAATGACAAAGCGTCGTGCCAGTGAGGAGTCAGGTTGGAGGTATTTTTGATGCGGTGCCCGAGCCATAATCTGGAAATCTGTTTACTTCATTCCTTCCAGTCAGGGGAATGGCACCTAGAAATATTTTCTGCTTTTTACCTGCACATGTAAGGATTTGTTGCCTAATTGCAATGTGAGATCCTATAAAGATCCTCGGCTTATGTGGTAGAAGAGCATGTAAATGGCCAGGTGTTTTTTCTTCTGCCTCTCCATGCTGTGAGAGGCACTGTGATGCTCATCTCCAGCCAGCCCTTGTCCCTGCCGTACACCGGCTCCCTTGGCCCCTTTCCCAGGTTGTTGAACAGGCTTCTCCCGCGCTTCCCATCCAGGGCTGATGCAATTTGTGCCTGGACTCCAGCCCCCGGCTCCAGTCTTGCAGCAGGCGAGAGGAAGCACGTTCGCCATCCTTAGACCTGCCTTGCACACGTGTTTGCTTGAGGACTTGTTGCTGTGCCTTTGGGTGTGGGTGGCGGGATGTCTTTTGCAGCCTACCCAGTGGGTTGCAGGCTCTGCAGCTCCTGTGTGCCTGCAGGCACTCCTGGTGCTGCTCCGACACCTTTGGAGAGCAATCATCCTTCACAAAAGAGTTGGGAAGGGTAGTGTTGCTGTGTTGATGACCCTGGAAACCCAAACCCGCGTATTTGGGGACTGGCCCACGCATCCCCTCTCCTCCCTTCTGGTTTCCCAGATTCTGGATGTGATGGCAAAGATGCCCCGTAATGCTGGAGGTGCAGGGTCACGGTGCAGGCTGGCGAGAGCCCTGCCAGGCTGAGAGCAGACCTGATCTTGCTCTGTCAACACTTTTTTTTTTTTTAGCTTTGCTGCCAGGGACATGGCTGCGCAGATGTCTGCTCCTAACCGCATTACTGGGGAGCACTGGTGGCTGTAATTGAGTTCAGTGTGTCCCCAGGCTTGCTCACTCCCATACCACAAAGTGTTTAGGGAGCCCATAAGTGCCTGATTCCTCACAAGGAATGCAATTAGCATCCTGTTCCTTAGAGGGATTTTTTTAAAAGTCTCTCTGACCTTCTTGAAACTAGTTTTTGTAGCTCCTTTGGTTGTCACACAGCTGGACCCTCCTCTGAATGCCTCATTGCAGTGACATGTTGTTTGCAGACTGGGAGTGTCTGGGCTCTCCAGGGTAGGAGTTGTCATGCTTAGGTGTTGCCTGGCATGGAGGAGCCTCCAGCCTTGGTCTGGGGGTGTTAGCAGAGGCCTCAGGAGGGTTTTACACCTAATCAAATTAGCAGAGGAAGGGGTGGCATGAGCTGATGTGCATCAGGTAATAAATAACTACCAGTCTCGTGACACTGCCAAGCTTCCCAGATCTCCTTGCCAGCTCCCAGGAGGTTGCAGCCACTCTGGGTCTTGCAAAAAAAAAAAAAAAAAAAAAAGTTCTTCCAACCTAGAAATGAAGGTGAGCAGTGGCAAGAGGGATCCAACTGTGCAGCAGCACAGGGAGCTTCACCTGCTACATCCATCCATGTGCAACACGTAGAGCCACCATCCACGTATGGGCTGGTGCTGAGCTCGTGGGAGCAGTGCTTCGTCTTCCTGGGAGGCTGTCAATCCGCTGTCTAATAAATCTCATGGAAAGCAGCTAAATAACAGGGCTCCCTGGAGCTACAGAAGGAAATTATTTAATTGCCTTTTTTTAATAGAGAAAGGGGTTGCTCGCATGCTGCAACTAGATGTTATTAATAGCCTGATTTGTACTGGAAAAAGCTTCTTAAAATGCAAGTGTGTTGCCAGAGGCTCTGCAGAGACTCCGTGGAGCATCGTTTTGTTTTGACATGTCAACAGTGGTGTTAACTGAGTGCAAGCCAGGAAAATAGTAAAACTTCCATGTAAATGAATGGGTCTCTCCAAGACTTAAGAATCTTCAGTAGCAAGTCAGAGCAGTGCCAGGGGTGAGAACTTACTTAGACTTCAGAAACCAGCCTATTCCTTTCAGGCCATGCAGGTAAAATTTTTTTGTTTGTTTGTTTTGCTTGGCAAATAAATTAACTAAAAAATGCATTTTGACAGAGCAACAAGGATACTGAGAATGTGACAAATACTTTCACAGTATTGTAATCGTTTATTTTCTGCATCTGAAAATGTTTAATCATGGTACTCTCAAAACACCAAAGACTTCTTGGTTTCTCCCCCAAATTTCAGCAAAGCCTGAACCTCCTGGGGAGCAGTTCGCTGAATACAGACCTGTATCCTGGGCCGGACAAAGCCCTGGCCTTGCTTCTAGGTGTTTCTTATGCTGGACATTCACATTAAAATGTATTTCTGGCTTTGTGTGTCAGGGAAGTGTGGGGCATCTGAAGCCCAGCTGGCTGCTGAGCAGCAGCCCCACAACCAGTCTCCCATCACACCTCCGGCACTGGTTTCTGGCTCTGGTTTTGTTTTAGCTTGCGTGTTATTCCCAGCTCTGGCTATCGCTGTGGCTAGTGGAAGGAAGGAAGCAGTTTGGTGCTGCGATGCTGGGAAGGAAACCTGCTGCTCTGCAGACACTGAACACGAGTGACTAAGGCTTTCGGCGGGAGCAGTCATCCTCCGAAGCCTTTTCCCTTCTGCCAAGTCCTGATGAGCTGTGAGTGTGAGTTTTGCAAGTTGGCAAGAGAAAAAGGAAAGTGATAAATCATGAGAAAACACCTCAGCAAAGTACTTCCTACCAGTTTCTGAGTGGTTACTGAGGGTACTTGGAAATAAATACAGACTTAAAAGCAAAGGATTCTCCTTTGGGCTCGGCATAAAGGAGGAAGAAGAGCTGATGCTGTGCTTGTTTCCCTGTACATGCAGGTAACTTTCCATGCTCTCATTTCTCGTCCTGTGGCACTGGTGCCCCTCCTGTACCCCATACTGGAGGTCCCAGTGCTCATGCAGCCACCCCACGGTCACTGGGCTATGCTTTCAATGGTTGTTACACTAATTTTCAGGATGATTTGCCCAGTTCCCTTTAAGCTGGGTTACGTTTGGGGAATGGCAAACCCCTCCAGAGGATGCTCTCCCCTTTGTACCGTTGTTTTGCTTCTAACAGATGTGTTCTAGCTTCCCGGCTGGGTGCCGCTTTCCCTGAGCGCAGCTGTTGAACTGCTGCTCGCACAAGGCTCTTGGCCAGCAGCGCGTGGCTCTGTCCGTGCTTCACCATCAGCCACCTGCTTTGGGAAGCTGCTGCCTGCCCCTGGTCCACATCTGCGGAGCTCTGGTTACTCAGACAAGGCTGGAGGCCAAAGCGGGAGACGTTTCCTGCTTGGGGTTAATGACTCTTCCAGCTGCGGTGATGGATGCTGTGCGTGTGCAAGGGCTGCATCACTGGTCCATCGCACGCCGGTGGGAGACGGGCCGGCTGCGTCGCCGGCTGTGCGCAGGGACATACGGAGGGGGAGGCATGGCACCACCTTGGGTTGGGTCTTCCCGGCACCAGCGGCCAGCAGAAGTGAGTCACCACTCTGGGGAAGGCAGGGAGGTGGACACAGGGCCAGCCAGCTCTTGCTTCTGCCTTGCCGCATCCTCCTGCCTTCCCAGGTATGAGGGATCTATTGCAACCCTGGACTAAATAACAGCTGCTGGCAGGGAGGCTGGAGCTGAGCCGAGCCCTTTGCACAGCAGTCAGCTGGCTTATTTGCGCTGTTCTTCCCTCTCGGTGTCTCCTGCAGGTGAACTTTTCCCATGTCTTTAAACCTTGACCATGGTGGCTTCTGTGCTGCTGCATCACCTGGCAGCATCCCAGCGGAGGGTTCCGGTTGCTAATTACAATCACGCAGCCTTCCCTGCCAGCATCTTGTGGCTCTTTGAGCTTTGCTGCTGTGACAGCTATGTACAACCCCCCCAAAAAAGGATCACCTGAAGGTTGAAATTTCCTGACCTACGCGTGATTTGGTGCCTTGGGAATGAGGTGATGGGAAACCTTAGATTTAGCGAAGCACACGGCTGCTCAGAGCCGACCCCGGGGCTTTGCTGGGGCGACAACTGGGTTGCTGCAACTTTGCTATAACCAGCTACAAAACTGGTTTGACCTTTCTGGTGCCTGCTTGAAAGAGGTCAGTGGTTCTAATGCAGATTATTTTGCTTCTTCCAAGAGGTGAAGGCTAAATGTCAGGTTTGATGAATGGGCGACCTTTCATGGGGGTGGAGGGAAACTCCCATGCGCGCTCCACCCCGCGCACTGACGTCACTTCCATTATGGGGCTGAGTAACGTTTTCCAAGAAGTCAGAGATGGTAGGTTGAAGCAGCGTCGTCATCCATGTGGGAATTGCATCTGGCACAGACTTATTACTCTCTGATGAACACTGGTGACCAAATAACGTCTTGCTTTTTTTTTAACTGAGAACTGGAGAAAGCAAAAGGCATGACGAGGGTGGGAGGAGACCTCTCCTAGGGTGACTGGTTGCCATCAGCACCTGCTTTCCCCATCCTGCCTCATGATGCTGGAGGTGTCCCCATGCATGGTCCTGGGAAGGTGTGGTAGAGCAGGGACCAACACAAAGCACTGGAGCAGTATTAAACGGTGCGTCAGGATGTCTGTATGGCAGGGAGGAGGTTTGCTGAGGTCTCCACAAGGGTCTTCACTTAAAAGCAGCCCTGATGCTTGCTGGAGAGAGATGCCCTGCATGACCAACAGAGCAGCTTCCAGTTTGGGCGCTCAGCGGGTGTTTTGCCATGGCCCAGTATGCAGTGGCTGTTGGCACTCCTGGAATCCAGCCCTTCAGGAAGGCGAAGCTGTTCGGGGCTGTCTGTGCCCTACTTGCCCCTACGGACCTCAAAACCCGGTGGAACGGAGGCAGATGCTCGGCGGGGTGCTTGGGACCTGGCCTGAGCAGGTTTCTGCCAAGCACGGGTGAGTCTCAGGCTTATCCCGGATCCAGAAGCTCCACTGCGCACTGCTTTCCCGGGGGAGATCCCCAAGTGCCGCTCTTGGCCGTTCGCTCCCGACGTGACCCTTGGTGGTAGCTGCAGCGCTGTCCTGCAGCGCAGCACTCGAGGAGAATAAACCCTCTGGCTGGAGGCACGTTTTGTGAGCTGACTGGCCGTGGGACACGGTTTGCATCCGCAGCTCTCCTCGCTTTGGCCCTATGTTGTGGCACCTTCATCGTTTAGGGCTGTGAGTCTGTGCTGAACCGTGGAGTGACCCACGGGGACAAGCCAACTTACCGCCCTGTTGCTAATACAGGTTAGCCAGGCCTTGAGGAGAAGCTCAAATAAAACCTTTTCCTAGCTCTGTCTCAACACTGTTAGCCTGGTGCCGGTGTGGTGCTTCTCACCCATGAGCAGAGCTGCTGAAAGAACAAAGAAAAGCTCCACATACTCAGTGCTGCGGTGATCCCATTGACTTTGAGCATGCATGCTCTGTTGAAGGAGGACCCGTGTTTATAGCAGCCATTCAGTTCTGCTTTATGCCATCCCACGCAAGCCAGCGGGTCTCACGCTGCTGCACGCTTGACAGGCTGAATTGTGAAACTTAAATTTATAGGAAAATATTACTGAGGTTAAAGGAACGAGCTGAGCACCTCCTGCTGTCTTCTTTCCTTCCTGTGCCCATGCCCTCACCGAGGGTGGCCGCTGCGTTCACCCGTGCGTTCCTCCGGCTCCCTTAGCAACCCGCCAGCACGCGGAGGGTGGCCGGGGTGTTGCGATATCTCCCCACGGTTCCGCGGTGAGGAGGTGGTGTGGGAACCAGACAAGTGGTACCCGAGCTGGCAGGCTATTTCGAGATCACCCCACCCTGGGCTCGGTGCTTACGTCTCGCCAAGGGGCTGGAGCGAGCCGGGACAGGGGCGTGCAGTCGGACGCTCTCCTTTGACTCATCGACCGTGGTGTTTTGAGCTGTCTCGGACTGTGTCCTGTCTGTCTTTTTAATTGCAGGTGGCTCCATGTCCCAGCTCCAGAGCTCCTGGGAAATGCACCAGCAGAGCATGGCATATCTTCCAGACACAGGTAAATGATAACGCTCCTCCGCACGGAGGACGTTGTCCTTGGGGTTGTGTCTGTCTTTTCCTGGCGGCTTTCTCCAAGCAGTATAGGTGACTAGGACTGTTGGCTGTGATAAGTTTCAGGTGAATACAGGTGAAACCAAGATCAGAGGAAACTCCAAGCTCCTGGAGTTGCTTTGGGAGCTATACATCCCCAGGTCCTCCGGGGACATTACTTGCTGGCCGAAGGGCCTTTGGGCTTTGTGTGCAAGCTCTGCGGAGCTGCTCTACCCTGGCAGGGGATCAAGAGGAGTCCAGGCTTTACTGGGATCAAGCAATAGCAGACTGGTAGACTTACAGTGAGACTTAAATTGTAGGGTTGTCCTCTTGCTTTTTTCTGAATTCACTTTTGCTCCAGACTCACTGTCTGGAGTTACTGAGCGACTGATAAAGAGCATTTTACACAGGACAACTCCAGCACCAGCTAAAAGCCTTTTGAAAACAGACTAGAGACAGCGCAGCATGCTGCAGCTATCTGCAGTGCCTCTTGAGAAATCATTTAGCCATACTTAAAACAAAAAAAAGGCTTGTTTGAAGCTCTTGAATCAACTTAAAATTTCTCATCCTGAGATGTGTAGAAGGGGTAACTCTGCCCTGTGTACGGGGAGACTGAGGCACGGGAGCTGCTGAGAACTCGCAGGGTAAGCTGACCTACAAACACAGCCTGTCCTACCGAACTACTGGATGGTGCTGTCTGAAACCGCAGTCTTGGTGTGGTCTTTACCAAGATTTCACACCATGAAAACTTCTAACCTTTATTTTCCCAGTGCTTTTAGATACTCGGTCTTTCTAATAGCAGACAGACTTCTACCAGTGGATATTGTAAGCCAGGGAAAGTCTTTTAAAAGTTTCATTTTAATATTCATTTCAGCGATCTGCGTTGGGAGTACTATTTCCTCCCTCCCTTGTTTACATCCCTGTTGAAGATTTTTTTTTTAAAACAGCATTCACTTGACTTGTATTTGGGATTTTTCTCACTTACGGGAGCTGCATGAGTGTGCTGGTGCCGCTTCCTGTCAGTGCACAAGGGAAATTCTGCGCCAGCGTACGGGCGGCATGACCTCTTTCCCTGTGGTTTCACAGCATCGATCTGGGTGAATTCTGCTCCCTTCAAGGCTTTCTGAAAACAAATGCGAAGGAGTGAGTGAGGGAGGGGGGGAAAAAAAAAATTATCTGGGTTTGGGGTGGGCTATAGGAGTTCTCCCACTGAAGCACAGCAAACTACTGTGAGCATGCCTGGTGGTGTGTTTAAGGTTGGGGTATGGGAGGGGGACATCAGTCCTGGTTTTACTGGGTAGATGAGCAAATGTGTACGCTTACTAAAAACTGGCTAGAACCTGCTTTTTGGTGGTGTTAGTGTACAGAGCCAAAGGGAACACAGAAGTTTCTCTTGCCAAACGGTGTTGAAGCCAAGGAAAAAGCCTTTTATTTGCATCCAATTTGCTCTTTGTAAAGCTGTGACAGCTTTACAAAATAAATACCTGGCTTTCTCTGCTCTCCCAGACATGGAGACCATGGCTGCTAGCACATCGCTTTCCGACCCAGCTGGCGAGTTTGACAGGAACGTGCCCCGTATCTGTGGTGTCTGTGGAGACAGAGCCACTGGCTTTCACTTCAATGCCATGACCTGTGAAGGCTGCAAGGGCTTCTTCAGGTGAGTGAGGGTCTTTGGGGAGGAGGAATCTTACCAGCAAGCCTGGAGGAGCAGGTGGTCTGATCAGCAGGGTGCTGCCTGGCTGCTCTTCCAGTTACCTGCATCCCTGCAAAGCTGGGCTGCAGCCAGCCTTGCCAGACCTATGCCTGCATTGCAGACAGCTGACATGCCTGCAAATCTTGATAATGGAGAGATCACAAACTATTTCCCTTCTTGTGGCTTGCTGTGGCACCCTGCTACTGGGAAATACGTTGTTTTCCCCTTAGCCAGAGACTTCCATCTGTCTGGGAGCCTTGCAGACCTCCACGTGCTGTATAGGCAGGGGTGTAAGAGGCTCTAGCACACTATGGATGGCACCTGGGAAAATACACCAGAAACTAGCCGTCTTTGAAAACTAAACTGGTATGATGGCCACAAACTTCTATTCTTTAAAGCAAGCTGCCCCTAATGTCTGCTCTGAAGCTCTGTGCACTTGTGTATGGAGATGCATGAGGTCCTCTGCCCACCTGCTGGAGTGGGCACCAAGCTCCTTCCAAAATCAGGCAGTCTCAGTCACCACTCTGGCTCTTGGGGGTTTAAAGTAGCCGTAGGCTGTATATGCAGCTGTTTTGAAGGCTTTTTTCCAGTGTCAGGTGGGAGTCTTGAGTGGTGTCAAGCTGGCCCTCAGCAAGGCAGAAGCAGCTCTGAAAGCTGCTGGGGTCTCTGAGTCTGGAGAGTTGCAGGTTTGTGGATATTTGTTAGCAGCTCAGTTTTACCCCTGTGTCTGTCAAGGCGATGCTCCCATGCAGATGGTGCTGAACCATTCACGTGGGAGTTCAGATCGCTTGCACCAAGTGAGAGAATGACTAAGCACTGGTGAAATGAAGCAAGATAATGACTGGCAAGGGACTGGCTGGGAAAAGCCTTGCTTAAGTATTTTGCACTGTAATGAGATGGTGGCACAGGTGGCTGTGGGATTGCAAACACTGGAGTGCACAGCTTTACACCTTGAGCTGGGCTATTACAGCAACCAGAGCTTGAACTTTCACAGCAAAGTCATAACTCCTCCTCTTGCAGGAATTTCAGGGCTAGATGGGGGTTTTCACATACCACAGTCTTGCAGTCTGTTTTTGAACAGGGCAGATTTGAAGCCTGGCCAACCTGAGCGACAACATTTTCCTCAATTACTGCCACTAAATGAGTAATTCTCAGGTGCTCTCTTCTGCACTCTGGTCTGGTGTCCCTGACCTTACCATCCCCATTGTGGCTGCAGAGGCAATGGTCTGGCTTTTGACCTCTGAAATGGCCAGTGCTGCTTGATGAACCTTTCCTGGGTGTGATGTGGCTCTTGCACTAACGTTGTGAGCCCTGCTGCTGCGCTTCCCCATCTCTATTGTCGCACCGTTGTAATCATGCAAGACGTACAACTGTGACAGTATTTCTGAACAGACATCTTAATGACATGAAAAGCTTTCATCTTCAGCTAGCCCTTCATGCCCCATATAAAGCCTTTATTTTCAATTTAAGGCTTTTACTACTTTTTTTGATCTTGCTTTCCAGGCACGCTCTCCCCAAGCTAGGTCTTGGTGTATTCCCTCTGGCTTACACAGGCTTGTTTACATGCCATTTTCCATCACTGAATTAATGCTTGCAGCTGCCACAGTGTCGAAGTGCCTTCTGCATTAAAATATAGCAGCACTGCCATGGAAGAGCCTGGACCCCTAAAACTCTCCTAGAAAAGCTGTGCATCCCTTTGCCAGCACCTTGGGTTTTATAACAGGGTGTGCTGGCGTGCACTTGCTGTTTTTTCAACTTTCAGCTTGTGCTGGCATCAATTTAGAGTGGCTGATCACACTTACCTGGGAGGTCAGACTCGCAGCCTTGGCTGGAAGGGGCTAAAAGGGGGTGAGTAGCTGTGAATATCAACCTGCAGCAGCAAGATCTTGGGAAGGTTTCACAGCTTTTGCTGAGTGCGCTCAGGCTGTAGATGTGACTTCGCCTCCTCCGTGGGCTCAGCTGAGACTGGTTCCTGCGTACTCAGGGTCTTGTGCACCGTCGCAGAGGGATGCGGCAAAATGCAGCCTGAGCCTTGCCTCGCCGGGGTGACAGCAGAACTGCTGGAGGATCTCCGGGCAGATCTCACCTGCCTTGGGGACGTACCTGTGTGACATGATTCCCCAGTGTGAAGTCCCCCAGGAGGTCCTGCGTTTAATGACTCTATAAATGGCATTAGGAGTTTATTGGCACCTCTGGGCGCTCAAACATGCGTGTAACCTGCAGCACAAACAGACATGAGCCAACCTTTGGCCGCTGGCTTCAAAGTCTGCTGTTTAATAATGATGCCAACGGCAACAGTAGCCTTTTATTGAGCTCTACTGTTTGCTCAGGAGCTCTTAAAAAGCAGCTAAGCCAGAGTGATTTATTCTGCTGTGACTTGGCTGAAGCATCCGTGGATTCTCTAGTTTCTTCTACAGTCCTAGTTTTCCCCTGGTGCAATGACACTGGGCATTAATAGCAGAGCTGCTTGGAAAGGTTCTGGGTATTTCAAAACCTACAAAGTCCCCACCCATCCTGTCTGCATGACTGCATCTCCCACTCCTGTAATCCTTCCTCCCCAGTTCTTTGCCATGTTCTACGTGAAACCTTTAAAATAAATCCATCCCCTCTTCCTCCTTCCCCAGGGGTGTCTCAAGATATTTCAAGGCAAAGTGCAGCTGTCTGGAGGGTTCCTGGGATCAGAAGTGGGGGATGGAGCTGGCAGGATTTGGGGGAGAAAATGCAAACAGATGCAAAATGGGTGCCAGAGAGCTGCAGCTCTGCTCCCGGCGTTGACTTGACTGTTGGAGTACCAAGGGGCTTCCCTGGAGGGCTGTGTAGCTGTAATGGGTGAGAAACAGGGGATTATCCTACCCCAAGTGGTTTGTGATGGTTTTGAGAGGTGGTTCTGCTGCAGCCTAGGTGCCAAAATGACTCCTCGCCTATTAGCCTTGTGGTGGGTGACAGAAAGGCTGTGCCAGGAAGGCCACTGCGGGGTTTGGTTATGAGTAGCGTAGCTGTCAGGAAACGTTATTTCACAGGTTCTGCAAATGTGGGAGTTTTGTGTGTATTGAAAGCCCATTTTGCTAATAAAAAACCTCAGAAAGAGTTACTTTGAAGATCAGCCCTGTCTGGTAAAGGGGGAGGACCGAGCACAGCACTAATACCTGCCACATGATGCAGGTCTGGACCAGGGTTTGCCCTCCCTCTGGTGGGGGCTGTCAGGGCTGCTATTCACCATCTGGCTTTTATGTAACTCCACGTTTCTGATAACCTAAAAGCCATTTCATAGAGGCACTGGGGTTTGCTTTCTCCCCAGTGCACTAGGTACGACTGTCAGGCATATATCTACCAAAAACCAAGCACAAAGCTCAACCTTTGCAGTCAGGGGGTGTTTAATGCTCAGGTTTCCTGACTTGTGGAGCTGGAGTTAGGCAAATCGCAGTCCTCGCTGTGGCTGGAGTGCTCTCCAGATCTGTTGCACGAAACAAAGCCAGATGGGCTCTTTCTGTCCTCGTGGGATGGGCGTCCCGCAAGCACCGGTGAGCGATGGACGTTACCCCTCCACACGCAGCAGCCTGTCCTTTGCCATACTGCCTTTGCAGGCAGTGAGTGGTTATGCTGGAGAGCATCCATGGGAATGCTGTCCCTATTTCTCCCACCAGGTACAGCCACCCCGACCTCAGAGCACATCGCTCCCTGCTCGGCAAACCCCGGCTTCCCTGGCTGCGGCCGTGTTTACTCTCACCAGCGGGCTGGCTTTGCGCAGGGAGGGATCTCGTTATTTTTAACATTCGGCAGCCTGCCTGGGACACAGATCTTAAACGAGCCTTGAAAGGGCTAGTTCTCGGGCTTTATAAAAATACACCGGAGCCAGACGGCGTGAGCTCCCACTGTGGGACGGCCGGCTGCTCCTCTGTGCTGCTGGTGTAACTCGGGGCCCCTCATAGCTGAGAGCCGTGGACCCTTGGGGCAGAGAAGTGGCTGCTTAGAAAAACCCTCTGTTGTACCCAGCCACCCTGTATTCGAATAAACTGCAATTTTCATACCAAACCCGTAATGTTGGCTTGCCCTTGCACACAGGACATCTTTCCCTGCCCGAGGGCCTCGTGTTTCTCTGGCTTGTTTGTGCATTCCCCAGCCTCGCCGTGGGCTATGGGGGAAAAGACGAGCCGCCTGCCTGCCCCAGATGCTCAAAAACAGAGGCGCTCACCGAAACTGGGAGGTTTTGGGGTGTCTGGTTTCAAATCCTGATTTGCCCCTGGGCTGGGCCACATTTGTCCCCATTTCTGGGACAGCAAAGGTCCTGCTGGTCTTGGTGGAAGGGGAAAACCCAAAGAAAAGCGATAAACTGAAAGCCGGCCGCTGGGTGAAACAGGAATTTCTTCGTGTAAGGCAGGTTATGGAGGGCTCTGCCATCCGCCTCTCCTGTATTAATTTTCAAAAATGCATTTATTCATGTTAGGTGAAGGGAGAGTAAAGCCTCTTTGTTTACATCTCCCTTTCTAAAATAGCCTCTAATTGCATGCTATGTGCTGCTTGGGTCTGCAGCCCAAGAACATATTTTATATTTATACCCTATAAGCACAGGCTTGGCGCCGTTCCTGGGCTGGAGGGGCCCCCCTGCCATCGCCCTCTCAGCCTGCAGTCACCCATTTGGTACCTCCACATTGTTTGCCCGCAGAGCACAGGGGTCGTGCACCATCAGCTCAGCATCGCGGAGGGATTTTATTGCTAGAAGAGCAGCTCTTTCTAGCAGGAGACTCTCCATCCCAGTGCTGAAATACATCGTTAACTTGGTGGCAGATTTCTTACTGTTGTACCTGAATTGTATCTCGGTTTTGCTTCTCTGCTCCATTTACGCCTCTGAACATCCTCACTTTGACTTTCCAGCCTGGAGGCACTCTGGGTTTGGTTTACCTCCATTCAAAATCACCTCTTCATTTAAAGCGAGCAGCACCTTTAGAAATACTTGCAAATCCAGACATAAGCTTCACTGGCTGATGGCAGATCATTGAGTAACTTTCTCCAAAGCAAAGACTCAGCATCTCTGAATGCAGAGGAGAAACCGCCCTTAATGGACCAGCTCAGCTATGCCTGTAATGTGTCATTAGTGGAAATCGCGCAGGATGGCCCCGCAGAAAGGCGAGTTTTCGCTGGGAGCTCTGGCTTTGACCCTTTGTACTTGGAAGGTTTACAGTCCCGACTGCAGCAGTGGATTAACGTGGCACGGTGTGGTTTTGGTGGAAGAGAGGGTTATTATGTTAAGTGTTGTTTCTCTTGTATCCTGCAGTGAGATTTCTTTCTCCTGCACACACAAACATGCGCTCCAGCCAGTTATTCTAGCAAAGCCAGGCTTTAAAGGCTGGTAAATATTTAATAACATGGGCTGCTTTGGTACATACCGGCCTCCATCCTGGTTTCTTTTGCTGCTGGTGCGGGTTTCTCTACAATCCTTCCACCCTTCTTTTGGCCTTCAGAATACCTGTTCAAAACCAGAAGCCTACTTAACCTATGGTTGAACCCCTCAGCTGTGTCCTTGTAAGAAGTTCTCTTCCGTGCTGCCCAGCAATGCCTGAACCGTTAAGATCAAACCTGTAGATGCAACCAACCAGGTACAGCCTCTCCAACTTAGTCTTCTCGAGCGACCAGCTGAGCTGAACAGTCAGGTCAGAAATGTTTCCAGCATCCTCTTAGCAATCCCTCTCCAGAAGTTTGCTGTCCAGAGAGCTGGATTTGTGCTTGCATCTCCTCCTGATGTTTGGAGCAGCCTCTTGCACAGTCAAAATGGTGTTGACTTGACCCAAGATGGGTTTTTTTTCCATTTTTTTCCAGGAGAAGCATGAAGAGGAAAGCGATGTTCACGTGCCCATTCAATGGTGACTGCAAAATCACCAAGGACAACCGGCGCCACTGCCAGGCGTGTCGGCTGAAGCGCTGTGTGGACATCGGCATGATGAAAGAGTGTGAGTATGCGGACACGCATCCCGTGGGGAACGGCCCGGCTTCATGCTGTGTTGTCCTTTTTCTTCTCAATTAATGTGTGGTGCAGAAGGCAAGGCATGCGAGAGTAAAACCTGAAAGCCCTACGAGCGTTCGAAGAGGATGCAAAGGGCAGGGGATATGGTAGGTAATGATTGAGAGGAGCTCATTTAATGATTGAGGCGGTTCCGGTGGTGGTTAGCAATCTGGAGAGTTGCTTTTATCAGAGCCAAGTTGCCTTTGCTGGCTCTTGGGGACATCAGCTTAGCGAGAGCATCCGGGGCTGTTTCTGATTACCTCCCGGTTACATTGACTGAACTTACTCCCGTCGTGCCTGTGCAAAGTCATGGTCCTCTCCAACGCGTTTTTGCATGCTCCTTGCTGCATCCAAACAGGGAGAGTTGAATGAGCTTCCCCACAGTGACAGTAATTTCATCAACGTGGGACTGGCTTGCATTTTGCTCTGCCATACCTCTTGGGCTTTTTTTTTTTGTGCCCTTATCCTTGCAACATAGGTCCGTCCATCCAGCCATGTGCACAGCAGAGAGTTAAGTAAATAGCAGAGGGAAGTAAAGTAGTTTTTAACCCAATCCAAACACGCTAATGTTGTCCAAATATTTATTTTCTTCAACTATATTTATAGATAAGCAGCTTTTAAAAATAAAATTTGTTTGACACGCTTCCTCCTACGTACACATGCTTTCCACATCCTAAGTCTTAAGGAGAAGGCTGGTGTTCGGGTAGTGTTCAAACCAAAATAACAGCCTTCTGCTAGGAGACATTGCAAACAGGACGTCATGTCGAATGATTGATGGACCTGAAAATTTGGAAGATGGAAGTGGTGCTCATTTCCTTATGTGGTGAGCAGAGAGCAACCAGCGTTCGATGTCACAGAGTGCCACCAAAGCACCTGGGTCCTCCAGAAAATTGGAACTTGTAGGTGTTTGCAGGAAAAAATGCCTAACTTTCCAGTTGTCCCAAAGATTGAGCAGATCCCTGTTGAAGAGAAGACCCCTGGATCATCTTCTTTCAAACTAGCAGCTGTGTCCCATAAAGAGGGAGAAAAAGACCATATAATACACCATGTGTACCCATGCTTTGGGTGAGCGCGCGGACGTGTGAGCCCATGGTAGCCAGTCAGTGCGGTCCGTAGCCGTTGGTAACGAGGGAAATGTGTTGACTTGCACCAGTTAATTACCCAGGAAAGGCTGGAAAATTCAGTGACAGCAATGCATGAGATGTTTGCACCCCGGCCAGGCCCAGGTCCCAGGGATGTGTGTGCTCTCTGCAGGAGTTAACTTATAAGCGACCCTGTTAGCAAACTGTTACTGGATTAACAAAACCTAACCTAAGGAGACTAAAAATAGCCTTTCTGTGGACTTTGCTGATGGTTAAATGAAGGGGAACGAGGTGTGCTGCTGTTATTTTTAGGTCAAATCAGGGATCTTGAACCTCTTGAGGGGAGTTTATGTCTTCCCCAGGCTGTCATTGAAGGCGGTGAGGAGCCCCATGGCCAAGGCTGGGCAAGTTTGACCCCACTGCCGACGGGATCTGAGTCCGAAGCAGAAATGAGAGTGCGATGAAGAGGGGGAGGAAGAGGGCAAACCCCGGCAGACCTTGTGCCTGCGTTAATTTGGGGTCTGGTGCAGGCAGACCCTTCTCCATCCCTGGAGTGTGGGGTGGTTGTATGGTCTGGATGATTTTAGACGTCATCTCCAGCCCAAAACACACAGGGCTGAGACCAGTAGCAGCATGGCCGTGCCAAGGGTCGCTTCCCCGACGCGTGGTCCGTGTTTGGGTGCAGCCGAACTTGTGGACCAGGCGCTGTGGTGATGGGCTCGAGGAACCAGTGCTTGTCAGGGAGGCACAGAAAGGCGAAGGGATCACACGAGTTCAAACTCATTCGGAGCAAAAGCCCTGAGCCACCGGCGCTCCCCGGGGAGCTGGGGACAACATCAGGGCAGCCACTGTCCCCTGAGGACGGACCAGGGAGGGGAGGAGGTGGAAGCTGGAGGGCAGCCGAGGTTACAGCCATGAGGCTGGAGCAGGATTTATAGCCCTGCCGCAACGCCTGGGCTTACCCCAAGTTGTCTGCAGCCAATGTTAACAAATATTTGTGGTTTTCCGCCCGTCTTATCTGTGCGGGGTAAAGCGCAGGGCAAGCTTGCGGGGCTGTGGGGTGTGGGATCGGCAGAGGAGAAATCCACGTCGCAGCCCAAGCCATGGTGTTTGGGAGCGCTCCTTTCGCCACCCTCGGGAGCGGTTTCCCTTCGGATGGCTCCAAGGAGGGCAGGTCTCCAACCTAGGGATGCCTCCGGCTACCCTGTCTGCTTGCTGCTGGTTTCTCCTAGGATGATGCTTAGCACTAATGTACTTTAAAGAGGGGCGAAGACTCTGTTGCTGGACTATCCTGCCTGCTTTGGCACTGGTTTGGGTGGCAAGGAAATACTGAAGTTACTCCTTCTGCCCTGCAAAATTGCCTTTTGCCAACTGCCTGGAGCTCAAGAAGGGGCGTTCATCCCTCGGGGCCATGTTGGCCAAAGCACAGGGCGTTAGATGGACCTGGGCTCCGCAGCCACCTGTAACCTTTGGGTGATTCACCTCTCTTAGTGTCTCTGCCCCTTCTCCCCCAGCCTTTAACAGCTCTCCAGTGTTCACAGCATATTCACACAGGGATGGGGGACAGGTCGTCTGTCCTGGACGGTCTAAAGGTGTTGCCACAAAACAGAAAGATAAATTATGCATCACCAAATCAAGCAGCTGGAGGGACCCACGGGCTCCCCGGGGCTGCAGCAATCTCGTGGCACTGAATTCATCCTCTGCCTGCCACCTTATTTGCTGCTGGGGAGTTGTTTTGTGCTTGTCGTGGTGCCAGTCAGCTGGGAATCAGTGAGTCTCCTTGGGAGGGTCCCCACAGCTGGGGCGGTTTGTCCCTCTGCAGCTGGGTCCTTGGACATCAGGGAAGGTGCTTGCAGCTAATCGCCCTCCCCAGTGCCCCAGCAAGGTCTGTAGTTTGCCTGCAGTCAGCACCCCATGGATCTTCTCTCCCCTTTTCCAAGGAAAAGGCTTGCTGGCATCTGGTTGTAGTCACAGCTGATGCTCAGCATCCTCACCACGAGACTCGATTTATGATCTCAGTGCTGAAAATCCCCAAAGAGGAGGAGAAAAAAAAAACCAAACCGTCATCTCGGAGCCAGGGAGAGGAGCAGAAACTGGAAGGAGATTGTGCGGGAGAGGGGAATTTCCCCAGTTGGTCAGGAGAGGAGAGGAGGAGCTCAGGGGAGCAGGCAGTGCGAGGGCAGCAGTAGCCGGCAGGGTTACGGTTGTTTAGTGTGGGAGCGCGGGACAAGGGTGAGCAAGGAGGGAGGTGGCCTTTCCAGCTCTCCTCCGCTTCCCCGAATAGGCGGTGATACTCAAAAGCAAAAAAAGTCCCGGCTGCCCCAAACATGGAATATGTTATTCCCCAGCCTGTGAGCTGCTGCACGTCAGCGTTGTGCAATGCCGGCCCCTGGGACCCGTGCTGACACCAGAGACTGGCCGAGAGGGAAAGCAGGAGCACGAGAGGGAGGCAAGAGTCGTGGCCATCCAGGAAAACGTCACTTAGCGGCGGCCGGCGTTCGCAGGCTGGCTGGGAAGCGTCTCCGCTCCCGGCGGGCTTGAAGCACGCGCTATAAACATCCAGCGTCCTCTGTAATTAGAGTAGGCATGGAAGCCGGCAGGCGCTGAGCATCTGGAAAGCCCTTTCCGAAATCTGTGCAAGCATCGCTTCGGTTAGTCATGTCTCAGCTGTGTCAGAGGGACACAACCTCCTTGGCGGGGGAAGAGCGGTAGCTGGGGGCCCTGCAGCTGCTGTCGCTGCTCCGATTTGCTCCAGCAAGGGTCTGGGACCTGCGATTTAAATCGCTGCTGCTTGCCTGTCGCTGCAAGCTTTCCTCCTCTCTGGTTTCCGTGCAAAGCCACGTGCTGTAGGAGATGCACGCTACCCAGCCAGCCCATAGCATCCCATTACCTTCCCTCCAGCCATCGCAGTGTTTGAGTTCCTGTTGAGCAATCTGTTTTTTCTGTCTGTGTCACCCCTTGTCCCATCCCTGTCGCCGTCGGCTGTGCTGCTAATTACACCTGCAGGGATTTGGCCGCGTTTAGAAAGGCTCTGTCTTCCAGTGACAAAGGCATCCCGGGGTGGTCACAGCTGGGGTTCGGGGCAGGTCAGTGGGACTGAAAGGTGCGGTTTTGGGAGAAGGGGCTGGGATGAATTAGGCTTCGCTCCCCAGTTTTAAAGGGTACATCCTGGGTATTTACTGCATGAACTGGTGCAGAGTGATCCTGGGCATCCGTGGCAGTTAAGCGGGGTCACAACGCCCTGCAGGGCTGCTCAGGGGATGATTCCCAACCTTGATGCATGTGCCTTGTCCCTACAGCATATTAAACTGCTGCTTTTGCTGCTTGACCCTCATCTAGCCGTGAATCGCCCTAAAGCTGCTCCTGCAAGGGGTGTTTCTGCAGCCCTCACCGCAGCCGCTGTCCCAGCAAGATCCCAAATACCACCCCACCGTGATGGCTGTGCCGGGCAGGCTGTCCCAGGGTGGGGGAACAACCATGGGCCTTTTTGCACCCCCAGGGCTGGACAGTGTCCTTGGCTCCAGCTGGGGCAGGCAGAAGCACCCACCATTCAAGCTTCCGTGAAATGCTCAGACTCCATCCAGCGAACACGTTTCATGCCTGATATTTCCTAAACTTCATTTTTGCTTTATATTTGGCTGCTCTTTCCCCGCCTGACAGAGCAAGTCTGCCTCCGTGCTGCTCCGTATCATCCTCCAGCATTTCCAAGCCCCTGGTTTTGGCTGGGGTTGCGGGGTTGTATCCTCACCTGGCCGGCTGCATCCTCGTGTGCTACCCTCGGTGTCGGCCGTGGCCTTCCCTGCTGCCCTTGTGGTGTCTCACAAAGAGGGCCAGCATCTGTCTGGAAGCGATGGGCAGATGTTATCTCAGCCTCTGCACGGACTTTGGGTCAGGGCAGCCCACAAACGCTCAGCCACGTCGCCGGTTGTGCCAGGAGTCTGTGGCTGGATGTCTCCAGCTCAGTGTTCGGAAAGAGATCAGAGCTGGGGCGTGAGCTGGGATGTCAAGTGGAAGGTGCAGGCATCAAGGCACTTCCCGGTCCTGCATTCCCCTTGGAGGCAGGCAGGGATGTGGTGGGCAACATCCATCCCCCTGTGAGTACAACCGAGGGTCGAATCCTTTTCCTCAGATCTTTATAAAGCAGGCAAGTCACCACGCTGGCACCCCTTGTCCACGTTACCCCTGGTCCTACCGAAAAGCCGTTCCTCGGGCACAGCCAAGCAAGGTGCGTTTCAGGTTTTCTGCTCCCCAGCGTTACCAGGAACGATTTCACCAGAAACGCCGGGGGTGGTTCTCAATCCGCAGCACCGATGCCGGGCTGTGTCGTGGCTTGCACAAGTACCGCTGCGTCATGGCACTGGCCTCCGCAACACCAGACAAGCTGGAAGGGAATCACAATTCTCCTTTTATCTGATTTTTTTAAACACCTGCAGGGCTTCCTTTGGGTTTTAGTCTCCTGTAGGCTCCAGCAAGTCCTATCAGAGCATTAAACACCAAACCCGGGACCTGCTGCCGTCCATTTCTGTCAACATCGCTGGCAGTTTGGCAATGGATGCGCAGCAATGTGCAGCACTGCCGAGCTTTGGTGCAGCCAGCAGCCCTGGGACATAGTGGGAAACTGGATCCTTTGTTGCATAGACCCTGTATAGGGAACTCTTGGCTGCCTCAGGCGATAGTACTGTGGGGAACAAACCTTGCCAGCATTTGCTCCCCCGCCAAAGTGATGCTTTGGGAAATCCTCTTGGTTTTCAACTCCTACTAGAGTGAGAAATGCTGCTGCCTCACTGTTTCAAATCTGTTTGAGGGCTGGATTTCTTAAAGGTGGGTGGGAAATCCCAAGTTGATTTCCCTTGCAGTCTTGCCCTAACACAGAAACATCCTTTTCTTTCCGATCTGCTCTGCAGATGCTTCCTAATTTTGGATTGATTCACTTGCAGGATCTGAGATTTGCTCAGACATCTGCAATAATCCCTTCTGAAGCCCCGGTGCTTGGGACAGGCCATGCTGGCAAAGACTTTGCACACCATGGCCACAGCCCAAGCCCTTGGCTCTTTGCCCCATCCTCATTCCCAGCCCCATGTGGCTCTTTCCCCACAGATGCTGCCCCATCTCTGAACAGTTTCCCTTCTTGCATGCAGTGCCCACATGGATCCAAGGCTTTTGTAATAAGAACCAGGACGGGAGAGAGCAAAACCCTAATTTTTCTCCCCAAGCAGTCATGCTATCCCCTGCAGAGCTGGCCCTAATGTGCTGATCGTCGGAGTGACCTTTCGGTCCGAGCCGGTCGTTCCTGTGCCTCTGAGATCTTCAAGTCCCCTCTGAGATTGTGCAAGTTTGAAAATGCATTGGAAAAATGCCGTCGGCTAAAGGTGGCAGAAGGGAGCGGGTCTGCAAACAGTTCCTTGCCTCGAGCCCTGGGACCGTGGCTCCCACTGCCCTTCGCCAAACTCTCGTCCCAAATTCCACCTCGACTCACCCAGCATCAAATCTCTGCAGCCCAAGGCAGGCAGAAAGCCACCTTGTCATCAGATAACGTGCTTGGGTTTTCTTTAATGACTGGTTAAAGGGCTAATAACATCTTGAGGAATGGGCATTGCTATTTTTAGGACCTGCCAGTGGAGTGTATTAATGAGTGCTTTTGTGAATGTGTGACTCTGTTACAACCCCCCCATTGCTTCCCCAAGAGATCATTGTGGCTCCCTGTTGCTTTTCTTCTCTTTCAACCCTGTGAGGCTATTCAGGTTTTTAAGCTCTTTTTAAAAAAGTAAGATTTGAGCCCAAATTGCCTGTGGATGCTCCCCTTCCCTCAATAAATGGGAGAAGCCTTGCATATCGATAGCCTTTGAGTCCAACCCTTGGCTCCTGCTGAAGGCTGCCACCCATAATACAAGCCATAAACACCCACCCTGGGAGTGGGGGTATGTTTATATGTCCCATTAGCTTAAAAATACTTGCGATGCTGCAGAAGGGTTGCTGGATACCCAGACTATTGCTGCTACAGCCGGACGCGGAGGCTGAGCGATGCCGCATTGGGCTCCCTCTGTTGTCGGGCACTGACAGCAGCACTGGAGCGAGATGAACCCGCTGGCTTGAGTCTTGCAGGATCAAGATTTCTTTCACCTGACAGCACCGAGCAAACAGCAAGGTCGCAGTGCAGAGCAGACATGTGGCAGCGCTGACGTGACCTTATTGCACCTGGTCCTTGCTTAACAGCACCCAAGTGGGCTATAAACTGTCCAGGTCTCGTAGCGGGAAGCCGTGACCCCGCAGTCGAGGACAGGAGCAGGATGGGGTTGATGCGTGTTTAATAATTGATTAGCAAGGTGATGGGGATGCTGGCTGTAGCGGCCTGGGGTTGCTTCAGTCCCTGTTTCCCTGCACCTCTTTCTGATGCTTTCCCTGTCCCTGCAGTCATCCTGACGGACGAGGAGGTTCAGAGGAAGCGCGAGATGATATTGAAGCGCAAGGAGGAGGAGGCACTCAAGGAGAGCCTGAAGCCCAAACTCTCGGAGGAGCAGCAGAAAGTCATTGACATCCTCCTTGAGGCTCATCGCAAAACCTATGACCCCACGTACGCTGACTTCACCAAGTTTCGGGTACGTCTGGGGCACGCAAGCCCCAATTCCCGTGCACAGGACCAAGCGTTTCCTGCCCAGATGCACCAAACCCATTTCATCCCACCACTTCTCATTAGGGAGGAGTTAAAAATCCCAGTGCAAAAACCTTGATGCTGTTGGCAGCAGGCGAATGCCTGCCACCAAATTGCTCTCCCAGCCCTGTTCCTCATGTCCTGCTTTCTCTTCCAGCCCCCCGTGAGAAGCAACCCCAGCAACAGGGGGGCAGCAAGGTCCTCCTCCATCCTCACCCAGGACTTGTCGTCGGAGGACTCCAGTGACCTTTTTGGCTCCGATGCCTTCAGCACGTTTCCAGGTACCACGCTCGTCTCTCCGTAGGTGAGGGGGGTAGAAGTGCAGCAGCTTCACCTCAGTCTGGCCATTCAGACCTTTGTTTTACCTCTTCTGGGGAGCTTATTTAACTGTGTATTTAACTTATTTAACTTATTTAACCCCCCTCCTGGGGCTGTTGCAAAGGCTTTTTGTGAGCAAAAAGCATTAAGTGCTTGGCTGGATCATGGCCCTGCAGACCTCCGTGTCTGAGCCCTCCAGGATGGCCAAGAGGAGTGTGAACGTGGACGCTGGGCTGCGTCGTCACTGCTCTGGCTGCAGTTAGACTCGAGCACGGCACAGGAGAGGAGTTAAAGGCCCCAGTGCAAAAAACTTGATGCTGTTGGCAGCCAGCACACGACTGCTCTCTCAGCCCTGTTCCTCACGTCCTGCTGCCTAAACGCAATGCAAAGCCCTCCTGGCAGGATGGATGCCATTCCTGCTGCGGGCTGGCATCGTTGCCCTCACCCGTAATGTCTTGCCTACAACTGAGGTACCCTCTGACCATCTCCCTCTCTCCAGAGTCTGTGGAGCCCCAGATGTTTTCAAACCTGGTCCTCTCCGAGGAGAATGACGAGAGCTCCTCCATGAACATCGACCTCTCCCACCTCTCCATGCTCCCGCACTTGGCCGACCTGGTCAGCTACAGCATACAGAAGGTGATTGGCTTTGCCAAAATGATCCCGGGATTCAGGTGAGACGTTTGATCCCAGATCCGATGTCCATGGCGGTTTTCCACTCTCAGGAATCCCGTCCTATCCTTCACAGCTAGACCATTTTTCTCTGTTTCATCTTCACAGCTGTCCCTTGGGCTCTGTTCCCTTCCCAGGTCTGTTCCTACTTTCACGTTTTCTGTCTCTCCTCCTTCCTGGGGTTACTCCTCTCCTATCTACCTTGATTCACCCAGACTCTGTCAGCAAAATGCTTGAGCTCCTAAGATGCTTGAGGCCATGTGAGCGGTCCCCATTCTGGTTTGTGAAGGACCTCAGGTCCTGTTTAACTCCAGGCTGGTGCCTGGGGTGCTGGGTGGTGCCACTCAATAAAAGTAGCTGCAGAAATACCTGCTGCTTAATCACCCAGAAACCCGGGGTGAGGGAGAAGCTGGGGTGTCCCCAGCAAAGGGACTGGGTTACCGGTGGAGAACCTGGCGCATGGGTGGCAGGTTTCTGCTCCTTTGCCCACTGGACATGTCTCACATCACCCTTTTCCCCCTGCCCAGGGACCTGGCAGCAGAGGACCAGATCGTCCTGCTGAAATCCAGCGCCATCGAGGTGATCATGCTGCGCTCGAACCAGTCCTTCACCCTCGAGGACATGACGTGGACCTGCGGCAGCAATGACTTCAAGTACAGGATCAGCGATGTCACCCAAGGTAAAGGCTGCCAGACACTCTCCTGCTTGCTGTGGGCTAAGAAAGTCATCCCAGCCTTAAATTCAGATGCAAAAATCCCAGACTGAGTAGTCAGCAAGCAGGGATGCATTGCCAGGCTGCACGGCTGCGGTACACGGCAGCACCAGCACCTTGGTGGTGTCATGGCTGGGCTGAGACGCCCGTCCCGGCATCAGCCGTGCTCTCTCATCTCCCGAGCCCGGCGCTGCGGGACACGCGTGCATCCCGCAGCCACACCGGATGGCTGCAAAGAGCCGTTAACTCCTGAAGAAAAGCAAAGCCAGGGCATGGCTGTAGCTCAGAGCTGTCTTCAACTCCTCTGCCTTGCAACAGGGGTTGAGTTCCGATTGCTCCGAGCTCCAGTGAGGGCTGGAAAGCTGCTGTGCCTTCCCACTGCTGCTGCTCTGCAGCCAGGAAGCCTTTCTGCTAGGAAAGGTGGTGAATCTTGCCCTAAAACTCCCCCACTTTTAGATTTGGGGACCAGCACAGAGAACAGGGTGCGCAGATGATACGTATGGACCTTAAATCTCTCCCTGCGCTTGGAAGAGCCTTAGAGTAACCCGGGATTGCCGAGATCCTTAGTGCAAGGGCAGAGATCCCCCAGCGCAATCCCAGGGGAACCAGGCAGAGCAAGCAGCGTGTGGGGACCAGGCGTGGGGCAGCTGGAAAGAGAGCTGCTTGCAGGGAGGGCTCTGGGCACACGAGGTGGGCTTTGTGATGCTTGTGCAGGACACAGTGCAGTGTGGAAGTGGTGATAAGGAGGCAGAATGTTTGTAGGTTAATTGTCTTTATGGATTTCAAAAGCAAAATCTGCTCCATGATCTCCTGCTTCAGAGAAACTACTAGGGAGAAAAGTACAATTAAAAACCAACATGCTTTAAGCTATATCGAAAGTCCTCTTCCACTGTCCTGCCTCTCTGCTGTGCTGAAAGAGGAGCTGCAGAGCTCCACGCTTGTCCCTCAGCTGTGGGAGATCTTGTTCCAGAGCAGGCTGTGCTAAAGGTCCTTTCTCTTCCCAGCTGGCCACAGCATGGACCTGCTCGAGCCGCTCGTGAAATTCCAGGTTGGCTTGAAGAAGCTGAACCTTCACGAAGAAGAGCACGTGCTCCTCATGGCCATCTGCATCCTGTCCCCAGGTGAGAGCACCCTCATGCCCCAGGGTCGCTAACCTGCCAGGTTTTGGCTGTGTCCCCAGAAATGTCACCCTTCCCTGCCTCTCCGTTGAGGCCAGCTGGGAAAAGGGAAGGGAGTCACCCTGCACCCGTGGTGTTTCTTAGATCGCCCAGGCGTGCAGGACACCTCGCTGGTGGAATCCCTCCAGGATCGTCTCTCGGAGATCCTCCAGACCTACATCCGCTGCAGGCACCCTCCTCCCGGCAGCCGCCTGCTCTACGCCAAGATGATCCAGAAGCTGGCCGACCTACGGAGCCTGAACGAGGAGCACTCCAAGCAGTACCGCTGCCTCTCCTTCCAGCCCGAGCACAGCATGCAGCTCACGCCGCTGGTGCTCGAGGTCTTCGGCAACGAGATATCCTGACTCCGGCCGTGGGGCTGAGCACCCACCAGTAAAGGGATAAGTCAGCCTGGCTTCCCCGAGGCAGCGAGCGGAGAGACGTGACGCTGGGCAGGAGTTTTGTACATAGACGGTTTGGTTTCACACTACTGGAGGTCCTGCTTTGTCTCCTCATCCACGGTGGCCGAGGTTTGCTCGCTGCGGAGCAGTGACAGACCCAGATCCATGTGGTTTCCCCCCAGTCCGTGAGCAGCTTTTCTGCTTCCCTGCCGTCTGCAAGAGCTGACTTATCCCTTTATGGATGCTTTTGAGGCTGGGCTGCCTCGAATCACTTCTTTCTTGACCTGAGAAATTGGGCTGCTTGGAAGGAGAAGCGCTGAGGTGTTTTGGCGTGGGGAGGCGGACTCACGGCGTTGATGAACCCTCGGCAACGTCTTCTGCTCCCCTCCTAAAATCTGCAGCGCTCGATCCCCCCCTTTCAAAAAGGGAGACGCCGACTGAATTGCACCCCCCGAAGCCCTGCCGGGAAATGCCGTGGGCTGTGTCCCCGCGCGCGTGACCGGCTAAAACCACTCCCGTGAGCCCCTGCGGGACTGGGACCAGACCAGAGACGTCTGTGTCAGCCCCGAGAGTGGAAATTTGTCCTCGGCCCTCAAAGGAAACAGCCGGACGAGCTGTAATTTGCGTTCCCGACACTACTGCCTGGCTTCGGGGGAGCAGGGTTGTCTCGGGGTGACACCGCGCTCTCGGAGCTGAACCCCTTTTCCCGCGGTTCTCGGGCACGACCCCCGCAACCTGTGATGGCGTCGCGGTAACGACCGCCATCCCAGTTCGGCTTCGGCACCTTGCGACGTCCTGTGCCACGCTGGAACCGGGTGCCGGAGGCTGCTCGGTGCCACCGTCCCCGCTCGGTGCCGGCGGAGCAGCCCCCCCCGGGGAGGAGGGGGGGGGGGGTCCTGGGTGTCCCCCCTAGCCCCGCTCTGGGCCCTGCACCGTGTCTGGGAAGGGTCCCAGCTCGCTGCCGGGTGCTGCTCCTCCTCGCAAATAAACTCTTGCTTGGGAACGGTGCCTGGGCTGGTTTTTTTTTTTTTTTTGGTGGGGGGGGGGGGCTGCGTGTCCGTCTGTCTGTCCCTGCCTGGGCTGTGCAGGACCGTGTATGTCTGTCCCGGGGGTGGGGGGAGGACGGCAGGCGGAGGTGTCCCCGCGGGCTGGGCGGTCCCTGTGCCCACCTACGTGTCTGTGTCCGTGTATGTGTCCGTCTGTCCCGTTCCCCCCCCCCGGTCTGTCCGTCTGTACCGCGGAGCGCCCGGGCGGGGGCGTGCCCTCAGCTAAGCCCCGCCTTGGCTCCGCCTTCCACCGCTCCGCGCAGGGCGCATGCGCACCCGTGGCCGGGCGGGGTCGGGAGGGGTGAGCTGGCGCATGCGTGATCGCGCTGAGGCGTGGCTAGGGAGGGGTGAGCCGGCGCATGCGCGCGGCGGAGGGGGCGGGGAGCTGGGTGAACTAGCGCATGCGCAGGACAGAAGGGCGAGGACCGGGAGGGGCTGGCGAAGGGGCGGGGCGGGTGTCACGGCAGCGGGGCGCGGCTGGCGCATGCGCAGGGACAGACGGGTGAGGGCTGGGCGGTGCCAACGCTTGCGCAGAGCGGTGGGGACGGGTCGGGAGTGGCCGGCGCATGCGCAGGCTGAAGGCGGACAGGTGCGCTGGAGCTCTTGGCGCATGCGCCGTCGGGAAGACTCGGGAAGGCGGTGCTGCGCATGTGCAGTACCGCGGCGGCGGCGGGGGGGGGGGCTGCGCATGCGCAGTGCCATGCGAAGGGCCGCCCGCCTTATGGCCGCCACCGTGGGCACCGGGAGAGCGGCCGGGTCCGGGCCCAAGCGGCCGCGGCCCGAGCCCGACCCCGCCCCGCGTATCGGCACCCACGATGGCACCTTCCACTGCGACGAGGTGCTGGCGTGCTACCTGCTACGCCTCCTGCCCCGCTACCGGGTACGGCCCCGGGCCACCGTATGGCGGGACCGGGATTGCGGCCTGCTTGGGCCCACTTGCTACTGGGCCGGCTCCCTCCCGGGACCCCTGCAACGGGACAGGGACACCGTGCACTGCCCCGACCCCTGCCCGCCCTCGAGGCCCGCGTCCCTCCTCGGGGCCGCCCTTAGGTGCCCAGTCCCCCCTCGGGGTTCCCCGTTACCTGGGGGCACCTCTCGGTGTTCCCGGTCGCACCTGGGGGCCACCCTTCCGCTCTCCAGCCCTACTTGGGGGTCCCTGGTCCCACCCAGGGGTCACCTTTAGGTCCCAAGTCGCCCCTCGGGGTCCCTAGTTGCACCCAGGGGCCACCCTTCAGGTCCCCAGTCCCACCTGGGGGTCACCCTTAAGTTCCCAGTCCCTCCTCGGGGTCCCTGGTCTCACCAGGGGCAGCTCTTGGGGGTCCCCACTCACTCCTGGGGACCACCCTGGGCTCCCCAGCCTCACTTCTCCCCCCCCCCCCCGGCAGGACGCGGAGGTGGTGCGTACCCGGGACCCCCAGCGCCTGGCCCAGTGCGACGTGGTGGTGGACGTAGGGGGTGAGTACGACCCCGAGCGACATCGTTACGACCATCACCAGAGGTGAGGCCTCCCCAGCCATGCAGGACACCGTGGTCCCCTGGATGCCAGGGGTCCCTCGGGGCTGACCCCACGGCCCCGCAGGTCCTTCACGCAGTCCATGCGGAGCCTCCGGCCCGACAAGCCCTGGACCACGAAGCTGAGCAGCGCCGGGCTGGTCTACTGCCACTTTGGCTCCCAAATCCTCGCAGGGCTCCTGGGACAGCCGGAGGATGGCCCCATCGTGAAGGTGCTCTACGATAAGGTACCGGGGGAACCAAGAGGGTCTTGGGGGGGGGGGGGGGCTCTGATCACCCCAGTGCCGCACAGCTTTCTCCAGGGCTTCCCCTTGGTGGGGGTCACACCATAAAAGAGTGCTTTGGGGAGGGGGACCCTGTAAAAGAGGGGAGCGGTTTGTTCTAGCTACTGGTGTGCAGCTGGGATCCGGGCTAGGCTGACCCCTGCTGTCCCCCCGCTGTCCCTAGCTGTACGAGAACTTTGTGCAGGAGATCGATGCCATCGACAACGGCATCGCGCAGGCGGAGGGGGAGCCCCGCTACGCCCTCACCACCACCCTCAGTGCCCGCGTGGGCCACCTGAACCCCCGCTGGAATGACCCCAACCAGGACACTGAGGTGGGGATGGGGAATGTGGCGGGGTGGGAGCGGGGCCACCCTGCTTGGGGCCACCACTGACCCTCTTCTGCGTCCCCAGGCGGGGTTCAAGCGGGCGATGGAGCTGGTCGGGGGCGAGTTCATGGACCGGTTCGACTACTACCACCGTGCCTGGCTGCCCGCGCGGGTGCTGGTGGAGGATGCCATCAGGCGACGTTTTGAGGTACCCACCATGCCAGTTCTGGGGGGGGGGGGTCTGACAGTTTGGGGGGGAGCATTGGGGTGAGGGGAGGCCACGTCCCCTCAGTATAAACCTCCCTGCGTGGCGCAGGGTGCCTCTTGCACCCCATATCCCTACACATGGCTGTGCACCCCCTCCTATACCCCTACACACAGCCGCGCACCCTCTCCTGTTCTCCTATACGCCTGCACGTGGGTGTGCACCCCCTCCTGTGCCCCTATATCCTTACATGTGGCTGTGCACCCCCTCGTGTGCCTCTATACCCCTACATATGGCCGTGTACCCCCCTTCTGCTCCCCTATACCCCTACACATGGCCATGCACCCCCTCATGTGCCCTATATACCTATGTATAGCTGTATATGCCCATATCCCCACGTGTGGCAATGTACCTTACACCTTATATCTATGCATGTGACTCCCCCCGCACCCTAATATCTTCATGCACCCCGTATGCACCCCCACATCACTCTGCATGATCACGCACCTTCCCGTGCTTCCCCACACCTCCCTGTGCACCCCAGTATTCCCACACACACTGCTGCACCCCCAGAGCTCCCCGTGCAGGCTCGGCAGAGCACCCGGCAGCAGATGCACGTGGATTGGGGAGGAAACTGAGGGATGGGATGGTGCAGGGGCTGCGTGGGCAGGACCCCCGTGTGCCCAGCATG